>NC_080403.1:29736785-30048928 GCF_030265065.1 Corythoichthys intestinalis | reverse complement strand
TGACTATTGTAGTGACTCTTAGCCAGAACAAGCCAGACATATATCCAATCACGAAGCCATCCAAATCACAGCTGATTAATAGCTCAGAATTCAGGTTCAATGGTAACATGACCATGGTGAGCTATGTGCAGAAGAAAGGAAAGGCTGTTGTCCTTCTGAGCACAATGCACGATGACAAAGCAGGGGATGACACTCTAAAGAAGAAACCCGACGTGATTCACTACTACAATAGAACAAAAGGAGGAGTGCACACAACAGATCAGATGGTTGGCACCAAGACATGCAAGCGGAGAACACGAAGATGGCCCATGGTTCTGTGGTACAATATGCTGGATATTGCCACTCTCAATGCTGACACCAGCTTCAATGCAGAACACCCTGGTTACATGGCTGGTGTCACTAATGCACGCTGACTGTTCATCAAGGAGCTGGGCAAAGAGCTGGTCATGCCACATATGAAGAGCCGCTTGGAGGGCACACCCACACTCCAAAAGCATATAATAGAAGCAATGGGAAGATGCGGGATAGAAAAACAAAGAAGCACCGGACCACAAGAGGACAAGGGCACAGCAAAGAGGAAGAGGTGTGCGATCGGCCCATCTGCCAAAGACCGAAAAGCCAGCAGCTGCTGTTCCCGGTGCAAGAAGCCTGTGTGCAAGGAGCACAAACGTACAGTAGTCATTTGTGATACTTGTGACGAATTGTAAGAACTGAATTTACAGTTTGTTCTTTGATGATGTGATCAGTTGTGTTCGATTTTACGCTGATCAAATTCCCTTTTAGTTATCTGTCAGATGTTTGGCAAAATGACAAATAAACAAGTTTCTTTAACAAATGTACAGATTGTTTGGCCTGGACAACATCTAAAATAACTATTTGAAGAAAAATATTATAAAATATGCCTTCGTTTGTTTTTAAATTGCACTTGGATAAATGGGTCATTTTTGACCCATGTGTGTTAACTTGATGTAGTGTCACAAAAATAACTTTTGTTCATAAGATATGGCAGAAAAAATATAAATAATGATTTGTGGCAATGAAAACCAAAGAGTTTTAAAGAATACTTGGATTAATAAATTATGAAATACATAGATTTCAAAAGATGCAGCAAAGAAAAACTCCGGTGGCAGGAAATAACATGAGAACTATATGGGGGTCATTTTCGACCCATGTTGTGCATTAACAGGGGTGCGAATATGTTGAGCATCAGAGGGTTAAATTAACGTGCCCAACACTGCTCACTAATGACAAAAATCAATATCTGTAAACAAAGGTAATAGGTAGTAATAAAAACATTCATATGCCCCCACCCCAAACTACTATATTGTACATATTCCGTAAATTCCCCATTAACACCAACCATTTACGGTTATCCTCACTAGGATTGTGGTTGTGGTTGCTCTGAGGTCCCAGATGACTTGGCAAGAGGCAGATTACACTCTGAACTGGTTGCCAGCCAACTGCAGGCTGCAAATAGACAAACAAGCATTCAAACTGAAATTAACACCTACGGATAATTTAGAGTATCATTTTACCAACCACGTTTCATATTTCATTCACTCTCTTTGTTATTCACATGAGGATTCAAATCGACCCATCTCAAATTGAAGAGCAAAAATATTAGTCTCAAGTATGCTATAATGCAACAATCATTTGGATTATGTTGGATAATTTTTATGGATTATGAAGTGCACTCCAATGCAAATAAAGATGTTACCACTACGCACAATTGGAAATGCTGACAAGTGTTAAACAAGCCTAATGCAGATGAAGTGTGTGGGAGGGTACTTATTTAAAGTAGCAATGATACTGTAATGAAACATGGCACTCACCAATTGAGTTAACACCATTAACAGTTCACGGTCACCAATGAGTTTATCTGATCAAGTCTTACAGCTCAGAGAATTATATTGTTGCCACTGCCTTTAAAATCATCCTTTGTTACTGTTTTATTTACCGTAGCATTTGCAGTTTTGTCAAATGCTGCCTGGATTTTCATGGTAGAGTACAAAAACACTGGCTTGCATGTTTTCCTGTTTGGAATTCTCTACCTGACCCATAAAGTCTAGTTTGTGATATTGTTCAAACATACAGTATAAATGATGCATTTCTTCTAAAATTACAAAATCTACAAGTACTGCGGTAGACTTTCTAAAGGCACACTAATAAAACTAAGATTTACATAACTGAGTTATTTCTTTATTAAGATCAAGGACAATACGGATACTATTCTGATCACTCCCCCAAAGAACAACGGCATTTAATGGACTCAGTCTGCTGTCACAAAGAGCATAAATGTAAATCTGCAGACGTTGCAATAACAAGAGCTACTGTTCTTCACTCTCTGTACAACTATGGTACCATCATTGTGTAGCAGGAATGATTTGCAAGCCTGCAGAATTAATTATCGTTATGGGATTAACGTTCAATCTCACTATACTAGCTAAAGAAAAACATTTAAGTAGGGGGGCAGGGCATTCAGTAATATAATTTTCTTGTTCACAACACAGTTCTAGTTTTATCTCTATTGGGCCTGACTTCTTTTACTCATTTATACAGTATGCTTTCATTGGTGCATTCCAAAGTTGTTTCTTTTCAATGTTTTACATGTCACAGCAATGGTTACATGCTTTTTGCCTGTTGACATGTAGATTCATAGTTGTTTTTATAGCCTTAAACCATCAAAAGACAAACAGCTGAAATGTCCAGCTAAATTATGAACATTGTGTGGTGTGGTGTGGTGGGTGAGGTGTGGTGTGCAGAGAGTGTCTTATATACTATATTTCCCCTTACCACATACTGTGGTATTAACATGAGTAATACAGTATAAAGCTGATTGTTCATGTGATATAGGTACAATAAATAGGAAAGGTTCACATGTCCAGCAGAAAAAGGAACGCAAATACAGTATCTACCTAGTAAATACTCTTCTTTGAATGAGAAATTGAGACCCATGTATTTCAATTCATCTGAAGGATAAGGGCACAAATGAATTTAACAGTTCACTCATTTGTTTTAAGATATGTAATTACAAGCAAATTAAACAATGCTCAGTGTGAATTATGTCTAATCGGATGAATAGATCTCACCAATTAAAGTGCCCTCCAGTCTTGGGGTGTGAAAAAATGTGTTTCAGATTTGCTCATAAATCCAAGTATCGATTGGAACACGAAGGTCGGGTGAGTCAATAAATAAAACCCAGGTTGCTCTTCAGAATGCACTATCAATCTCCACACACACCTTCAGACAATGGATTGAAGCCATTTGGATTGAGAGCTGATGAAAGCAGCCCATCCATACATTATTTGCTATGGTTGAGACCAGTAGTTGAGGCTTGACTTCAGCTACATTAAAGTCTGCATATTATTATCATGATTATTATTTTACAGGTCAGTGGTATCTTGACATACGATCGCTTCGACACACGATCTTTTCGACATCAGAAGTAGAATTTGACTCACCATTTGTTTGTACATCCGATGAAATGCTCAAATAGACGATTTATGACTCATTGTTTCCCTGATGATTCATTGTTTTCCTGCAAGACGCACACACAGCGGATTTCCTTGTGAGAGAAGTCAACATGGGTTCCAAGAATGTTAAAGCGGCCGGTGAAAAATTAAAAAAGTTGAGGCTTACCGTTGGAAAAAAAAATAACATGGGGTGCACGTCCATGAACTGCTTGACAATACTCCTCCGACCTCCATTTGCCAGTCCTATAAGTTAAGGTGACAAGCATCGCCAAAGGGATTGCCAGCTTCGTCAGGTTTTTAATAATTTATTTCAGAACTTGTGCAACACAACACGCCAACTGCCAGCAACAACAGGATGTTACAGTGTATCACAAAAAGGAGTACACCCCTCACATTTCTGCAGATATTTAAGTATATCTTTTCATGGGACAACACTGACAAAATGGAACTTTGCCACAATAAAAAGTAGTCTGTGTGTAGTTTATATACTAGAAATTATTTATTTTCCCCTCAAAATAACTCAAAATATAGCCATTAATATCTAAACCCCTGGCAACAAAAGTGAGTACAACCCTATAAAAAAATGTACATCCCTAAATGTCCAAATTGAGTACTGCTTGTCATTTTCCCTCCAAAATGTCATGTGACTCGTTACAGGAGTGCTGTCAGCATTGCTGCACATATTGAAGAGGTGGGGGGTCAGCTTGTTAGTGCTCAGACCATACGCCGTACTCTACATCAAATTGGTGTGCATGGCTGTCAACCCAGGAGGAAGCCTCTTCTGAAGACGGTACACAAGAAAGCCTGCAAACAGTTTGCTGAAGACATGTCAACAAAGCACATGGATTACTGGAACCATGTCCAATTGTCAACAAAGCACATGGATTACTGGAACCATGTCCAATGGCCTGATGAGACGGGTGGGCTTTCTTGTGTACCGTCTTCAGAAGAGGCTTCCCCCTGGGGTGACAGCCATGCACACCTATTTGATGTAGAGTACGGCGTATGGTCTGAGCACTAACAGGCTGACCCCCAACCTCTTGAATCTCTGCAGCAATGCTGATAGCACTCCTGTAATGAGTCACATCACATTTTGGAGGGAAAATGACAAGCAGTACTCAATTTAGACGTTTACGGATATGCATTTTTTCATAGGGGTGTACTCACTTTTGTTGCCAGGGGTTTAGATATTAGTGGGTATTGTTTGAGTTATTTTAAGGGGAAAATAAATTTATTATACAAACTGCACACAGACTGTTTCCTTTTGTCTGTGTTGTCCAATGAAAAGATATACTTAAATATCTGCAGAAATGGGAGGGGTGTACTCACTTTTGTGATACACCGTAAAAGTGAAAGTAATATCTCAACTGCACTCACTCACTCTGCCGTCAGCCCTGCAGTGCATTCAGGTACACCACAAAAAATACAACTCCCACATTAGAACCCGATTTGTTATATCAGTACAGGTATTTTTACTGTTATTACTGTTATTATATTATTCTTCTGATTTTTATTCATAGTGTATTTGTTTTGCTCTTTGTAATTGCCATTTGCAATAGTAACAGCAGTATTTATTAAGGATTTAGTGTAGGTTTTTGGGTAGTGGAACGAATTAATGGCATTATAATTTGTTTGTGTTTTATTTACCGTACCGTTATGGGGAAATCCTGCTCGACATACGACCATTTCGACTTACAAACAAGGTCCTGGAACGAATTAACTTCGTATGTAGAGGTACCACTGTATGTTAATTTTCTAATTTTCAGCCTTTCACCAAAACACTTAGTCGGTATTCTCCTAAGTAGCCGCTAAAGATGACATTTGCCTTACTTTTTTCTCATCTGGAGTCATAGCACAATGGAGATGAATTCCCTCAATGCATTCTCTGTGTTGAATGTTTTATCTGCAAATACTGAATGAACGCTTCGTGGTCTACTACAAGCTGTGCTTCTCACACATGAAGATCAGTGCAATTGAAGAAAATGCGTGGGAGGAGTAGGGGATCGGAGGATGTGGACAGAGTTTATGCGTGGAACGAATCGTGCTGACTGAGCTGTTTTGTTGGACTAGCCAAGTCTATATGTATTTTGGGTTCCTACATGATGGCAACAGCAGTGTTTGGCTAGGAGGAAGGGTCATAGAAAACAAATGGGGTCTCTGGAAAGGTCTGGGAGGTGGTCTTGTTAGTTTACTACAAGCCTCAGCACAAACATGAAATATGAGAAGTGAACCGCTAGAAGAATTTTGTTACATCTCACCTCTCAAAAATTTCAACTTGAAGTTGGGTGGGCTTTGATTTTACAAAATTAGGAGAAAATGGACTTGAAAAATGGCTACTGTATTTTTACAACAATACTTCACTTGTGCTTAACAACTATTAAATTTGGCTCTCAGAACCTCAAACCCAGAACAAAACGAGGAACAATTTATTGTTTGTTTCAACCATGAAATGATGAACTTCATCAAAATTCAAGGGGTCTTTATCGTCGTCCTTATCTGGTTGGTCAGTAATATTCAAAACCGAGCTATTAGGCATTCTGTTGGAATTTTATGGCTCTGGTGATGACATTATCTTTCTCTTTCCTCCAAGTCACTGCCTTTACCTCCAACATTGTCAAAGAACTTTGTTGACAAATTTTCAGTCGGCAGCCATACATTCCAGTATCATACAAATTGCAAGTTAACAGTGTATGTAGATTCTTATCAACTTCCATCTTGACTTGGAAGGGTTGCCTTAAACTAGAAAAGAGCAATCAATTTAATAAGCGTTCTTACTGTAGCAGGCAATGTAATATTCAATTCAGCATTTAAAACCTAGATGGATGATGCAGGCCACAAATCCCATTATATTTCACTTAATACAAATTTCAGTCACGTGTAAATATTTACAAAAATGCATTGAATCAGCGTGACAATATACATTTTGATTCTGGAACAAGAGGCTAGAGAGAATATTACTGTAAAATACTGTGCACATCAATAATATTTGTTTGAGTCAGACAAAGATGAATATCGATGCATTTTAAAGTGCAGCAGTGAAAGTGAGACATTCAGCAGCAATACAGTCTGTGCAATTGTGCTCAGAGGTTGTTTTGTGTGTGGTTTAATGTTAAGACAATATGTCACTAGAAGCTAACCAGACTTTTTGTCAGCATTAGTACAGAAAAATACTGTCGGATGCACATAGCCATACACCAATCAGATTCACTTTTGGGTGTGGTTTGTCTTTCAGCTCACTGAGTTCATCTGCATATATTTAGACATACTTTTTCTCTTTTGTGTCCATGTGATTACTACAATTCAAAAGCATTTGTGGGGGATATGTTCAGTGAGTGAGGATTCAAGTGATTCAATATGAATTATTTTGTTCCATAGTTTTTGGCGAGTCATTCTTCATTTCATGGCCTGTAGGGGGTGATGGCCAGTTGGGGAGGCTGTTAGCGCTTGAGTGCTTCTGTGTGGGCTTGTGAACTTGGCCAAGACATGATATGAGCAAAATTAAATTCCATTGTTTCCAGGAGATTTTACATTACTGTTCAGCTTGTGCGGTGTATTTCTAAGCAGTGTGATGCACTAAGTGTCTAAGAAAAGGATTAGTGACGAACAAGCAAAAGGGTTTATCTGCCTTCCTGGAATGGCTCAATTTTCATATTTACTCATGGAGTGGCTACCACTATGCTTCAGTAAAATCACGAATTTATGATGTATATTTAAAAATATAATTTTCTGACAGATGTGTTATTAAATTTTTACTTTTTATATATTGACATTTTTCCCTATGAACTGCTTTTGTAAATCATTAAATTACATCTGCAAGAAAAATGTGGATTCAGAGGATAAAGGTTAAACAAATACAGGCAAAATATTGCAGACTGTTTCCGATTTATTTGGGCATTTTCGTCTTCATAATCCACAAATATGATTACTAAATAATAAATAATAATAAACAATGTATTTTCTTTTCCCAATTACAGGTAGTCTCCGGGTTGCGAACGAGTTCTGTTTCGATGCTGGTGACATCACCCGAATCTTCCCGTAAGTAGGAATTAACCCTTCAAGTTCCGCTAAATCTCAAAATAAAAATCCCAAAACATGTATTATATGTCATTGTACTGTCTTCGCCAAGATGTTGGAGCTAAGTCCTAGCTGGACAGCGAGCTCCGTGATGACGTCTGTGTGGCTTGCTGACTTTATTCAGCTGCTCATGAAAATGAAACTAAAATAAAAATGAAATTAAATCAGTTTCATCTTCACCACAATTGAAAATGCACAATAAACAGTACAAGTTGTGTTATACATGTGTTGCGTCTGTGGATGCTTCACAAGCAACAAATGTGCACACAGGCTTGCAGCTGTAATCTTTCCCCTCTCTCTCACTCGGCTGTGCGACTTCTTCGTGGGAGCAAATACGCTCTTCCTCATGTGTGCGTGTGCGCTCTTCTTCGTGTGCGCAAATACGCTCTTCTTCGTGTGTACATGCGCTCTTACGCGCGTGCCATTAGTCCTACCTGCTACGCATTGGCGGAATTTGACTTTTTTGTCAAATTTTGTCAGCAATAAAATGAACTTACAAGAATTTTTATAATAATAAGGTGAAAATAAACGTTTTTTCTTTCCCATCATTTTATAGGGGAATTCTTTAAATCAAGCTGCTTGGGACAGCTATACTACTTAGCCAAGATCGTCATCCATTTAATATGTATATTGTATGCACGCCAGTGTTCTGTCAAATTTTGAACCCCCTCAGAAATAAATATGAAGTAAAAATGGCCGCAAATGCAGCAGTTATAAAGTAAATACTACAAACTTTCTTTCAATAAAGGTACAGTGGGGAGAACAAGTATTTGATACACAGTCAATGGGAAAACCCATTGGCAGTGTATCAAATACTTGTTCTCCCCACTGTATATAGTAAACACTACAAACTTTTTTTAAATAAAGGAATATTTACTTATGTTTGATCATGGACGGACATGTAGAAAAGTTCTCCTCAGACACATCCTGCCATGCAAGCTGCACACAAACACTGTACGCCGCTCTCTCACTGTTTACGTCTTCACAGTGTAGTTAAGCATTAATTTATGCCATATTTGTGTTGAACGTGTATGTTTACGATGTTACTTGTTTATTTAGCACCTGTGGATAACATTGAGAGTCCAACTGAATGTAAAAGAGGGCTTATTCTCCACCACAACAGCTTTGGGAGCAAAATATAAAGATGCAAAATTTGGCAGAACATCTAACCTCTTCGTTCCTCTGGTGGTTTTGGCTAAGTAAAGCAAATGACCGTCTAAGGTGATAGTTGTGTTACTTTGTATTTGTGGGTTTCTTGAATAAGACAACTTACTGAACTTTGCTGACAGATTCTTCGTTACAGAACAGAAGTGAGGCATCAACATTAACTGTCCACTGGCGGGCTTTTTATCAGCTGTCTCGAATTCGCTGCGTATCTCTGACTTCCATGTTCTGTGAAGAGCAGACGTTACTAATCGAACATGCAGATAAGATTTGCTCACATTTTCACAATACTCACATCATCTGTTCGAAAAATAATTTTGACCCAATATATATATATATATTTGTTTTATTGCTTTACAACTTTGATAGACAATATTTTACCGGAAAATTCTTTATTTTAGAATCATATATATATATAGGAAAGTCGATTACATGCAATGACATTTTTCGGCCACCGGGGGGGCCTGGCCACCCCTTAAACTCCGCTCATGCTGCTACGCTTCCTGAGCCAAGATAAAAAGCATGCATCACAAAACAAAAGTCAACATTATAAAAAAAAAAAAAAAAAAAAAAAAAACGAGACCAGGCATCGTAAAGTCGAAATCACGTAAGTCAGGTATGTCGTAACCCGGGGATTACCTGTATTGGTAATTGTTGTTGCCATTTGCCAATGTCATTTTCTATGCAGTGGAAGGCTGAGAAATCACATTTAATAGGATAGTGTCTGACCAGACAGAGGTATTCTGGAAAAAATCCTGCCTTTGTTTCAGGCTGAGAAATTTGTCAGCACCAAACTGCTTTCACGGACCTGTTCCACAAACCGACTCATGAACTCTCAGGAGGTGAATTCAGTCATTTTGCCAGTTGCATTCGCAGACCTCTGTGGATCCACCTTTATTTCAACGAGAAACAATTGAATAAATGTTTCTTTATAACGTATTCATGTAAAACTAATTCAGAATAGCTCAGTGGTGCGCTAAGGTGCATTACCGCCATGATCTTGCCAGTCTATGAAATTGTATAGAGGCACAGCTGGGTCAATGGAACCTTTTCAAAGAGGGATTAATGGAAGTTGGGGCCTGCTGATGCATGCTCATGCTTCTTCGGCCCTCTATAATTCACATTGTCAGCTGAAGAGTCGGACCCCAGCGCCAACCCGGACCTGTCTCTCATCATAACACGCAGTCAAGAGCCTGTCAGAACAGATGAAACCACCGGCTCAGCACTGTCTAGGAACATTGAGCTGTAATTCACATTCTTGTGCCCTGACAGGCCTCACTAAATCCAGGTCCTGCCATGATATGCTGGCATCTAACTGATCAAGAAAGCTTCGCTCACAGACTGCTGGAGAGCCACTGCTTCAAGAATCAGATTCGTAATGAATTACTCACCATGCTTCCCCATCACACTACAGCATAATGTACAGTACATGTACCAATGGTAAGAATGTAATAATTGGTATTTAATCGGTAGTAATAATTGACAACGTCTATGTTCAAGTTGTTTTTTACTTTTGCTTCTGTCAATAATGTCTCAATTTACAGTAGTTGGGGATATAAACAATTGTTTACACCTAGTTTCCTCACGCTTCTATTTTGATTGCCTTAATAGGTCGGAAGGCAGCCAAACACTCATTAGCGCTATATTTTTAAAATGAATTATTTTATGTCCTTTATTGTCATCAGCAAGTTGAATCCCAAAGCTCTGATTAGCAATATTCTCATATACAGTGGGGCAAATAAGTATTTAGTCAACCACCAATTGTGCAAGTTATCCTACTTGAAAAGATTAGAGAGGCCTGTAACTGTCAACATTGGTAAACCTCAACCATGAGAGACAGAATGTAGAAAAAAAAGAGAAAATCACATTGTTTGATTTTTAAATAATTTATTTCCAAATTAGAGTGGAAAATAAATATTTGGTCACCTACAAACAAGCAACATTTCTGGCTGTCAAAGAGGTCTAACTTCTTCTAACGAGGTCTAACGAGGTTCCACTGGTTACCTGTATTAATGGCACCTCTTTTAACTCATTATCGGTATAAAAGACACCTGTCCACAACCCTCGGTCAGTCACACTCCAAACTTCACTATGGCTAAGACCAAAGAGCTATCGAAGGACACCAGAGACAAAATTGTAGACCTACACCAGGCTGGGAAGACTGAATCTGCAAAATGCTTGGTGTAAAGAAATCAACTGTGGGAGCAATTATTAAAAAATGGAAGACATACAAGACCACTGATAATCTCCCTCGATTTGGGGCTCCATGCGAGATCTCACCCAGTGGCGTCAAAATGATAACAAGAACGGTGAGCAGAAATCCCAGAACCACACGGGGGGGCCTAGTGATTGATCTACAGAGAGCTGGGACCACAGTAACAAAGGCTACTAGCAGTAACACAATGCGCCGCCAGGGACTCATATCCTGCACTGCCAGATGTGTCCCCCTGATGACGAAAGTACACGTCCAGGCCCCTCTGCGGTACGCTAGAGAGCATTTGGATGATCCAGAAGAGGACTAGGAGAATGTGTCATGGTCAGATGAAACCAACATAGAACTTTTTGGTAGAAACACAGGTTTTCGTATTTGGAGGAGAAAGAATACTGAATTGCATCCGAATAACACTGTACCCACTGTGAAGCATGGGGGTGGAAACATCATGCTTTGGGGCTGTTTTTCTGCAAAGAGAACATGACGACTGATCTGTGTAAAGAAAAGAATGAATGGCGCCATGTATTGAGTGATTTTGAGTGAAAATCTCCTTTCATCAGCAAGGGCATTGAAGATGAAACGTGGCATGGTCTTTCAACATGACAATGATCCCAAACACACAGTCAGGGCAACAAAGAAGTGGCTTAGTAAGAAGCATTTCAAGGTGGCCTAGTCAGTCTCCAGATCTGAACCCCATAGAAAATCTGTGGAGGGAGTTGAAAGTCCGTGTTGCCCAACGACAGCCCCAAAATATCACTGCTCTAGAGGAGATCTGCATGGAGGTATGGGCCAAAATACCAGCAACAGTGTGTGAAAAGCTTGTGAAGAGTTACAGAAAACGTTTTGCCTCCGTTATTGCACATAACAAAGTATTGAGATGAACTTTTGGTATTGACCAAATACTTATTTTCCACCATGATTTGTAAACAAATTCTTTAAAAATCAAACTGTGATTTTCTGTTTTTTTTTTTCCACATTCTGTCTCTCATAGTTGAGGTAAACTCATGTTGACAATTACAGGCCTCTCTAATATTTTCAAGTGGGAGAACTTGCACAATTAGTGGTTGACTAAATACTTATTTGCCCCACTGTAACATACAGTATATTTCTGAGGTTGAGGCTTTGCAATCTCAGTTAAAGCAGGTCGCTCTAAAGTTACATATTATACGTTTTCAGTACCTTATTGCATTAAACAGTGTGCTTTCTTTATCAAGATGACCAACATTTTTCATAGGATAAAAACCATTATGAAGCATAGAAAAGACATCTATCATTGTCTTGATCACTAAGAAGCATGTGCTATACTTGCGCTTCCAGGCAAGCAGTGTAATAAAAACGGCTCTAAAAATACAAATCAAAATGTTCCATCAAAAAGGCAATTAGAGAGAATGCACTAGTGTATGTTATGGGTTAGATCCTTGTGTACATTAGTGATCTTTGGTTGGCGTTCCTTTCCTCTTCTCTTTCAGACTAATATAGTGTGCTTCAGTTATTTTCATTAGGATGACGAATCCTAATTGAATGGATGATGGACATCTAACCTTTTCAAAGCCAAAGAGGTGAAATGCACATTTGCACCTCAGGTGCTAGCAAATGGTGTGTCTTGAGAAAGGAGATAGGCTTCAGCTAGACAATGATGATCGAGGATATAACCTCCTTGCAGAAAATGAGAACAGTGGCAATGCTACAGCAACCAGACTGATTTCTCCAAGTTAGACCATGCACATGTCAAATAAAACTGTGTTTTTTTAACTTTGGAATGAATAATTTCATACCCACAGTCCAGGTAACAAGATTTATTTATTTAACATTTTCATGTATTTCCCCACTGGACATGTAAGTACACAGCAAAATCACACGTGTTAATTTAACTCAGATACAGTTATAATAATAATAATAATAATAATAATAATAATAATACACTTTTTCTGAATTTAAATAATTCTCACAGATTTGCACTTTGGAGAGTGCTAATATTCTAACTCCTTAATCGTGTTAAATATCTGACATTGGCAGTGTTTTTTAATAACACATTAAAGTGTACTTTCAATACTTAATTGTGATGCTCCTTTTCACTCTGAGTGTTCTAACAGTAATGGTTGCCCAACTTCCCATCCTGCATTTGGGTGGAGCAGGAGACAACCTTTTTCTTAACACGCTTAGTTGAACACAACGCAGAACATGCTGTATACTATTTGCAGCCACCATTGACAGTCATGGTTGCCCAATTTCCCATCATGCATTTGGGAGGAGCAGGAGACAATCTTTTTCTTAACACGCTAAATTGAACACAACGCAGAACATACTGTATACTAGGGGTGTGGAACTCCATTACTGTGGCGATTAGATATGCATCTCGATGCCCTGCCAGCGATACGATATAATTTGCGATACACTTAATCCCTGCCCGATACGATACTTACGATTATTCCATGTTTTCGATACGATGCGATATAATTCATCCTCCGTCCCAATTTGATATGATACAATAAAACCTGTTCCCGATATGATGTGATGCACTTCGATAAAGTGCGATACACCTGTTTGTGATGCTTTTTGATAAATTAGTTCAATCAAATGCGATTCAGTGGGAAGCAAAAACGATATATCGTATTTTATCTACTAAGCAAGCAAACAAAAAAAAATAATATGGCAATTAAGTATGTTACAAAAGGCTTTGGTTTATTAATATAAGAGTAAAACAAAACAAATAAAGATAGCTTAAAAATGCTGTATGTGTAAACGTTACAGTAACATTAATCACCCTCAATGAGTTAAAGTAACACTTTGCAATGTCTACATACCTGTCTGCCAGACAAAACCTAAATTGAAATACACACAACTGCTTGTGCAAAGAAAACCACAAACAACTTGGCAGTGGCATCTGCTCTAAACTGACCACTCTCACCGAGTCTCTTCAGTGCAATGTCCATCTATATCCCAAATAGTAATATGAAAAACAATAACAAATAATGACCTTTTACAATTAGGTCTATCTTTAACAAATCACAACTGCTTGTGAAAAGAAGAATACAAACAACTTGGCAGTGACATCTGCTGTAAACTGACCACTCTCAGAGTGTCTTAAGTGCAATGTCCATACATAAAAAACAATAAATAATAACGTTTCACAAAAGTAGTTGCTTTACTGTTCTTGCCATCATAATCAGTTATCTTCTTTTCCTACTCACCAGTCTTGTTGTTAGCTCCCTGCACTGGCATTTTTGCGACGTCGATACCATGCTGTCTCTTCAAGTGAGTTCCCATGTTTGTTGTGCTGCCGTTGTAAGGTTTAGAAGCGCGACATTCTATACAAATAACGTGAGTCTTGTCAAGTCTGCCATGTTTTTTGTAAAATCCATAGTACTGCCAAACGACGGATTTGAACTTTGAAGGTGCATTGAAAATCTGACCCGCTTCAGCGCCACTGCTGCTACCCTCCGCCATGTTAACTTGTAGCACTAGCTGATGGTGCATTCAAGACACCTCGGAAAAAAGGACAGAATGCAGTCCAACGTGGAAAATATCGATGAAACATTGAAGTTTACCGAAAAAACACACAGCGAACAAATGCATCTTGATTTTACGTCTTTGCACTGATGTACACTGAATGAATTGATACACTCGCATCGCGCACCTTTGTATCTCGACTACAATCCATATCAATTATTTTCCACACCTCTGCTGTATACCATTTGCAGCCACCACTGACAGTCATGGTCGCCCAATTTCCCATCATGCATTAGGGTGGAGCAGGAGACAATCTTTTTTTAACACCCCTAATTGAACACATCGCAGAAAATAATGTATACCATTTCCAGCCACCACTGACAGTCATGGTTGCCCAACTTCCCATCATGCATTTGGGCGGAACAGTTAAGTCGCTACGGTATCATTTCGTGAAAGCACAACAAAAATAATGTTCCTATCCCTCAGAAAAATAATCGCGCTCAATGCAAAAAGAACTGGCATTCCCAATCAAAATAGCTATGCAAAATACACATAAAACTTACTCAGACTTTGCCTTGGCTAGATCTCTAATTAAATTTAAAAACTCGCCATTGACACTTTGTGGTGTATTTCAATCACTACCTTACGTAGTTAAAGACACTGTGGAAGAACGGCAGGGAGCCCGATGTGACGTCACCGCTCGGCGACGTCAACAATGGCGAGCTATTAGTTTATTTTTTTGATTGAAAATTTTACAAATTTTATTAAAACAAAAAGATTAAGAGGGTTTTTAACATAAAATTACTATAAGTTGTACTCAAATTTATCTTTTAAGAACTACAAATTTTTCTATCCCTGGATCCTGTCATATCTGTATGCCTTCTCAGTTGTTTTTTCTTTCCAGCATCTGATTCAGCTGGATGGGCGGGGCCGTGGCCGCACACCTGTGGCGCATTAGGAGCGCTCACTATTTAAGGATTCCTGTCACCGTCTGCGAGTGTCGGACTATTGCATATGCTTGTTCCTGCCTTGCTTACCGCTGTGTGCTCATCGTCATCCTCGGTGCCTTCCGACGTTCTTCGGTCGTGTTCTGGTTTGATCTTATTTACTTTTGTGCTCTTCTGGTTTTTGTAGTTAGGATTTTGTACTCTGTTATATTCACGCCATCTTGGGTGCTCTTTTAGTTATACTTGTTATATCCGCGTTTTCTAGCGTGCTCCCTAAGTTGTACTTGTTATATCCGCGTTTTCTAGCGTGCGTCCTAAGTTGTACTTGTTATATCCGCGTTTTCTAGCGTGCGTCCTAAGTTGTACTTGTTATATCCGCGTTTTCTAGCGTGCGTCCTAAGTTGTACTTGTTATATCCGCGTTTTCTAGCGTGCGTCCTAAGTTGTACTTGTTATATCCGCGTTTTCTAGCGTGCGTCCTAAGTTGTACTTGTTATATCCGCGTTTTCTAGCGTGCGTCCTAAGTTGTACTAATTAAACACAAACATTTGTTCTATTGATCTCCTGGTCTGTGTTTTTGGATCCACATTAACGGCTTGCCGTCATAACAGAATAGTCCGACCATGGATCCCACAGACTCGGAGGGTATTCGCCACGCGCTTGCCGGTCATGGTCATATGATCAGCAAGCATGAACAATCGTTAAATGAACTAGTGAACGTGATCACCGCGCTAACCACGAGAATTGAAAATATGGCCCCACCTGCACAGTCCGGTGGCGTAGGTAACGCTGCCGCGGCGCCCGGTCACTCCGCCCCGTCTCCGGTTGTTCCACCGGCTGCTTTCCGGGAGCCAGTGTTGCCACACCCCCATCGTTACGAGGGAGAACCCGGCGCATGTCGACAATTTCTGCACCAGTGCTCCCTTGTATTTGACCAGCAGCCATATACGTTCGCGAGTGACAGGTCCCGTGTAGCGTATACCATGAGTCTCCTCGCCGGTAAAGCGGCCACTTGGGCAATGGCGGTAAGCAACGCTAATCCCGCAATCCGTCAGTCATTCGAGACTTTTAAAACAGAGTTTGTGAGAGTGTTTGATCACCCGGTTAGAGGCAAGGAGGCAGGCAGCCGCCTGCTGGATTTTTTTCAAGGCGAGCTTAGCGTGGCGGACTACTCCATCCAATTCCGCATTTTGGCCGCGGAGTGCGGTTACGATGAGGCGGCGCTGTGTGGAATTTTTCGGAGGGGGCTGTCGTCTGCGGTGAAGGACGAGTTGGCGGCCCGGGAGGATTCTTCGGGCCTGGAAGACCTTATCTCCTTGTCCGTGAAGTTGGACAATCGACTGAAGGAGCGCGAGAGGGAACGAGCCTTGGAGCAGCGGGGTCGTCGTGGGTCGTCATCGCGGTACGGTCCGGCAACGTTACGTGCAGACGGCTTCGTCGAATCACCATCAACCTCTACGCCGACGCGGAGTCCGGTCCTGGCGGGGGAGGAGCCAATGCAACTCGGCAGCGGTCGTCTTTCTACGGAGGAGCGGCGGAGACGGATGAGGGCGGGCTTATGTCTTTACTGTGGCTTGCCGGGGCACCACGTTGCCGCCTGTGACGCGATCTCTTCACGTCGTCCTGGATCTTCGGCCCCTGGGGTTCCTCTCGCCAGAGGGGGGACCAGGTTCGTACATTATGGCAATCAGTCTAATGATTTGCCTCGCAACGAGTCGATTGAACTAAAACAAACTCGAGGTGAAATGAGACTGCAATTGCCGGGAGAGGTTTCGCATGGGGGGGTTAATTTTAGGTTCACTGCTTTAATAGATTCAGGGGCAGATGAATGTTTTATAGACCAGAGTGTTGTTGATGCTCTTAAATGCCCATTAATAAGACTCTCTACTCCTAAAAAGGTTCTAGATCTCGATGGGCGACCCCTGGCGGACGTAAGGTTTATAACGCCCCCGCTTAAAACAAAGCTGTCCGGGAACCATTTTGAGGTTCGTAGCTTCTTGGTTATGCCATGTAAATCGGCTTCGGTTGTGCTAGGGCTCCCCTGGCTAAAGATGCATAACCCTAATATTGACTGGACTAAAACACAAGTAGTGACTTGGAGTTCCTTCTGTTACGCGCACTGCTTACGCTCGGCGTGCCTGCTTCCGGATCAAGCCCAAACAGTTGCCGAGCCTGTAAATTTAGTAAATGTTCCTGCCGAGTACCATGATCTCGAACAGGTTTTTAGTATAGACCAGGCTAAGACCCTGCCTCCGCACCGCCCTTACGACTGCGCCATTGACTTGCAGCCCAATGCCCCACTACCTAGCTCGAGGTTATATCAAATTTCTAAACCTGAGCAGGAGGCTATGAGAGATTATATAACCTCTTCCTTGGCAACTGGCCTAATTCGCCCTTCGTCCTCACCGTTGGGAGCGGGGTTTTTTTTCGTTGGCAAAAAAGATGGGGGTCTTCGGCCGTGCATTGACTACCGGGGCCTTAATGAGATTACTGTTAAAAACAAATATCCGCTGCCATTATTAGATTCGGCCTTCGCACCGTTAAAGTCAGCCACCATATATACCAAGTTAGACTTGCGCAGCGCTTACCACTTGGTTAGGATTCGGGATGGAGATGAGTGGAAAACCGCTTTCAAAACCCCGCTCGGACATTTTGAATACCTAGTCATGCCTTTTGGTCTGACTAATGCACCCGCTGTTTTCCAGAGCCTCATAAATGATGTGCTTCGTGACATGCTAAATGTCTTCTGTTTTGTTTATTTAGATGACATCTTAATATTTTCTAGAAACTTGCAGGAACACCGCCAACATGTCCGCATGGTCCTCCAAAGGCTTCTGGAAAATAGGCTGTTTGTCAAGGCCGAGAAGTGCGAGTTCCACCGCGGGTCAATGCAATTTCTTGGTTTCATCGTCGAAAAAGGGCAATTACGGCCTGACCCAGCCAAAATTCAGGCAGTTGCAGATTGGCCAACCCCCACTTCACGTAAGCAGTTACAAAGGTTCCTCGGGTTTGCCAATTTTTATAGGCGTTTTATCCGGAACTATAGTATGAGGGCCGAGCCCCTTACCAGGTTGACCTCTAATAAACGCCCGTTTGTGTGGTCCTCTGTGGCGGAAGCCGCTTTTGTAGGTCTTAAAAGGGCATTCACTAGCTCACCTGTCCTTGTTCACCCTGACTCAGATCTTCCTTTTGTGGTCGAGGTTGATGCGTCGAGTTCCGGAGTGGGGGCCATCCTATCCCAGAGGTCTGCAGTCGACCAGAGACTACACCCCTGCGCATTCTACTCCCGCCGCCTCACCCCCGCGGAGGCAAATTATGACGTCGGCAACAGGGAGCTGCTCGCTATAGTTCAGGCTTTACAGGAATGGAGGCACTGGTTGGAGGGGACGGAGGTGCCGTTCCAAATACTCACCGACCATAAGAATTTGGAGTACCTCCGGGCTGCCAAGCGCCTCAACACACGCCAGGCCCGTTGGGCGCTGTTCCTGACACGTTTCAACTATGTGATTACTTACCGTCCGGGATCACGCAACGGGAAGCCCGATGCCTTGTCAAGAATTCATGAACCGGTGGAGGAAATGTCTTCAGAGGAGCCTGTTGTTCCAGAGAACCTGATCATCGGCGCACTCCGATGGGAGGTTGAGCGGCTAGTGGAGGACTCTCTACGGGGTGTTAGGGTGCCCGGAGGCTGCCCTGCTGGCAAACTTTTTGTTCCGGACGCTCAGCGTGCAGGTGTGCTAAAGTGGGGGCACACCTCGAAGTTTGCCTGCCACCCGGGTGTGTCCCGCACGTTCTTCCTCATTTCCCAGAGGTTTTGGTGGCCGGGTATGCGAAAGGACGTCATGGACTACATTTCTGCGTGTTCCATCTGCGCTCGGGGCAAATCGGCCCATCAAGCTCCAGCAGGACTTCTGCGTCCGTTGCCTGTTCCATCTCGTCCTTGGTCCCATGTTGCACTCTATTTTATTACTGGCCTTCCACGCTCAAGGGGATATTCCGTCATCTTGACAGTGATTGACCGATTCTCCAAGATGGCGCACTTCGTCGCTCTCCCCAAGTTGCCTTCAGCTCTGGAGACCGCTGACCTGCTGGTAACACACGTTTTTCGAACCCATGGCATTCCGTCTGACCTAGTTTCTGACAGGGGACCCCAGTTTGTGTCTCGGGTTTGGAGAGCATTCTGCAAAGCTCTGGGGGCCACGTCAAGTATGTCTTCCGGCTACCACCCACAGTCCAACGGACAGACAGAACGGGTCAACCAGGAGCTGGAGGCTGCCCTCCGTTGCGTTTGCCAACTGCATCCGGCCTCCTGGGCCTCACACCTGCCTTGGGTGGAATATGCCCACAACACCCTCATTAGCTCAGCCACTGGGAGGTCGCCTTTTATGTCGGCATACGGGTTCCAACCACCACTGTTCCCTTCTCAGGAAGCCGAGGTCGTCGTGCCGTCCGTCCAAGTGCACCTGCGGAGGGCCCATAGAGTCTGGAGGGACGCTAGGGCTGCACTAGTCCGCACTGCAGCCCGCAACCGCCTGATTGCTGACCGCCACAGAAGACCCGCTCCGGTCTATCGTCCGGGCCAGATGGTCTGGTTATCAACGCGGGATTTGAACCTTGCTGGGACTTCCAAGAAGTTGGGCCCTAGGTTCGTGGGCCCTTTTGCTGTGGACTCTGTGGTGAACCCCGTCGCGGTCAGGCTACAGCTTCCCGGTTCAATGAAGATCCACCCAGTCTTCCACGTGTCTCTGCTCAAGCCGGTCTCCACTAGCCCCCTGAACCCTCCACCAGTGCCTCCTCCTGCCCCTCGCGTGGTTGACGGTGGGCCGGTATATACGGTGCGTACTATTCTCGATTCTAGGAGGCGGGGAAGGGGGGTGCAGTACCTGGTCGACTGGGAAGGTTATGGCCCTGAGGAGCGCCAATGGGTCCCCCGCTCCTGGATCCTCGATCCATCGCTTTTGCGGGATTTCCACTCCCTTCATCCCTCGAAACCAGGTGGTCCGCCAGGGGGCGTCCGTTGAGGGGGGGGTTCTGTCATATCTGTATGCCTTCTCAGTTGTTTTTTCTTTCCAGCATCTGATTCAGCTGGATGGGCGGGGCCGTGGCCGCACACCTGTGGCGCATTAGGAGCGCTCACTATTTAAGGATTCCTGTCACCGTCTGCGAGTGTCGGACTATTGCATATGCTTGTTCCTGCCTTGCTTACCGCTGTGTGCTCATCGTCATCCTCGGTGCCTTCCGACGTTCTTCGGTCGTGTTCTGGTTTGATCTTATTTACTTTTGTGCTCTTCTGGTTTTTGTAGTTAGGATTTTGTACTCTGTTATATTCACGCCATCTTGGGTGCTCTTTTAGTTATACTTGTTATATCCGCGTTTTCTAGCGTGCTCCCTAAGTTGTACTTGTTATATCCGCGTTTTCTAGCGTGCTCCCTAAGTTGTACTTGTTATATCCGCGTTTTCTAGCGTGCGTCCTAAGTTGTACTTGTTATATCCGCGTTTTCTAGCGTGCGTCCTAAGTTGTACTTGTTATATCCGCGTTTTCTAGCGTGCGTCCTAAGTTGTACTTGTTATATCCGCGTTTTCTAGCGTGCGTCCTAAGTTGTACTAATTAAACACAAACATTTGTTCTATTGATCTCCTGGTCTGTGTTTTTGGATCCACATTAACGGCTTGCCGTCATAACAGATCCCTTTAACAGAAAAAATGTTAATGTTAATGCCATCTTGTGGATTTGTTGTTATAATAAACAAATACAGTACTTATGTACAGTATGTTGAATGTTTCCATTCCAACAATAATTTACAGGAAAAATATGGCATATTTTAGAGATGGTTTGAATTGCAATTAATTACGATTAATTAATTTTTAAGCTGTGATTAACTCGATTAAAAATTTTAACCGTTTGACAGCACTATTAATTATATGTACATGGTGTTGTTAAGGTTCTGGATGAGTAGGGGACCCAAGCACAGAAAGGGGGCAAACTGGTTTATTGAAGGTTTTGAGGGGGTTGGCAGTATGTGAGAAGCAGACAGGCAGGCAGGCAGGCAGGCAGGCAGGCATTAATACTGCATCTGGGAAACAAAGAGCAAATTGAGCCCGATCAAAGACTTTATGGATACCAAAAGCTGGAATCCAAAACTCGGAGAGTTTAGTCCAGGGTGGGCAAACTATTCCACAAAGGGCCTAAGTGAGTGCGGGTTTCCGTTCCAGCCCATCAAGAGGAAACCTTTTCCCCAATCTGGTGTCTTACCAGCACAATCAGTTGATCGCAGTCATGTGCTTCTTGGTTCAGCAGAATTCTCATTGGTTAAACTGTACATGCTGGATCAGTTGGAACAAAGACCAGGAGCAGTTTGCCCACCCCTGGTTTAGTCGTTGATTTGGTGATCGAGTGAGACCAAGGACTGGTTTAAATATGCTGTGGATGATGATTGACTGCACCTGTTCCCAGGTTAACTCATCTGTCCAATCCTGTAATTAGAATGTTAACACACCCGCACACACCGAGGGGAGGAGGAGCAGGACTCAGGGCGCAGAGGCCCGAAAAGTTGTTTTCTGACACATGCACACAAACTGGTTGTGGCTCATTAACTGGGGGTGTTTGTGTTCAACTCACTTAATTTACACCGCTCCGAGAGCGATCTTAACACTGATACTGTTAAAACAACACCCAAATCAACACTGATCAGCTCAAGAAAATTTACACCGGAAAATCAGCTGTATAGATTTGGCAGTGATAAATTCCATAGCACTTTGTATTTCCCACAACAGATCCTACACAGCTTATTGTTGCACAAGAACTGTGATTAATTTACAGAATTTGCACCATAATGGAATGGCTGGGAAAAGTGATACATGTAATGAATGAATCAAATGGAGAGAAAAATATTTTCAGGGAGCAGACTGATGCAATTTAAAAGATATGTCTTTAGTCCCTCAAACATACTGTTGTTGTTTTCAGCAGACTAATCCAAACTGAATGTCTATCTTTCATTTACAGAAGGATACTGGACAGCTAACAGTCATACTGTTTCTTGGCAAGACAATGCTCATCACAATCCATTGTTTTCTCTTTACATATGACTGTACTTTTAAAACATTGAGCTTGAACATTGAGAACTTTGAATGAGTTACGTTCTGCTTTATTAAGTGGTCACACTAACTCATCGACGACACTGCCATTTTTTTTTTTTTTTTTCAAAATGATATTATTATTTTTTTTAAACTGCCCTATAAATGTTTTGGACCCCCATATTTCACATTTGCTCATCATTTTTTTCTTTATTCTTTAGTTTTCATGCAATCAGCCTTTCTTATATTATTCTTATTACGGTATTATTATTATTGTTATACAGTTTATTCATATAGTTTTACCCAATCCCAGTTTAACTTTTCAGTCATTTGCATAGATATTTTTTTTCTGAATTGTTGTCAACATTAGCTCAAAACAGTTAAATGAATTTCAAATATTGGAGCTAGATTGGTGATAGATTTGTCACAAGGAGATTCCTTACATTTTGCACTCTCATTCTATCTCAACTGCAGTTTAAGCTGTTTGATAACGGTCAGTTTTTTTTTTGTGTTTGTTTTTTTTTTACATTAATATACTTTACCTTTCAGGACTGACATTACTTTTGACTGTTGAACTGAAAATACAATTGGTGGAGAATGGGGATGTAGCACAATAAGTGCACACATATTTATGGCTTTTAATCCGAGCAGTGCTCAAGGCGACTTGAGTCTAATGCTTTACAATGCTGTTGTAAACTGATGTCAAGCATCAAAGTGTGGACCCAATATCAGCCCTAAATGACTGTGTTATTTGTGATATTAACATGTTCGGTGTTCACCTATAAAGCTTGCCTCCTAAACGCCGTCCTTCTCTGTGGACTCCATTATCCAATGTGATGGATGGAGCGAGCAACTGATCACTCTCTCACATTGTTCTCTGGCCTCAAAGGGCACAAACTGGCTCATTAATAAACCTCTGTGATTAATTTCCAGCCCTTCTTCCTGTGTCTCTTCTCTTGTCATCTTTTAAAAGAGGCACGCTCCTAATTAGTGAACCATAGTACAATGACAATGAATACTGTTAAGGACTACCGTTGACAATGAAACTACATTTAATCTCTTGATGGTTAATGACTTATACTTCTGCTTATTACTGGTTGGGGGTAATTTCTAATTAATCGGCTCAAATTCCTATTTTTTATTTTTTATTTTTTTATAATCAATTCTCTTCATCAGTAATTTCTATAGCATCTGGAAAGATATTAATTTACATTTTATAAAACTAACTGCCCCAGTGAGAATGGTTTACACATGCCTCATTGTCCTGAGGTTGAGGTTCTGAGGCTTTTATTTTGGTTGTTTTCATGTTCTCACTGTGCCTGAGTGAGTTTTCTCCATGAATTAAATTCGATAGTCTAAATTGTCCTCATGTATGAAATCGAGCGGTGATTTTTGTCTATATGATCAGATGGCAGATCTTAATGCAAAATCCTGATTTTTCTTCATATCTGGTCTTTTGGCGTGCCTGTTCAAATTGCCGTTTTCCATTAAGCCCGTTCAAGTATCAAACATGCACACTAGCTCGTATTCCAACATGCGCTGCGCAAACTGACCTGCAAACATCAAAAGAAATATATATACAGTATATAAATAATATATATATGGACGGCACGGTGGCTGAGTGGTTAGCACGTCTGCCTCACAGTTCTGAGATCAAGGGTTCAATCCCGGGCTTCGGCCTTCCTGTGTGGAGTTTGCATGTTCTCCCCGTGCCTGCGTGGGTTTCCTCCGGGAACTCCGGTTTCCTCCCACATCCCAAAAACATGCATGGTAGGCTGATTGAACACTCTAAATTGTCCATAGGTGTGAGTGTGTGCGTGAATGGTTGTGTGTCTCCTTGTGCCCTGCGATTGGCTGGCAACCAATTCAGGGTGTCCCCTGCCCGAAGTTAGCTGGGATAGGCTCCAGCACCTCCGCGACCCTCGTGAGGAATAAGCGGCATGGAAAATGAATGAATGAATGAATAATATATCGTACCTGAGTATAAGTCGCACCAGCCACAAAATGATCAACGAAGAGAAAAAAAAAACATATATAAGTCGCACCGGAGTATAAGTCGCATTTTTGGGGGATAAAAACCGACACATAGAACAGGTATGTCATCTTGAAAGGCAATTTAATATAAAAATACAATAGAGAACAACATGTTGAATAAATGTACAGTGTACAGTGCATGTACAACAAAATGCGAATATACTGTCCTCACAGGGACGCTACGGCTCGGTCCTGGCTATACATCGAACTCCCAAATGACGATGCTGGACGTCTGTATAATTTGCTGCATCACTTTGGTCTTCGATACCAAACAGGTTCGCATCAACGTAAATAAATGATAATTAGGTTGTTTTACAGCAATGGCATAAACGGTTAGCATGCGTTCGCTAGCATTAGCACATCGTTCAAACACCCATACAACTGGCTCTAAGTGTCCGAACGCGGGTGGAAAACACACAACAACAACAGAAAAGATGAAACACACAGGCGTTGCCTCTGTAGAGATATTTTAAAAGCATTAACAATGAACGTAGGTTCGCAGCCTTGTTTCTCTCTCGCTAACTCATCCACTCACTCAGAGCTACGTAGCTGTCTGTCTTCTTCTGGCGTGTGAGCGCTCTTCACCTAAACAAGTGCGAGTGCGCCCCCACGTGGGCGTGAACGCGCTACAAACTAAAAGCATGCATTTCAATATAAAAAAGTCAGTAATACAATTGAACACACATTGCCAAAGGCAGAAGGCGAATGTGGCCATAGCTATTAAGAGTTATTCAGATAACTATAGCATAAGAACATGCTAACAAGTTTACCAAACCATCAGTGTCACTCCAAAACACCAAAATGACATGTGAAATGATATCATAATGTGTTAATAATTTCACACATAAGTCGCTCCTGAGTATAAGTCGCACCCCTAGCCAAAATATGAAAAAAAAAAACGCGACTTATAGTCCGAAAAATACGGTAGTCCCCAGTTTACGAATGAGTTCCATTCCTGCACTGGCGATGTAACCTGGATTTCTGCGTAAGTCTGAATTAACCATTTAAATACATAAAAACATCTTCTAAATAAAAAGGGGTTATCTACAGCCGTTGCCTCTGGATGCTTCACAAGCAACAAATGTGCACGCAGGCTGTCCATCTTCACTCGGCTGCTTCCTCATGTGTGCGTGTGCCGTCACTGCCGTGTGTGGGGTGGGTGGGTGTGTAGATGCTCTCGCGTACGGAAATAAACCTGCTCTACGCTTCGTGCGCCAAAATAAAAGCATGCATCACAAAACAAAAGTCAACATTTAAAAAAATATAAATTTAAAATTGACGAGATGCAGGCGTCGTAACGTCAAAATCCTGGAGACTATCTATATTTAAAGTTTATATTTATGGGCAGAATTTACGCATGCTTGCTCACACACATGCACATATTTGGTCATTTTGCCCTTACTCTCAGTCATGTAAGCAAAATTGACATGACTATGGTCATTTGGCACATGGAAAGAAAACTGGGTGGGCATTCTCAGGCTCACCCAAGGCTTTTATTTTTTTCATTTTTTATTTTGTTTTCCGACTATGGTTAAGCCTGCCTCCAGCCTACAAGGCGGTTTCAAGCCAGGCGCTAACGGTAATGCACACCAACAGGTCTTTGTTTACGTAATTGATGTATGTTTTTTTTTTTTTTTTTTTTTTTTAAATTATTATTATTATTATTATTATTTTTAATGCAGGCCAAATCAGATTTATAACCACATATGAAAGTGGCCTAGATTGGATCTAAAATGTTCCTCCTCCATGCGACTAAGCCCATTCATACCAAGAAATTGTCTCACTCCAGTCAGATAAATGCAAAAAAAAAAAAAAAAAAAAAAAAAAAAAAAAAAAATAAATAAATAAATAAATTAAAAAAAAAAAAAATCAGAATGGGGTCACTTCCCCCTGCGGCGTGAACATAGCCTTTCTGCCCAGGATTTGTTTGGCGACCAATGTGTACACCACCTCCCAAAGTCAGCTGGGAAACCTGCTTCTCTAGTAAACATAAATGGTATAAAAGGCGGCTGGATGACGTTCCCAACAAGTAGTGGATATGGATAAAAGGGTTTGAGTTTCCAGTTCCGTTCACATGGCTTTAGTGGAATTGACCAACTTGGGACAGAAGCAGAAAGTCTCCCATTCATGGCTATGGTGCCTGTGTGGGCTCAACAAATGGTAGAATGCACAGATTAGAAGGCTGTGCAAAACTCCTTTGATGAAAAGGCTGATTATACTCTGAATTGCTCATTTCCTCTGCAAACACCATTAATCTTGTTTGGATCTCAATGACTAAGACAGACCGTTTACTACTGATGTGTGATTCCCACAATCTTAGGGAGCTCCTCTGCTCTTCTTTTATTAAATTGTGGAAGGAGGATCAAACGTATTTGTCACTTTGTCAACAGATACAAATTCAACCAAATAACATTATGAAGGTTTACACAGCTAAATGTGCTTCAGCACTTACATTTTCAGAATAATCAGTAATAAACCACAAACTTATGTATGCACTGAAGTTCAACATAGTGAACATATAGGAAGAATCTTTGACTTTCACAGTCTTTTTTCTTTTTGTTTTGTTTATTATTAAATGTGATCATCGTAACACTTTACTCGAAATGTGTTTTTTCTTTTTTCTATTACGTACTGCAGCCTTACTCTGAGAAATTGCGGCTAGTTAAATGTTCTTTCATATTTGGCTAAAAATAACCTTTTAAAAGTATGAATTATTTCATATTTCATAATCATGGAGGTTGTAACATCACCTCGTATTATAATAATCCATAGATATGAAAAAAATGTTTTGGTTGCAGGCATAGAGACTGATGGCATCCCTACTCTGCTGCCAACTTCACAGGTTATTGTTTTTTAATACTACAATAACATCTCTGCATTATCACACACCTTCTCTTGACATCAGTGAATTGTTTTCCCCCAAGTGCTTTTGGAACATTTTTCATACTTGCTACTTGTTTGTTATATCATCATACTAGTGACACTACGCCCACTGCTTCTTAGAGTGATGTCTCCTGTTGAATTAGAGCATTGCTGCCAAGAACAAGGCAAACAGTAACCTGATTAATGCAAAACATATTAAACACATGTACAGTATGTATGTACTGTATCTAAACATATTAAATGTATGTATGTATGTATGTATGTATGTATGTATGTATGTATGTATATGGCGGAAAACACAGACAAGGCTGGAAAAGCAGTTTCTGCTCTTGCACTCCTTTTTAAAATCAACTGCTGTATTTTAAGCCAAAAGAACTGTTGTGTTTGATAGAGCAGTATGTCTATATGCTGCAATACCAAACTATTTTTAATTTGTCCGTTTTACCATGGAAACCCCCGTTTACAGACGTCGCGCAACCGCTTTTGTTTCAACGTAGCCATAAAGAGAAGGTAAATAATCGTGTCTATCATTCAAAATGTCAGTCATTTTTAGCTCAAAATCATAATTTGATGTCTAATATTTACTTAAAAAAAACGACTTAAAAAAATTATTAAATCGCATATTTTTAACTTTGAAACAAATTACGTCACTAGGAAAAAAGTCCGGAATATCTACCTCAAAACTATCGCTTAATTGTATTTTTTTTTTTGTTACTGTCGCATTTTTACTGTTATTTTAGATGATAAATAATCGGTCCAAAAAAAGAAAAATTGCAAAAAAAAAAAGTTTAAAAGGGTAAATATATGAAAATAAAAATCTCCACTACTTCTTGATGTCTGTGATTTCTGCATCGCGACCCTTGTTATATTACCATGTTTCACCCTTAAAATCCCCCATAAATCCGGCGATGGCCATTCACAGCTATGTTTTGACACTCGGTAATACATGCTGCATGGAGTTTTTGGATCGAAAAGAGGTCAGTACGCGATAATATCTCGTTAAAATCATGGCGTCTTTAATTATTCTCTCGCGTGCTCTCACCTCCAGTTAGGGTTTTGCAGTTTAAAATTTATTCATTTATTTTTAAATGCCTTCCTGTTCAAAATTTTTCTTCCCCTAGAAAATTTCATATATATATATATATTTATATATATATATAACACTCAGGTGACTTAAAGTTCCACTCTGAGACCTCCAATAGGGAATGGGACGTACTACGTCATTGTTTGGACGCGCCTCCATGCTGGCAATATGATTCACTTCCGGGTCGGCAGACTCAATGCGGATTGTAACGTGTGGTCGTGCTAAGCTAACTCTTTCGGTGTTTTAGAAAGAAATTATGGGTGTGTATTGTTGTGTTACCGGGTGCAACAGCTTCTCCTACGACTAAAAAAAGGGCGAGGAAAACTGGACTCACTTTTCACCGTTTTCCTGCACGGAGGACCAAATATCAGATCGCGAAGGCACGACTGATGGCTGGATTGCAGCGGTTCGTCGGAAAAGCATTTCTTATGATCATATTTCTGCTGGAATGAGAGTATTCCCCTCATCTCTACTCTTGTAAGTTGAACGATTTATCCGTTTTGGTTTCAATACGGTTTTTTTTGTGTGTTTTTTTTTACTGTTGTGTAAATCTGCCTCGGTAGCAATGCTAACCTACTCCTCCTCCCCTACCTGTTGTGTTACTAGGAAAACCTGCATATGAAATGCTGACAACACATCCCGATTGGTCACCATATCTCTTCTAAGGTTATTCTGAGGTCAAGCGCACCACATCGGAGCGTTATGAGAGGTTGGAAAGGCGAAGAGTGCACGCTGAAACTTCAGTTTGCTCTGCTCTTACAAACACGATCCCAAGTGTTGTTGTGAAAAGTCAATAAAATATGAATACCAAAACATGACTTGAACAACTTCTTGACAAACTGTAACTGCTTGTTGTTTACTTCAGGTCTTCATAATAAACAGGTGTAATAATTACAAAGTCAGGTGACTTAATTTTGTTATTCTATTTGGAATATGCATTGACAATTTTTGGACAGTGTTGTAGACAAGAACTGGGACTGATAAGTTGCAATAGATTTATTTCAAGTAATGCAATTTCTCCAATACGATATTTTAATTGACAGTTTAAAATCTTTAAATTAGTGTAAACAAGGCCCACCCTCTGACGGTGGCAGCAAATATTATATAATTATAAGTAATACACAAATACAAGATCACAATAAACGTGTCTTTGTCAAAGCAGTTTAAAACACTATTTACTGGCCTTGGGTAAATTGCCAGACAGGATAAATATGTGCTTTAAAGTTCTTGCATTTCCATTTTAAGTATTGCAAGTACTAGTCTCCAACACAGTATTTGAACTGACAGTTTAAAATCCTTTTAGTACAAAATGGCCCACACTCTGGCAGGGGGCAGCAAATATTATAATACATAATACATTATAAAAAGCTATATACTATATAAATACAAGATCACAACAAAACCTGTATTTTTTCAAAGCAGTTAAAAAACATCCAGTGGCCTTAGGTAAATAAAGGTGTAAAAATATGTACTTTACAGTTCTTGCATTTCTATTTTAGGTATTGCAACTTTTCCAACACTATTTGAATTGACAGTCTAAAGTCTCCATAAGTGCAAATAAGAATATTATAATTTAAAAATAATAATAGAATATATAAATTCAACATTACAATGAAACGTGTCTTTGTCAAAGTGGTTTAAAAAAAAAAAAAAATAATAATACGTCACTGGCCATAGTTAAATAGCCAGGCAGAATAAATATGTGCATTACAGTTCTTGCATTTTCACAAGTTAAAAGCCCGCAGTTCATCGACGAGAAGGGCAGACCCAGATGGCGTCTGCAGCAGGGGCTTGTTTGAGTCCGACACAGGACAAATGGAACCACTCCATTGAACAAATTTTCTTTGTCAAATGATCCAAGAAGAGAGATGGTGACAAATCGGGATGTGTTGTCAGCAGGTTTACCTAGGAATACAACAGGTAGGTGAGTCGTAGTAGGCGAGCATTGCTACCGAGGCAGATTTACACAACGGTGTAAAAAAAGAAAAACGTATTGAAACCAAAAGTGGATAAATCGTTCAACTTACAAGAGTAGAGATGACAGGAACACACTCTCATTCCAGCAGAAATATGATCATAAGAAATGCTTTTCCGACGAACCGCTGCAATCCAGCCATCCGTCGTACCTTCGTGATCTGATATTTGGTCCTCCATGCAGGAAAACGGTGAAAAGTGAGTCCATTTTTCCTAACCCCTTTTTTTGTCGTAGGAGATGCTGTTGCACCCGGTAACGCAACAATAAGCACCCATATTTTCTTTCTAAAACACCGAAAGAGTTAGCTTAGCACTACCACACGTTACAATCCGCATTGACTCTGCCGAACCGGAAGTAAATCATATTGCCAGCATGGAGGCGCGTCCAAACAGTGACGTAGTACGTCCCATTCCCTATTTGGCCAAATTTCAAACTTGTCCTATATGCATGTGTGATACATCATTGGAAAGCTTAAAATCTCAATTTTCTGGGGGAAGAAAAAATTTAAACGGGAGCGCATTTTTTTTTTTTTTTTTAATGTTTTTTAAACAGCAAAACCCTATCTGGAGGTGAGAGCACGCAAGAGCAGAATTACAGACGCCATGACCACCATTTTGTTTCGGTCGGGGCAAGCTAGGGAAGGAGTCGGAGGCGGTGTATCAAACAACGGAGCTAATCCGCGTTGCTTTATTGACATTTAGGCTCCAACAAAATACGGAAGCAATGTATGTCTCACATGCAACCCGTGGAATATAACTATCTTTCCGGCTGTTCCCTCAACAAAATACCTCCCCCCGAGACCTACACAACGTGCCAACTTAAGTTCCGCCGGTGAATTCTGTTATAACTCGTTACACGGTAATACTTCACTCTGATTGGTCGAATAATTTCGTCTGTGTTAAATTCTGCTTTTTTCACTCTTCATAAAGCACAGAATTTAGTTTCTTAAACTCATTTGAGCCAACGTTTATTGCAGCTCCGCCAACTCGGACCGCAACAAATGTAACACAACACAGACTTTCTGTGTCCGTCAACGATATCCGTCCCTCTGGAAACTCAAACCCAAATAGTTCCTCTTGTTAGTCTACAGCGATGTGCGCTTTCGGTTTTCCGACTTCTAGCCTCACTTTTACTTTACCGTATCTATCCATGGAAGAAACATTTATTCATCATCATAAAACGAGCAAGTTATACAGCAGCCTTTAAAAGAAAAGCCGCATCTGTTGTGTTTTCTCCTGGATTCTGGTAAGTTGGAGAATTTGTCAAATCATATTATTGCCGTACATATTGTCAGTTTACGGTAATGTTTTGAACTACCAATGTTCTGTGCTTGTGCTGTGTTTCACCAGCCAGTAAAATGACATTTCTGTATCTGTACACGAGCTGTTTTCTTCAGTGAAGTGCGGTGAGGTTCATGGTTGGTGAGGCACTGACTCCTTTAGTGTCAGATTTCCAAATATATAAACAAAAAAGGGTAGCTTATTCAATTGGCTACTGGTTATTTCATATCTCATCAGCATTCTTCACAAAACACGCACGCACGGTACATATTATTGATATGTAAAAGTAAGAAAATAACATGCATTTTCTCTACACACGCAATGTGTTGGCCGTCGCAATTCTATAATTCATGCAACATAAATGAGAGTAAAGAGTGGTGTACAAAACCATAGAATTCAATTCTGACCTTTAGTGAAATATTAAGTTGTTTTTAAAACTTTTAATTCTGATACTTTAATCAATTTATTACAGATTGCTAAACAAAAAGTGTGAAAAGAAAAAAAAAAGAATATTTTATTTAAGGCCAAATTTTAGTTTTTAAATATTCTATTGTATTTTTCTTAGTCTAAGCTCTTTTTTTTAATTTTTTTTTTATTTATTTATTTTTTTAAATTATTTTTTTAAAAATAAGATTGAAATTAAAACTGTTTGTGGTCTTGCGCCTGTCCTTCACCACAAAAACCGGCGTTAATTTGGAAGGGCATAGGTTTGGTCTCAACATTTGTAGGGACGATATAATAGCATAACCTGCCTATAGGTACACTTTTTGCTGGGGACGGGACATTAATAAGACCAAACAGATTAGATGAAGGGGGCAAAGGGCCACATTTCTCATGTATATGAACTTTATTAATTAATAGGCAAAATGATCAATGCAAAATAAATCCTTATCTACTGATAATAACTTTTACGTGCATTGGTTCAGATGATACACTGTTCGATTCAAACCTTTGTTTTAAAAAAATACTAAAGAAACATTTTGAAAACTTCCTGAATAAATGTCTGGTTTTTATTAGCAAACATAAACATAATGAAAATAATTCACTTAATAATGGTAGGGTCAATTCTATCCTTACAACATATGGATCTATTGAAAGATCTAAATTCTCTATATAACTGAACATTATATCATGCAAAAAAGGTAAGGTTGCTTAAAAGTTGGTGGGGACAATTTTAGCATCCTGAAAAGTTGGTAGTGTTATGTCCCTACCATCCCTATGCAAACCTACGCCCTTTTTGTAAAAGTCCTCCTTATTTTCCTTTACTTTAAACAATCTCTCCGCCTCAGTGGAGAGGACTGCTTCAATTAGATCGTTCTGTGTTCTATTTGACAAGCCAGAAAACACAGTGGATGTGTCCAAATGTCTAGCCAACCTTTCATCTTTCTCAGCAAAACCATGTAATCGTTCTACATATATGCCACGTTTAGAAGAGCTTACACGCTCATCGTTACCACGAAATGTTAACTCCTGTTTAGCTAGGATACAGATTGCATTAATGAGGTCTTTCAAACTCCTTCGGTTTTCTTTTACCTTAGAATTGTGGCCGCTACCGTTGAGCTTCCGCTGTTCGTCAAAGCCAAATCGATCCTTGAGCTTCCAAAAGTTTTTAAAGCAATCAGGCTTTGAATGTGAGTGGTCGAGCTCTCATGTTTGCTGAGGCTTCGTGGTAGTTTTTTAATGTCACAATATATCGTGTTAGTCCAGACATTGGCACAAGTTGAGAAGAAAAGGCAGGGAAAGCAGCAAAGGCGATTTTTCAAAGGACAGCCACATAGCCAGTCTTTTCGGGTGTACCAGTCCGTTTGAAAAGCGCGAGTTATCTTCTGTCCCGCAGTTTGAAGCGAACCTTTTAGCTCCGGTGTGGTGTTAATCGCGTCCACTTTTGACGGAAAGTCCAGTTTCACGTACGCCCCCTTTCAGTGCGGCATAGTACTATCTGCCGCAACTTGCGCCTTTTCACTGTGGTTTTATTTCCCATCAGCAAAACTAAATATGTCGCTAACAAACATTAAACTTTAAGGGTTAAAGACATTAGCCAGACTGTGGAAAATCAGGTCAAATAAACGTATCTGGAAACATTATAATGGCGACATGCAGATGTACGGCAACCAGCATGCTCCAATTCCATGTATCAACCCAGTTTGTTATGGATTGCGCAATCAGAGGTGAGGCTTTACTCGCTGCCGCACCTCTCGTTTCATATCTTTATTTGAACAGGAAATTGGCAAATTCAGCGATTTTGACTATAAAAAATGTTTGAAATGAGTCATACATAAAGAGCAGTGGACAAATATTAATATAAATTTGATGCTATAATTATTTTTTTGTCATGATGACAGGTGAGGCTCTGCCTCACCTGCCTCCCCTGGCCGCACGTCACTGGTTATATTCTTCTATTTATTGGTGCTAAAATTAGGGTGTGCGTTATACACGGGTACAATAATTTCCCCTAGATTTTACAAGTAAATTTGGGGTGCGCATTATACACGGGTGCGCCTTATATTCGGGAAATTACGGTAAGTGAGCATGTGCATGGATAAACATAAATGAGTTGCTTTTTCTACAGTTATAATGATCAACAGAGTTGATTCATTATTCCTTCATTAATGGTTGCTATTTTAACAAGCTGTAGGCTCTGCTTTGATTTGGGTGGTCACCTATCATGCACAATGTATAATTAGGGTAAAGTGAGTTTTTTATTTTTTATTTTTTCATACGCAGTCAAGGATACTGTTTGTCCTACATCCCCCACACACTGTAGGTAGAGTTCAGGTAAGGCAACTTTAATCATTTGGAAGCAAGATAGGCTATTAGTGATGAGATAATTATTAAGATGTTTATAATATATTTGCTTTAATCAACTGCTGCCCGCAATGAGGAGATGTTTAGCTTATTTTTGCTCACAATATTGTTTGAAGAAACTGGTAGGATTATAAGAACAGCACCAACCGGCCTGCTCGAGACAGCAGGGCAAGGACAGCGTTGCTGCGCTGGAATGTTTTGATACATGTATTAATTCCACCCACATGTACACACATAGCCAAACAAGTTTCACTGGGTGTCGACCTCGCTTTTTTATCCTCAATTCCCTTTTAAGGTAAGACATCCTCTTTGTTGCTAGGACCATCTCAAATAAAAAGAAAGGGAACGGAGGGCTTAGGTTAGAATGAGTGTGGAATCTGTATTATGTAGTCTTAGTATTGCGTTATATAGCTTCCCTCCGCACTCCTTGCAAGGTGTTTAATTAAATTGAGTGCCTTCTCTCCTTATTTTCTGTAATGTTTGCAAATGTCCTTCTAAGGATTTGTGTTTGAACTTGACAATTAGATTTAGCTTAACAAGGCAAAGACGTGAATGGAGGGAATAAACAATTTTATTAAGTTATGTTTTAGAAAAATCCAACACAAATTCACAAACAGTGATGACCATGCACAATTTTAGTATACAAGACAAAACAGTTACTTTTCAATATGAAAATACAAATCTACATGTCGGTATCTCACAGAGATCATTTATTAATACAGCAGTATTAGGCTGGAAAACACACTATATAAGAGCAATAAGGTTGTTTTGGGTGGCCATATTTTAAAAATATATGCAAATATATACATTATTGGAAATACACTTTCAAGTAACAACCACTTTAACAATATCAACCTTTTGAAAATAAATTGATTTGCTGCTTTATTAAATCAGGACACTTCATGTTGGTGTATGGAATTTCCTAATGATGTAAGGCTTTCTAAAAACATTTTGTACTACATACTAACACAGAAATTCTTGTCTTTTTCAGCAGGACAAACTTCGTAAAGAAATTAACCTATGGTAAAACATGGATCCCTTGGTGTCAAATATTGGGAATCTTGCCTCAAGCTTTAAGTTATATATTAACAATGACAAATGAGTGGAGACTAGTAGATTATGCTAATAGGTTATTTCATTTTGTTGTTTCAAGATCGTCACCATTGACACATTCATCAAAACTCAAAGCCAGAAACATAAACGTGATCTTAATGGTAAAATTACAATCACTCAATGTTATACAAAAAGCTCTGATCTACAATAATACCATTTTAAAACTATAAAAAGACATGATGATGTGTTTGTTTCAAATTTCACCTCGATAATATATATCATTGATTATTGCAATTGCAAGGGTACATCTCTATTTTCTTGCCACCTATGACATTTTCAACAAAATGAGATGGATGATGCCTCACTCCAAGAAATAACTGCAGAACTATACATAGAAAACACCATATCTTGATAAAGTTACTATATTTGGAATCAAAACATACTGTGACAAGCAACGTTAAACTTCATTCGCACACCAAAAAGTGTCACCCAAGTTTCATTAAATGCTTTTACTTAGATTTCAAAAGAAAACTCTTTTTGGAGCAAGCTGGTAAGGAACATCTGCACTTTAAGGAATTTGACGATAAAATTTAGCCTCTAAGAATACTGGTGTGTCCTGGTATTTAGGTTTTTACAAATAAAGTCATCACAATTGTAATAAAGCACAGTAATCATACATCAAGCGTGTAAAGATGCACTTGCAACAATCAATAGACCAGAAAAGTCACTGTCAATCACTGCACTATAACTCTTCAAAAAAAAAAAAAAAAAAAAAGCTTTCACGAAAACATTTATTCGAAAACCAAATTACAGATTTTATGGCAACAGAATGATTACAATAAAATGGAGGCCATCAATCAGACAGGTAACTGAAACATGACCGCTATAATAATAGAAAAGTAAAATCAATATTACATTGACTAACAACCGCACAGCTTTATGAAGTCAGTCAGGTAGCCGACAGAACAGGCCTTATTATGCCAGCTTTTTGGGACTTTTTATGAGGCCTCCGAAGTCTAAACATCTGCTCAGACGACAAGTGGGGACAAGCAGTCACCTTGCATCAGTTGCTTGTGCTTTTGTTTGACTTTGGGAGTGGCAAGAGTGCAACACTACAAATGATGACAACCTTACAGCTGATGACTATACACACAGCCCCACATTCAGCAAAGGCACGGTAACGTCTAGCAGTTGGCTGCATCGTTCCACATCCATTTGGGCATCATCAAGACTCGAGTTGTCACATTGCAACTCTGAAGTGCCTTTCAAAGGATGAAAAGTGTAACTCCCTCATTTTCATTTCTAACTATTCATTCTAGTATGAAGTGGATGGCAAAATGACAGCAATACGTTTTGCTCTGACCGCAGGCAAGACAATGCTAGTTCTGTTGCCAATTATTATTTTTTTTATCAACGATATCTAAATTTGGTCAATTCACAGTTTACAATCTCCCCGTATAAAGCTTTCAGCCCAAGTTTTTGATACGTCGGGCTTACGATGTTAAGTTTGTAAGCAAAAAACAGACGTTAACCTTTAAACAATGTGAATGTCAAGTCTGGGCAGCTGAAAGACGTTTGAGCTCTGGTGAAGGCACTGTCATTGGTATAGTCCATTGTGCACTGGGGCAATCTTGTGTATGGGTTGTTGTGAAATATAGAACTTATTGTTAGTCATCTAAAAGTAAAGAACAATACACATGGGATTTGTTTGACAAGGCAGCACATCTCTCGGTGAAAACCATACTTTTCACTAGACTGAATAAGCCAGTGTGATGGACATTTATTATTTAAGGGTATGAGATGGAGAGCAAGTAGTGACATCTTTCACGGTATTGTAGAGAGGGCCTGGGGCTTACAAGTCTGTGGCTGGACATCTGACTAAAGATTTTTTGAGTATGGGAAAATATGTTTATTCGAGGCATAGCTGGTCAGTTAGCAATTACAGTTGCTACATTAAAAAAAAAAAAAAGGTAATATTTTAATGCTTTGTCTTTTGTTTCTCAAAACCAAATAACTGCTGTCTTTTTATTTAACTCGTTAAAATTTTTGCTCTTGAAATTGCATTTAAAAACAAAGCAGAACTATGGGCCATTCTTGATGGGCAAGCTGTCCAAGAGATACTTTTGTAAAGCAAAAATCCTATGTTTATTAATTTGGTATAGATTGTACGTGTTAAATTGCTATTAAGGCAGTCATATCTTTTTCAGACACGTGGGGTAACTCATGTTGATATTAAACCCTTGAAAATACTGGTGGCACTTAGAAATCCAGATGAAACATTGCAAGTTATCATGCACTCAAATTGTTACATCTTCATCATATAAGCTTTTCTTGTATGGACTCTTTAACAGTTGAGCCTGTTCAGGAATCTATAGTCCTATCGCTGAATCCGGAACCCTCCAGTAGAGGGATAACATTGAGCCAGGCAGGCTGAACGGACTGTCAGGAACACTAGAGTCTCTGATTGGACATCATCAGACAAAGCAGAGCAGTGCGCTGATGAGTGCTGCAGAGAGGTTGAATGGGTTGAGACAACGTGCATCTGATCCCCGTGCTCCCATGCCTGTAATGACAACCCACAAATTATTAGCTTTTAATAAAACCATATACTGTATATAATATTAACATAACATTTTGTCTTAATTTCATCATAAAATAGAACACAAAATTCATTTCACTATAAATAACGTTAAACTAAGAAATAATTTTCAATTTCTGGGCTTATGAAATGTTTTAGCTCTTTATTTATGATCCTTGTCCTAGCAATCAAGGTTAGGGGCTGCATATTGTAGCTGACATTGACATTTTCCAACTACCCTGCACAAGAAAAAACAGCACTGTGACCTACTGTGTTAGAAATTAATCACTGTTTAAAGACACCCCCACAGAGGGCAAAGTCATTTATTTGCACACTAGTGTTTCAGTTATTAATAATTAACTAGAAAAAATATAAATATCCTATACTGTAATCCATCTTTAAGACAAAGAAAATGCTCGCTTTCCCAAATCACCAGTACAATATTAAGCACATGCTCAGTTTGTAAGTGCTGGTTGATGGTGGGATGGAGAGATGGGTGGATGATTTTGTAGGCCATCTTTTTTCTTTTGAGTTGACCTCAAGTACATTTTTGTGTGACATCAGATTATTCTGTTAATGCAAGGAAACTCTGATTTGCCCCTTTGGTGATGTTGTTTGCTAGTTAACTATTTCCGCCTTTTATGTTTTCTATGAAGACAAGACTCAAAAAACAGTTTCTGCTCTTGCACTCCTCTTTAAAAGAAACTGCTGTATTTTAAGCCAAAACAACTGTTGTGTTTGATAGAACAATTTGTCTATATGCTGCCATAGCACATTCATGCCACATTAAGCCCCTGAACTATTTTTAATTTGCCCGTTTTACCCTGAAAACCCCAGTTTACAGATGGCGCGCAACTGCTTTTGTTTCAACCCAGTCATAAAACGAAGGTAATTATATTTAGTATTCAATATGTTTCTCGATTTTAGCTTAGAATCATTAATTGATGTCTAATATTTCGTTTAAAAAAAAAAAAAAAAAAAAAAAAAACTTTAAAAAATTATTCACTCGCTTATTTTAAACTTTTAAACAAATTACGTCACAATGAAAATAAATGGTGTCTGTAAAAAAGTCACGGATAATTACATCATAACTATCGCTTAATTGTATTTTTTTTGTTTCTGTCGCATTTTTGATAATCAATCCAAACAAAGAAAAACTGGAAAAAAATGTTTAAAAAGGTAAATATATGAAAAATAAAATCTCCACCACTCCTTGATGTCTGCGATTTCTGCATCGCGACCCTTGTTATATTACCATGTGTCACCCATAGAATCCCCCAAAAATCCAGTTGTGGCCATTCACAGCTGTGTCTTGACACTCAGTGATACATTCTACATGGAGTTTTTGGATCGAAACAAGGTAAGTACGCGATAATATCTCGTTAAAGTCATGGCGTCTGTAATTCTGCTTTCGCGAGCTCACACCTCCAGATAGGGTTTTGCTGTTTATTATTTTTTTTCTTTTTTTAAACGCCCTTGTGTTCAAAAATTTTCTTCCCCCAGAAAATTGAGATTTTAAGCTTTCCAATGATGTATCACATGTGCATATCGGACAATTTTGAAAGTTGGCTAAATTGGGGGTTTCAGAGCGGAAGTCACCTGAATGTTTTCCGCCACATACAAAAACATCTCTGTCAGTCATGCCCACAACACAAACGAGGTTTCACACAAAAAAGAGGCGAGTTTCGAGCACATATTAATTTTTCTTGAGATGATGAGAGGGGTTTGATCTGCCACCACACTGAGCTGCGTGCTGTCCGAGTTGCGTGATGTTTGAATTGCGCCAAACTGCGAGGGCCTGTTAAGTCCTCCTTGCAGGCCTAGTTACTGTTTACTTTCTGATGAGTGAACTAAGCCATCCCAAAGTTATACACAGAAAGTGTGTAAGAACACAAGTGCTGTACAGCAGGGATCCTCAAAAAACGGGCCGGGGACCGGTAATGGTCTGTGGCGCATTTGTTCCCGGGCCGCAGAGAAATAATAAATCACTTGTTACTGACCGCAATCTGGCCTGTGCCTCTAGACATATGACTAATTGGTGCAGAGATTTGTGTACATTGCCCTTTAGTGGTTGGCCACCATTACCAGGGTGTTTGCACACCTATAGCAGCGTCTGTCAATGCAAACAGTAACATTAGCTGCTGATGGCTATGTGCTGCAAGCAGCACACCTCAGCAATGGCAGGTCATGGTACTTCCGGTCGTTTTGCTCAAATTAGTCAATAGATATAATAATAAAACTGGATAGGAAGTAGTCATTGAAATTCATTGGAGCTCGCATCTAGCATCTATTTTTATATCTATGTGCACTTGTTCTCGACAATGACGTAAGCGCATCATATTTTAGGCGAACATAACTGAAAAACACACGTACTTGGACAGCTTTTTTACGAGGAAAAGGCCACCTGCTGAGCCATAAGAGGAGCCTACAACCAAGTCAATTCTCCATAATATGTGGCTAAAAGCTAGCAAACAAGGCAACAAAAGCAAATGCACTGAAGGTATCATACCTCGTGGTGAACCGTACCGCTAAAGCCAAGAAACCTTTCATGATTAGAGAACTCATAATGCCTGCGATTAAGGATATTTGTTGTCAAGTTTTAGGAGAGGTTGCTGTTAAAAATGGTTGATTCAGCTTTCAATAGGTTACATTTTCTGTGCACTTAATGTTTGTTTTTAGCGCCGTCATGTTATTTTATATTTACTGTAATTTTCTGCAACAGATTGCCGGATCGTGAAAAAAAGTACAGTATATAATATGCTGCAGGGTTGTCTAGCCATTCAACATGAGAAAAATGATGTCATGGCTGTGATAGATGACAAGGAGCCTATACACTCTAAAAAACTATCACTTGTACAGTTGCACTGAAACAGGTTTACAGTATAAGGCGGTTTATAAGATATGCTTGAATAAGGAGATATTAAAATCAAATATGGCCTACTGATAATTTTCCCACACACTTTTTTGTCAGTCGTTAGAAAGAAGAGTGAAAGGAAGAAAACTGTAAACTTACTTAATTTGTGGATGTGGATGGGTTCACTGCCTAAACCTTCACCACCCTCGCTCATGGCCTTGATCTGAATGAGATAGTTGTCATTGCTGGACAGATTGAGCTCCACAGAGGTTTTATTTGTGACATAATAATTCATATCATTATAACGATGTCTTTTCAGAAGCACCTAGAGCAGAGGAGGATCAGAGATAAAAGTAAACTAAGGCAAATATTTTTTTTATGCTGAAGAACGATATTTATTGCAAAGAACGGAGCCCTACCAAATATCCAGTGACTTTTGACTCTTTCTCCGTGGCTACAACAGGATCCCATTGCAGTGACAGTGTGGAACCAATCATGGACCATTGTACGTTTAGTGGTGCCCGGTCAGGTGCTAGATGAAGATCAGGAACATACATTCAGTGTAATTTTCAACTGTGTTTAAAAAGCAAGAATACAGAGATGGACTATATTTTTCTCTCTAGAAAAGCTACGATATTAAAGGAGGCTTCTTCAGTAGGTGACAAGATTTGTCTTTTAATAACATTTGACTGCATTGTTTGTGGCTGACCGGTTGCTGTTTTCAAGGATTATACATTCCAAACACCACAGCGTCACCGAATACAGGGAAGAATTCAAGAACTTGACAGACTGCGAGCGAGCTTTAGGAAACCTTTTATTCGGCTCTGGAAAGACTCTATCTTAAAGAACATCAGTGTACTGTGGTCCTCGCATCATGCCTTCAATGACGTGTAAACTTTTGACTCTACGCCAACCCTTCCGTAATTTTCCGGCCATAAACCACTACTTTTTTCTCCCACTTTGAACCCTGTGGTTTATAATCCAGTACGGCTAATTTATGGATCTTTACATGCTATTGAGCTGCAAGTCTTTTCGTAAAAATAAACCAAAATATAATTTGAACACCTGTGCCTAATATTGTATATGAACAACACAGGATTTTCTTGTAAACTGTTGGGTGCGGCTTATAGTCTAATATTACCGTTCTCAAATTAGAAATAAACTAGTTGTTGCAGTCAGTTTGCACAAAGGTGTACATGTGTACATGTTTTTTAAAATTGGAACTCAAATGGGACAAGCTGGTAGGTGTAACAACAGATGGCTGATCAAATCTGACTATTAAAAATGCTGGATAATATGACCCTATCCCTGAGTCGAAATTGACATTTTTGCATTGTACTGTGATCCCTCATTTTTTGAAGTTAATGGGGACCACAACCCGCTTCGATAAGTGAAAAACTGTGAAGTAGCCGCCCCAAAAAAAAAAAAAAAATATATATATATATACATTTTGTTTGGGGTGTGTTGAATGTATTTATTCAGATTTAGCATTGGAAATAAAAAAAAACCTTATACATATATATTAATATATGTTTTTTATGCACTTTCAGTTTTAAGTTTTATACCTGTTACTGTACCACTGAATTATTTTTAAATAAGAATATAGCAGAAAAAAAAACTTGGCTTTATTAACTGCGCCATTGAGTGAGTCGACTCAAATCCGCTCAAGTTGCTCACTCACTCACAATGAGTTGCCACAGCAAATGATTAACACCTTAAACGATGATTGACACATGGGGCAATTTGAAGTTCATCAAACATTAAACATCTGTCAATCATTGTTAACTTTAATAAACAACTCCAGTGCACTACCACCAACAAAGAGCAGGGAGGGAGGGAGGGAGGGAGGGAGAGTGAGACTAAGCGATCGGCTTGGGACAGCTCATCTGTATTTTTTTTCAAAAAAAAGGATTGAGGGCACAAAGTTTGAAGCGCGAAGTCGCGAGGCATCACTGTATTATAAATTAGGATATGAAGTGAAAGTAACTGTGAAAAGTAAACCTTCAGTTAACTTCTGATAAAGAGCACTTCTTCAGTTAATTGCAATCTCTTTTTATTTTATTTCAATTGATTATTTGCAATAATTATTACATGACACTGTCATGAGCATAAATGAATGCTTATAACAGATTATGTCACTTTTGAATGGATGTAAAAAATGCAGACTGGACATAAATGGAGTTAAAATTTGCCGGAAGACACTTAATGACATCTATCATAAGCATTCATCAATGCTCATGACAGTGTCATGACATAGTTATGACTGTCTTATGACAATGTTATGACACCCATTTCAAATAAAGTGTTATCATTTATTTATTATAATGGAAAAATAATTAATAATAAAAACAAATCAGCTCAAGTTATTGTTGGTCCAGTCCTCCATCACTGTAAAAACAATTAATATGGCCCCCTTTTAAGAATAATTACTCAGGGCTGTCTTGGAACATGAATCAGCAAAGCACATTAAAATTGGTGGCATCATTTCTAAAGCCTGATGTAATCTGTTGACTTGGGAACAATTAGGAAGTTAAACCAACACCCACACATGGTTTACTCACGTGGTTTTTTTGTTGTGATGTTGATAGGCACCGACTGAGGCCCAGGGCCAGCTGTGTTGCAGGCGGACACTGCAAGATAGTACGCTGTATTCGAATTCAGCCCAGTGATGTTAACAACGGTGTAGTTTCCTGATATGCGTACTTTGCCAACTGTGTCAGGCTTAGTGTCATCTTCCCAGTACATGACCTGTTAAAGGGGGAAACATGGCAAGACAGAAATTGTGATTTACATGTTTCAGAAATTAATATATCACTATCAAATTGTCAACATTTGGTGCAGACAGGGATGATGCTATGCTAAATAATACAAATATCATAAGTACCCGTTAAAAAAAAAACATCTTCTCTTTAGTCATTTACACTTACAGGTTTTAATGTGTCACATGATTACTGTATTTGTTGTTCCTGCTTGAAAAAGTGTTATTGTATCTGAAACGCATGAGCAAATAGAAATATAAGAAGTAATATTAAAAGCAATACTGTATGTAAAAAATATTAGAATTTTACCAGTACAATTTAAAAAAAAAGTAAGAAAGTGGATCAAACCTTCTATAGTGCATTTCTTACCTAATTCTATAATTAAAAAACTGCTACATAAGGCTTTCTTTAGATGGCAGCATTCCGTTTTGATCAGTGAAAGGAAGAAGTGCTTGCTTGTGAAAAATTAAAACTGTTTAAAGTGCATGTGACACGAAAAAGCATGTTTATTCCATAATACACGCGGTATTTTATGCTCCTGAATGATATGGACCGCTTGGATGTTTGTGGAAGCGATTGCTATATTTATTTAGTTTTTTGAATCCCGCGCCATGAAAATGAGTGACTTCCGGCTTCGGTCTTGCATTGAGGAGGAGGGCACTGTGACGTGTACGTCCTCTTCATTATACAGCCATACTATTGTGTATGAGGACTAAGGATTCAGCTGATTTTGTGGATTAATATGTTTATTTTTCGCATCACGCCAGCCAAACGGCTGCAGAAAAATCTTTCTGTATAAGGGAGAGGTGTGTGCACCTTTTTGGAGTTTCAAAAGGTTCCCATTCACCGTGGATGTTGGCCAAAACAAGCCCTACTACTGTGGGACCATTGGACTTACGAGGAAGTGAGTAAACATCTTGTTTTGTATTATGTCAAATATGAATACAGCAATTACAAAGTAAACACTATAAACTTTCTTTAAATAAAGGACTACTTACGTTTGATCATTGATAGGCATGTAAAAAGCTCTCCTCATGCACATTAGCTGCACGTTAACTGCACAAAAACTGCAGCCGCCCTCCTCCGGGGAATGAGCTATAAATTGCTCTCCGCCGAGCGGTTTGCCGATCCGCGAAGACAATCGATAACCCAGTCATCATGTCAAATAATCCGGGCTAGTCATGTGTGATTTTTGCTTCAAAGACTTTGAAACATCACTCGGTTCGGGTTAGCATGTCGGCTAGCTGTCACACCTCTTGGTTTGTTTAAATTCTCCAAAGCCGGGGAAGGGAAATGACATATGTCCGATTTAGGTGTCATAAAATATCGTTCGGGAGGTGCGTCAGTAAAGTTGAAGTCGACAGTTTTGACCATTACGGAGTAATTTTATTATGTCGTCCTGAATAAGTGCATTTCTATTATTTCATATTCCATTTAGCACAACACTGTTATTTCTCATGACCATGCCATTTATTTAGCAATTGGGGGAAATACTTGGATAAAAAGAATATCCTGTAAAAATATTGAAGTAAAGAGACAGAAACAATGAAATTTGGAGCTCTCTTTGTCGCGTTTTCCACGTTGTGAATAGTTCCCCCTCGACGGGCTGATTGGTCCTTCTCAAGCCATTTATTTAGCTTTTGGGGAAAAATACTTGGATAAAAAGAATATCCTGTATAAATATTGGAGTAGAGAGACTGAAAAAATGACATTTTGCGGCTCTCTTAGTCGCGTTTTCCTCGTTCTGAATAATTCCCCCTCAATGTGCTGAATAGTAAAACCGATGAGCCCAGTTTCCCGTTGACGTCATCCACCTGTTGGGGACGCTAGAGCCCTATAATGGCAGCCGTGGCTAACTGGCAGATAAAAAGACTAATTTCTTGTCATCTGCGCTTTGCTCGCTTTGCTAAATTGTTGTATATAGTCGAATCGTCTCAAAATATGATTCTAATTCACATAATAATGCTATTTAAGACTTTTTTTCTCCTGTCCTATGCTCTTTAAAGTCCACTTGTTTTAAAAATACATTCAAGAGTCTAATTATTTGCATCTAAGCGCCTTAATAATCACAGTCAATAAAAACGGGGATGTAAAGTCGTCCTCAGGGATTCCTTCATCTCACTTTTTTCATCCATACAAGCTGTATGATCATTGCTGGGATGCAGTTTATAGTAATAGTGTGGGCAGTAATAAGTAATTAAACTACATTGCAATTCAAAGATATTTTAATGAAACGGTGGATATCACATGTGCAGTTAAAATCTTTGGAGCTCTTCTGTTAGCAGTGCATTCAGCATTTGAATGTTTCAGGACTGGAAAAGAGCTCAGTTCTAAGGACATTGTGCTTAGTGCTATGGCAACAGGAGATATTTGCGTCCAGGGCAAGAGGTGACAGATATTGAAAGAGCAGTAGAAAAAAAAGGCAAAAAAAAAAAAGCTAATCCCTATTTGCATTCTTGAACAGTTGAGGGAATCTATTTGTTCACATGATGATGGAAAACTGGAGGATAATACATGAACTTAAAAAAAAAAATGATATAACAAACAATAACAATAATAATAATAATAATATAACAAACACTCCAACATTCATGTTTACTAGTGGAAAATTGTTTTATAACAAGTTATAACTTACCTCATATCCCAGCACTCTTTCAGGGATGGCTGAAACAGCTTCCCAGATCACTTCAATTTGTGTTGCAGACACAATCCTAGGTATAACCCTCTTAGGAGCTACACTGGGGACTGCAGAAATAGAGCACATAGTGAAAATCTGTGAGGCTCAGCATCTCACAGACTAATAGCAATAAGTAGAAAGCACAGAAAAGACCTGTACTTTCACCGAAAAGCTATTTCCCCTACTCTTTTAATGGGTTATGTGACTGACGTAAGGGAATACTGCTGCCCTGCAAATTCAATTAATACTCTACCTCCCTGACAGTACGCTGTGGTAAGTGTCTGCCAGGATTCCCCATAATCTACCATCATGATAACTAATGTACGGTTGACATTCCCAGCTTGAGTGGGTAAGGAAACAACAGGGGTGTGCAAAAATCATCAGAGCATTACTGTTCAAGGTCAAGTTGTAAGAAGATAGCACATCTTCAAGCCCCTTCTCCCTTTGCTGATTGGATGTTTTTGGATACTGTACCATCTTCTGCTGAATACACAGTGGCAATAGAGCTGAAAGGGCCCTCCCCTCTGTTGTTGAAAGCTCCCACTTTCACATCAAAAGGCGAGAATGGTGGGATGGTGTCATTATGGAAGACATAACGTGCAACGCCGGGTGTGGAGATGATGGCTCGTGTCCAAGTAACTGTGCCCACAGGCCTGAGGGCGATGATGTAGCCGAACCCCTCACCGTTCTGCAATTCCTCGGATACAGGCTGGGAGCAAAACACATAACTACAGTGATATTAAAACACATACAGACGGATAAACAGACAGACCCCTCACTGTGCTGCACTTTAAAAAATACACCAATAGTTTCTTTGAAAATACTGCTGAGAACGCTTAGGCGTTGTATTTGCCTTCAAACACGTTGCTATGTACAGTAATTAATTATAGCTCCTCAAAAGCAAATGCTCTCTGTCCTTGCATTTGGAAGGGGGAATGGCACTCAGAAGCTATACCAGGGAGGGGTGTCTCAGGCTGATGGGTCATATAATTGTACAGCTCGGTCTGCACAATTAACCAAAGCTATTATTCAGCAATGGTAACAATATTAAAATTCGTCGGATGACTTACCTCCCATGTTATCACTAATTCCGACTTTGTGCCCCCTCCTCCTCCGATATCAGTGGGAGCTGTATCAGGAACTGAAAGCAGAAAGGCCAGAGGGGAGCAATTAGAAGACAATACAACCAACTCCTTAACAGGCATACTGCAGACACTCTTATTATACATACAGTATACTGTACCTAGCACAACACTTACACCATACCAACATTCAAGAGTCATTCACATAATTAGAATGTGTTGATATAGAATGCTCCCAAAATGTGTTTATCACATTAACAGATTTTTGTGTGCAATTTAAAATGTTCTTTTTGTGACAATCATATTGTAGTTTACTCGAATCTATATATCCGTCTGTCTGTCCGGCTTTATTCTGAGACATCTAATGCTGTTGGGAGTGTGCGTATTTGGAAGAGAAATAATGAGTTTATATTCTTTAAGTGATTTGTCAAGAAATGGCTTCAAAATGGGTAAAATTATGACATGAATCAGACCCAAATAATGGTCTCTATTTAATATTTCCTGAATATTTTCTGCTTCATCATAGGCAATTATCTGTGTAGCCATTTGGGAGCTTTTTTATGATTTAGGGCTATAAAAAATTGACTTAACAAGCGCCAACTGGTCCTCATTGATTGAACCAACTGGTCCCACTGATTGAAAGAACAACTTTATATTTTGGATAAGCAATTGCCACATAAAGACATGACTCAAACTAATCTAATTTGATAAAAAAATTGATAGCTTGCCAAAGAAAATCAACAGAGCAACTATGTAGTATGCATTTTGGAGGGGATTAGTGACCCTCTCAGTGCAATCAAGCATCTGCAATTCACAGACGTCTGGAATATAAATATTATTTGTCTGTCTATAATGCTGATGCCAAGAGGGCATCACTAAGCACAGAGTGGGTAGATGCACATGTATGACTTAATGTGGTTGTTCAAGTTAACAGTATTTATTTGCACAATACTTTTTGGAACAACAACACAGGAATAATGATAACTTTCTCAAGTTAAAAAGTCAGCCTTAGGCTCGGTTCATACCGCAGGTCTTGCACAAATTCGATTTGCCTTGGTCCATTGAGCCCATTCAATTATCTCGCATGACGCATACATACAGTATATGAACAGTTTTTCCCGACTCTCGGCCGTGTAAGCAATCTTGAAATATTGCTCATTTGGAGGACAGAAAGAAAACCGAGCATTTTAATTGTTTATGACTGTTGTCAAGCTCACATCTTCTATATAAGCCACGTTCAAGCTAGGCACTAACGCAGATGCACAGCTCCATCGCTTACATGTGCCCTGTCTCTTTCACTCTTTGGAGACGTAATTGCTGCATGAATTCCAATTTGGAGGACTTGACAGTTCAGAGAGCAGCCACATTCTGGAAAAATGTGGCCCAGATCGGATTTTAACCACATATGAAAGTGACCTACCGTATTGGCCCGAATATAAGACTGCCCTGATTATAAGACGACGAAAAAGCATGTTATTTTGCCTCATTCAAATCTTACTATCTGAACATTTAAATATGTAAACTAAAGTGAAATCACATTTGAAATGTAAATAAACCAATCTATTGTGATAAAACAACAAAATTGCAATAACTGCATTAACCATCAAAGTGAAGTCTAACTGTAACTGTAGTCTTGAAACAAATCTGAATAAGGAAAAACATTAATAATGCAATAAAATAATGCAAACTGGTTAAACTAGTAGCTCAGATATGTCATGACAGAACATTTCTTCAATGATATCTGGCGCCATGTAGCATCGTGAATGGGGAGATTAGCTGAGATCTGTCAAAACAGAACATTGCTTCAACGATATCTGGCGTCATCTAGCGTTGTGAATGGGTATAATGTCTAAACCGCGAAGATAAGACGACCCCCTCTTTTTCAATCTTATTTTAATGCAAAAAGCACCGTCTTATATTCGGGCCAATACGGTATATCGGATTTGAAATGGTCCACTTTTATGCAACCTGTACCATTAAGACCATCAATTCAATGCCTGACTCGAGGCGGGAAAACACGAACAATCGGATTTGTGCATTAAGACCTGGGGTATGAACCTAGCCTCTCAGAGAGTATAAAGCTGGTGTAATGCGGTACCCTCCTTTGTCAAAATTTAGTCTTTATTATTGCTCAGTTCCCAAATGCGTTATTTTTACAAATTAGTGACCAATCTAAAATGTTGATAATGAAGCGGGTGTGATTAATTTTACTTACTAGTATCCTCCGTCTTGGTTTTGGCCGATGCTGGACTGGGCTCTCCAAGGCCCACACTATTCTGTGCCACTATTCTGAACTCATACTCCACCCAAGCATTCAAACCCACGACTGTCGCTGTTAGTGTGTTCCCATTAATCACTTCGGGCACTGCAAAATTAAGAACATAAATTGAAGGTTAAAATTTTGTTTGGTTGAGATTGTTTTGTAATTTGTTTTAGGAGTTTGACATTAATGGTTGAAACGTGGAACAACAGATTATTCAATTCTAGAGATTTGCTGCCCTATTTTCGAAGACTGGGCTAGTGTGATTTGGCACAAAACAACGCAAGTGTGTTTTTCTTTTGTCAAAATGTCCAACTTGTTAGCCAATGTGTGGACAAGGTCTTGTGGTTTGTTTGTCTGCTATAGAGCATCTCATTCTCTGCCATGAATGAAGGAACAACATGAAGGGGAATTTCTTTGAGCACAAAGAGAACCACTAATATTTCTTTCACCATTTTGGAGTGTCATTTTGCTTTCTAATCTTTTAATCATTCATAATTTGGAAGGGTTGTTCACATTCTTCTACGTTGTGTGTCACATTCAGGAGAGATTGTATTTTACTTTTACTAGACTTTGAATGAATGAGCATCTTTCATAGATACAGAATGTGGGTGGGTAGTGTTTGATGATACCCGTATCAACAGCCTGCCAGCCCACAGTAAAAGGCGTCCGACACTGGATGATGTAACCGGTGATGGGGCTGCCATTGTCCCTTCCAGGAGTCCAGGAAAGCTGCGCCGTGCTGTCCGTGATTTCTTCCACTGTCACTTTGTCTGGAGGGCCTGGTGGACCTAAATCAATGAGACAACGAGCTGGGTGAGCTTCCCTCTCATTCCAAGAATCCTCCCATCAAACTCATCAAGCCCTCCATGCTATGTCTAATTAAAAACTCTGCCCTTGATGTGCACACGAAGGGACTTGTTATATTTGATGTGGTGAGACTAAATGGATTACCAAGAATGAAAAGAGATATTGAATGAGGAACATTTATCAGAAAGTGGATGAGTTAAGGGGGAAACAGTGAAGACCAAAATTAGATGCATAGTGAGAGTGCTAGTCATATGCGCTGGGTGACAGTGCTGTTGTTGTTTGATGTGCTGCTCCATTATTCAATGTTTTCTATGATATTGTGCTGATGTGTAAATGAACCAATTAGACTCATTTTTTATGATAAACATTACCTCCTCAAAGCACCTGGGATAGCTATTACAGTTTGTTAAGGGCATGAATACCAATGTAAATCACTAGAGATAGCCCTGCACAGAAGCGTTATACACAGAGCACATACCAATGAGACTGCCTCAGCTGGCCCTCAAGTCACACATGCAGGAATGCGCATGTTTGTTTGTTTGTTTGTTTGTTTAAATATACAGTATATATTCCAGCACTACATACATAATGTAAAAAGAAATTGTCATACTTCTGAACTTGGGAGTATCTATTTTACCATTATTTTCATTATACAGTCCACTCAAAGCGAATTTCAAGGATTTCTTCCCACCTTTATTGATGCTTTTCATTTTTTTTGTACTGATGTATAATGCAATATATGGGTGAATTATTTTTAAAAAAGGAAAAAAATGAAATGGTGGTTACCTTTGACAACCAGGATGGCAGAGGTGGACAGACTCTCTACGTCAGTGTCAATAACACAGACATACTTCCCACCATGATTCAGTTGAATGTTACGGATCATCAGATCTCCAGATACACTCTGAAAAGAAGTATAAACATTGAACATGTGTTGAGAAAGAGATTATAATTCATTTCATCATTATTTTTTTGTATCATGAGTGTTTTAACTTTCATGACACTTTGAACAATCGTAATCTCTCGAGACCACCGATGTTTTCATCTTTTTTAAACAACAACAGCAGACGTGACAGATGTAGCCAGCACACACAGAGCTAATGGGTATCCTTCAGGCTTTATCCCACTATGCAGCTTCTCATTCCCCAAACAGCTACAAGCTCAACACAGGAAGTATAAAATAAACACTGTCTAGTTAATTGGTAAAGTCGTCCTAATTAGTGTGTAATTGCATAAGCATAAGCAAGAAATGAGTACAGTGCGAGGAAAAAATAATACTGAATTCGCTGCATGCATGCACTGGCTAAAAAGACAAGAACAGACTAAAATCGCAATTCTGTAAGTAAACAGTACAAACAAGGTTTTATATAGGCATTGCGTATAATTATACTAGGCATGCAGTATAATTTTCTTCCATATTTTTTAGTGAACAGTGTTATTTATATTGGAAAATTTAGTAGCATGTCAGTCAGAAATTAAAAAAACAAAATAATATTTTTAGACATAAATTGGTCCTGTGTGATCTTGGTTAAGTAATTATATCTTCATTAAGCCCATAATTTCTTAGTGACTATGCAATAATGCAACCTAACCCAAACTTATTCTGACCTCATTTTAATGAACCATCTTGCATCTCCATTTCAACCTGGAATAATAAAAAAAAAAAAGCTCATTGCTTTCCAAGCGAGTTACTTTGGGGTTAACCCGGTATGGGAGCCGACTATTTATATCAGACGTCATCACCCCCAGCGGGGATCCATCAAGGATGCGTCCACTCTTGAAGAACTGGCAAGATAACCTGTATTAAGCCGAGAAGCAAAATCTAAATCTAAATCTACCTTTAGATAAACTCCTCTTTTTCATCTGTTAAGCCCCACACACATATCTGAGTCTGATTCCATCCCTAATGTTATTAGCCACCTGGCCAACCTCAGAGCTACAGTAGTTGTTTAGAGTCAGGAATCTCTGCCTTGGCAGGAAGCAAGTGAGGCAAATTTGCTTTAATTATGTAAATTAATTCAGCGAAAGCTGTTGAGCAAGGGTCTGGCAGTTTTTCTGGACAGGAGCAAGATGAAATATCACATGACACAGCCCAATACTGAATTGCATGTCAATAATAGCTTTCATTGGAATTCACTGTAAGACAGTAAATTAAGACAGGTAATTAAAACAGCTTAAAACAATTGTCTGGGATAAAAGAAAAACTCAACTAATTTTACTGTAAAACAGCTATGATCTTGGTAATCCCACAACACTATGTAATGGATGTAGCAAAATTATGGTTGTATGTTTAATATTACACCACCAGTCAAACATAGTGGTGGTAGTTTGATGCTCATGGGCTGCTTTGCACCTTCAGAACCTGGATGACTTGCTGTGATTGATGGAATCATGAATTCTCATCTTTTCCAGAATCCTGTGGGAGACCTAAATTTAATAAAAATGCTGTGGCATAACCTTGATAGCCTATTGATCTTTAGAAAACATCCAGTGTTGCTGAGTTAAAACTATTCTACGAGGTGCAGTTGGCCAAAATATCTTCACAAGATGTGAAAGACCCATGGCAAGATACAGTACAGGCCAAAAGTTTGGACACACCTTATTCAATGCAACACAAATGAAGGTCCCAATCCCATTCATAAAGCAATAAATTCCATTAATTAACCCTGAAAAGGCATACCTAGGAATAGTTAGCATACTTTGAAGATACTAGAATATGATACATGTTTTTAGTTATTTAACCTTTTTTTGCCAAGTGCATAATTCCACATGCGTTTATTCATAATTTTATTACCTTCAGTGAAAATTTACAATGTATATAGTCATGAAAATAAAGAAAATGCATGAACGAGAATGGGTGTTCAAACTCTTGGTCTGTACTGTACATACAAATATATAGAAAACATTTGATTTCAGTTGTTGCTGTTGGGGTTGGCGCAACCATTTACTGTATTAGTGTAAAGGGGCACTTACTTTTTTCAGCACAAGGCTTAGTATTGAATCCCTTGATAAGTAAAATCACAAGAAAAAAATCCTGCAGAATACATTTACTTTAGTATCTATGTCTACAATATACACGATACAGTGGTACAGTGGTACATTCGAATTTAATTCATCCCAGGTCATTAGTATACTAGTCCTTCTCAAAAAATTAGCATATTGTGATAAAGTTCATTATTTTCTGTAATGTACTGATAAACATTAGACTTTCATACAGTGGGGAGAACAAGTATTTGATACATTGCTGATTTTGCTGGTTTTCCCACTTGCAAAGCATGGAGAGATCTGTAATTTCTATCATAAGTTCTTTTCAACTGTGAGGGACGGAATCTAACACAAAAACCCCCCAGAAAATCACGTTGTATCATTTTTAAATAATAAATTTGCATTTAATTGCATGAAATAAGTATTTGATACATCACAAAAATCGAACTTAATATTTGGTACAGAAACCTATGTTTGCTATTACAGATACCAAACTTTTCCTATAGTCCTTGACAAGGTTTGCACACACTGCATCAGGTATTTTGGCCCACTCTTCCATGCAGATCTTCTCCAGAGTCTTCAGGTTTCGGGGCTGCTGCCGGGTAACACGGACTTTCAGCTCCCTCCATAGATTTTCTATCGGGTTCAGATCTGGTGACTGGCTAGGCCACTCCAGGACCTTAAGATGCTTCTTACGGAGCCACTCTTTAGTTGCCTTGGCTGTGTGCTTTGGGTCGTTGTCATGCTGGAAGACCCAGCCACGACCCATCTTCAGGGCTGTCACTGAAGGAAGGAGGTTGTCAGCCAAGATCTGGCGATACATAGCCCCATCCATCCTCCCCTCAATACAGTGCAGTCGTCCTGTACCCTTGGCAGAGAAGCAGCCCCAAAAAATGTTTCCTCCTCCATGTTTCACGGTTGGGATGGTGTTCTTGGGGTTGTACTCATCCTTCTTTTTCCTCCAAACACGACGAGCCGAGTTTAGACCAAAAAGTTAAAACCACATGACCTTCTCCCATTGGTCCTCTGGATCATCCAGATGTTCAGTGGCAAACTTCAGACGTGTCTGGACATGCACTGGCTTCAGCAGCGGGACCTTGTGTTCGCTGTAGGATTTTAATCCATGACGGGGTAATGTGTTTCCGATGGTTTTCTTCGAGACTGTGGTTCCAGCTCTCTTCAGGTCATTGACCAGGTCCTGCCGTGTAGTTCTGGGCTGATCCCTCACCTTCCTCATGATCAGTGATGCCCCACGAGGTGAGATCTTGCATGGAGCCCCAAAACGAGGCAAATTGACCGTCAACTTGAACTTCTTCCATTTTCTAATATTCGCTCCAACAGTTGTTACCTTCTCACCAAGCTGCTTGCTTATTTTCCTGTAGCCCATCCCAGCCTTGTGCAGGTCTATTATTTTATCCCTGATGTCCTTACACAGCTCTTTGGTCTTGGCCATTGTGGAGAGGTTGGTGTTTGTGTGTTTGAGCATGTGAACAGGTGTTTTTTATACAGGTAACAAGTTCAAACAGGTAGGTGCAGTTACTTCCGGTAATGAGTGGAGAACAGGAGGGTTTCTTAAAAAAGAACTAAGAGTGAAATATTTACTAGTTGGTAATGTATCAAATACTTATTTCATGCAGTTAAATACAAATGTATTATTTAAAAATTATACAATGTGATTTTCTGGATTTTTGTATTAGATTCCGTCCCTCGCAGTTGAAGAGAACTTATGATACAAATTATAGACCTCTACATGGCTTGCAAGTGGGAAAACCAGCAAAATCGGCAGTGTATCAAATACTTGTTCTCCCCACTGTATATTTTAGATTCATTGCATACAACTGAAGTAGTTCAAGCCTTTTATTGTTTTAATATTGATGATTTTGGCAAAAAAGGCAAGGAAAAAAAAAATCTCTATCTAAAAAAATTAGCATATTTCATCCGACCAATACAAAAAAAGTGTTTTTTAATACAAAAAAAGTCAACCTTTAATTAATTTTATCGCTATGCACTCAGTACTTGGTCGGGAATCCTTTTGCAGAAATGACTGCTTTAATGCGGCGTGGCATGGAGGCAATCAGCCTGTGGCACTGCTGAGGTGTTATGGATGTGTTGATAGCGGCCTTAAGCTAAGCTGGTGTCTCCCAACTTCCTCTTCACAATGTCCCACAGATTCTATATGTGGTTCAGGTCAGGAATGTTGGCCGGCCAATTGAGCACAGTAATGCCATGGTCAGTAAACCATTTACCAGTGGTTTTGGCACTGTGAGCAGGTGCCAGGTCATGCTGAAAAAGGAAATCTTCATCTCCATAATGCTTTTCAGCAGATCGAAGCATGAAGTGCTCCAAAATCTCCTGATAGCTAGCTTCATTGCCTCGCCCTTGATAAAACACAGTAGACCAACACCAGCAGCTGACATGGCACCCCAGACCATCACTGACTGTGGTTACTCAGGCATTTTGGCATTTCCTTCTCCCCAGTCTTCCTCCAAACTCTGGCACCTTGATTTCCGTATGACATGCAAAATTTGCTGTCATCTGAAAAAAGTACTTTGCACCACTGAGCAACAGTCCAGTGCTGCTCCTCTGTAGCCCAGGTCAAGCGCTTCTGCCGCTGATTCAGGTTCAAAAGTGGCTTGACCTGGGGAATGCCGCACCTGTAGTCCATTTCCAGCACACGCCTGTGCACGGTGGCTCTGGATGTTTCTACTCCAGACTCAGTCCACTGTTTCTGCAGGTCTGGAATAGGCCCTTCTGCACAATCTTTCTCAGGGTGCTGTCACCTCTTCTGGTTGTGCAGCGTTTCCTGCCACACTTTTTCCTTCCCACAGAGGTCCAACTGAAGTGCCTTGATACAGCACTCTTGCTTGAGGGTGTCAATGATGGTCTTCTGGACAGCAGTCTTCTTGGCCATGATTGCGGATTTGAGTAATGAACCAGGCTGGGAGTTTTTAAAAGCCTCAGGAATCTTTCGCAGGGGTTTTGAGTTAATTTGTTGATTCAGATGATTAGGTTAGTAGCTGCCTTTTCATGATATGCTAATTTTTGGAGATAGGGATTTTTGGGTTTTCTTGACTTTTTTTTTTGCCAAAATCATCAACATTAAAACAATAAAAGGCTTGAACTACTTCAGTTATGTGTAATGAATCTAAAATATTTGAAAGTCCAATGTTTATCAGTACATTACAGAAAATAATGAACTTTATCACAATATGCTACTTTTTTTTAGAAGGACCAGTATATAGATAACAGACAGCTTCCCTGTGGTATACCACAGCAAACAATTTTCCCATCTGATAAGCTCCCATTAAAAAAGACAGCTTCCTCCTGTTTTCTAGATAACCTGTGTGATAACATGTGACTGGTGTGTTTTGCATGCTGTTCCTGAACACAGCTAAGGCGGACAGTAGTCGTGTTGTGTTGCACAAGTTCTGAAATAAATGATTAAAAACCTGAGAAAGCTGGTGATTTCTTTGCCGTTGATACAATAATAACAATTGTCACCTTAACTTATAAAGACTGGCGAATGGAGGTAGAAGGTGGATCATCCAGATCATAGACATATTCTGGCCATATTGTCGAGTCGGTTCACTGTCGTGCACACCACACTCATATTTTTCTATGATTTCCATCTTAATTTCAATGGTACCTTATTCCTTTTTTCACCACCTGCACTAATTTTCTTGGGACCCATGGTGATTTCTCTCAAGAAACTCCGCCATGCATCCTTCTTGAAGCAAAACAATGAAATTGCGACGCTGTCATAAACCATTGTATTTCGACATTTCAAGCATTTCGTCACATATCGAGACAAATGACGAGTCAAATTTTATGTCGGATGTCGAAAGGATCGTATATCGATGCGATCGTACAGTGTGTCGACGCACCACTGTATATATTTTTCATCTTTCTTGATCATTGACATTAAAATGGAGAAAAGTCAGTGACGTGCAGAAAAGCAAGAATTTGAAAAGGGTGAAAGGAGAGCAATTAATTTTTTACAGCACTCTCGGCCTTCTGAAAAGGAACGCATATCTAACAATGAATGACAATTTATAATTATTTCTATGCCAAAGGATTGCAAATGAGCTTTCATAAATGCCACGATGGAAAATGCCGTCATTAATGAAAGCCTTTTGGAGCACATGCTCTAAAAATAGTACATATGCAAATGCAACCACTGTAAAGAAAGAGGATACAATACTTTTCTTCCATGAAAAGTACAAACTGTATGATTGATATCAAACACATTTAGGTTGGAAATGCAACAGTGCCACAGCTCCGTTGATCTTTTTTTTTTAGGCTTTTACGGAATATAGAAACTGGCACTACACATGGAAACTTTCTAACTTGCTGCTGCTTTAGTATTTATTACTCACCTTTTAGCAGGCCTCTATGGAGCTGCTGAGTATACCCTGTGCACACTCCACTGTACATACCAATTAATCCCGGAATACCCTGACAGCATTCGAGTTTAATGTTTGGCATGACTCACCCCGCCCACTCTCTCAAAATGATCGCTGTCTTGCTGGAAGTCGATGAGCAGGCCATTAAATGCCCATGAGAAAGAGACATCCAGAGCTGGATCGTAGGCAATCTGGCACGGCAATACGATGCTCTCGCCAACAATAATCTCAGTGTTTGTGGGCCTCACAGTTATTCTGGTTGGCTCTGAGCAGGGAAACAGATGACATTGAAAATGTGTTATCTCTGCTGTGGGTACCCTGGAATACCACTGCGATATTTGCAGCAGGAACCTAACTTTAGCTCAGAGTGCAACTGTCGTACAACATCTCTACATTGCACATTACAGTATGTTCCTTTATCCATTTGTCAGTGTTACTTCATGCCTTTCAAGTTGTTTGTTCATATGAAAAATCTTTAACACATGTTAAAAACTGTAGATAATTGTATAATAAATGCAAAGTGTAGAATATAAATAGGAATCAGAGGCCAGTTGTCAAATAAGAATATAGGCCAGGGATCCCCAAACTTTTTACTGTGAGGGCCCCATAACTTTTCCTTTCTCTGATGAGGGGCCGGGTCAGTTTGTAACAGAAAAAGTGTGACGATTGCAGGAGTGCCTAAATGTAAAAATAACTGTTTTTCAGAAAGCCACAATCAAATAACCTATATTTAATATAATATAATATAATATAATATAATAATAACACTATTAATTAAATAGATAATAACCAAATAACCCTCTCTGGGTTCTTCACAGAAAAAAGCCAGGAAATAAATAACACTATTGGGAAAAAAAAAAAAATTGTTCAGGGGGCCGGACCAAATGTGGGGGTGGGCCGTATCCGGCCCGCGGGCCGTAGTTTGGGGACCCCTGATATAGGCATTGGTTTAATTATCGAGTGTCATTATCAAAAGGTGCGTACAGTATGTATCGGACATATAGTGTTTTATTTTTAAAGCATGGCAAGAGAGGTATAAACAATAAGGACAAGAATACCCACCGGTCACGATCAGCCTCCCACTGGTGCTTGCTGACCCAAACTGGTTCTTTGCAATGCACATATAGTTAGACGCATCGCTTCTTGTAACGTTGGTAATCTTTAATGTTCCATTTGAAAACAGTGTAATTCTGTGTGAGAAAGACAAACTATCACGGTCAATTGCTGTGGTGAGCTTGCTGATTACACTTTGATTTTACAATTACAACTCCATTTACAGTATAGCATAACACTGCAGAAGAAAATAATGGACAGCACCAAAAGTGGTTTAGCTACCTGTACTCCATGACTCAAATTTGTCTTGAATGCTCATGAGAAAATTCAGTATTGGGTAATGCCTTCTTCAAATGTATAAGCAGGACTTTGAACATAGGCCCGATTTTCGACATTCAAATAACAAGAAACAAATGATTATACGAAATATAAGATCACATTTAGTTCTAATGCAATCCATAATGTACTAGGTGAAGAGAGAGAGGAGTAATATAGAAAAAATAGCCCTGTTGAAAGTCTTTTTTACTTTTGGGCTATGTTATAATTGTCTTCCACAATTCTGTCCAATCTGCATCAAGTTCAACTGTCCTATGAATCTGCAACTCTAGACTGTTAAGGATAAATGGTTGTATGTGCTGCCTGTGACAATATGGATGTTTGTTGTATGTTGGGTTGGGCATTGTTTGAAATTAAATGATTCCGGTTCTGATTCCACGTTTCGAATCTGGTTCCGAACGATTCTCGATTCCGGTTCTTTTAAGAGGCAGAGTAAAAAAATATATATATATAGATAAGAGGCAGAGTAAAAAAAATTGCAGTTTATATAAATGTCTTAACTTCTCGATGACTTTTTATGAACTTCTCACACGGCTCATTTTTACTTTTATATAAATATCAGTCTTTGAACTTGAATGTGATGAAGTTTCTTTCCACAGGAGTGCACTTTCACAAAGATCTTACTTCGAAGCCCTAGTATAAATTCTTCTATTGATTGTAATTTGCTGATCTTTTAATACTGTTGATTTTAATGGAGACAGCAACGCACTACTGCTTATATAGACTATATAGACTGAGAAGTCTACTGCATTAAGATGGCTGCTGTTTACTAACGTCGGCGAGTCTGTCATTTTGCATCTAGTTCTCTATACATGTGCTATCGCTGCCAAGTCTGTCATTTCGCATCTAGTTTTGGATACATGTGATATATACCGTGGCCTGACATAATAATACGATTTATTCTCATTCTATTCCATTGATCTAGCCATCATCTACTGCTTGATCCGGGAATTTTTTTCCACTCGGCAGTCAGAGCATTGAAACATGGTGAAGGGGAATATTGGAATGTGTTGTTTTCAACCCATCAAGCTGACTTCGCAAAATAGTGTACCTTAATGTATCTCAAAGGGAATGTGTTGTTCTTAACCTTAAGGGCAGCCTGACCACTAAGTCAAAGGCCCCGAGGGACCACTAAGTCAAAAGCCCCGAGGTATCACTAAGTCAAACGAAGGAGTAAGGATCCCCAGGTACGGCCTGACCACTAAATCAAAAGAAGGGAGTAAGGACATACGAAACTTCTAAGGGAGGCCAATTATTCTCGCCGTGTGTGAAACTCGAACGGGAGGGGAAGTTACGAAGCGCGAAACTTGTTATAAAGAAGCGACGGGGGCAGGTAGGGTTAGAGTCTGCTGTGGGATTACGCGCGGTCGCCCAGCCTTGGTATTTCTTCGCTCACTATTACTGAGGACGCCCGGCTCTCCGTCCTTCCAGCACACGGTAATGAGATTTATGTTATTGCATGTAATCTATGAGCTGAAATACAATTGTTGCTTGTACACTTTATACTGTGGGTTAAATAAAATGTGCCGCTTGTTTAACGCAGTGAAGTGTTATTGTTTGCTGTCCATGTAAGTCGCCGACGATCCGCGATCCTGAAGTTAATAATAAGTCATAGCAATTGATTATGAGTTGTGACTATTATATTATTTGATACTGTAATTGATTATAAGCAGTGTCTACTTAAAGAATACTTGTCTGATTGGATATAACAGACAAGTTAACCCATAGTAGCCTGGTGATTGGGTATCAGCCTCGCTACTATTCATTTTCATTGATACTGTGATTGATCATAAGCAGTATCAGAATTGTTTCAAAACACATGGTATCGACATTTAAAAATTCGAACAGCTCCGGGAGCATCGAAGTGTTAGAACCGGATCTCATCGATGCTCGATGCCCAACCCTAGTTGTATGGCTAACATTCATGTTTCATGTTTTTTTTTTTTAGACAGGAGTCTTAAAGTCACTAGTGAAGCATCTGTTTAGTTGACATTGTTGTTTATCGAATCCAGTCACGCTGCTTGAGTCCAAGTGTGGTTTTCCCCCGCAGTGCAGGGACCTTTCCTTCTGGAAAAGATTTCCCATTCTGTGCCTTCACACATTGAGTGTTGTGTACCTTGAAATACTGTGTAGTGTTCCTCTATAGTATGCTAAATGTCAGTCATTTTGGGAATTGTACCACTTTCCAACATTGGCATCCAACAGAGCCAACAAAAGAACATTAATACTCATTTTTTGAATAATTTTCTAACCATCATTTTGAGTCCTGCATTTGAATAAGCAGTGTGGGGGCAAACAGCACAGTTAGACATTTCCTCTGTTCAATAGAAGCAGTCAATTTGGGTATTTAAACTCTCCTCGTGTGTCTGAGCGTGTGTTGTTTATTTCTGTTGTCTGTTTCCTCATTCTTATCAAAGTAAAACTTTTCATTCTTCGCATATGTATTTTCATGTACTATTTAATAGTGGTCTTAGAACCCTGCTGCTGTTGTAGAGGCCTGGGTTTGATTCTTACTTGTGAGTTTCTTCAGGATGGCCATCTGGCATAAAAACCTGTGAGCCAAATCTGTCATGCGAATTGATTGTTTTACAGCGGCGAGCCCTGAGGTGAAAAGCTTGAAGGGATGGATATGTATTCACGTTTTTGTTCAGTCTTGCTTGTATTTATCTGTTCTAATTGACTATTCACTTCTTTGTGTCATTGTTTTAGTTGACTAAATTAAGTTTATTTTGTTGACAATACCCAATCAGACAGACAAACACTACAATAAATCAGGCCCCAAATTGCAGTGTTGAGTTTCTGCATGGAATTTAGTCTGCCAAGGATCTACTTCTATCATCTACAACAAGCCTTAATATTTGCAACTACTCTGCTGATCTATCCCTGGCTCTATTTTCAAGACATGATAAGGAAGAACACAATTGCACATCTAATCACAGGTGGAATAGCTTAACACGTCTTCTTTTATATCAATCTAGAAACAGTTCCAGCTCTGTTTAGTTATCTTGTTGGCTATTTCAGCCAGCAAATATAGATATGAGCATGAAGTCCTATTCTCATTACACATACCAAATACTTTTCAAAAGGGTGTCACATATTGTCGTTAAGTACTAGCGTTGAGCAATTTTCCCAGAAGGGAACCTTGCTCTCCCTTTCTCAGTCCTCATTAACTTTCCATTGTTCCTCCTTAGCACTTTTCTTATGCAGCTGCACAAACGCCAAATATACAATTCAAACATGTCTGCACATGATTGTGAATGAAATCTGCAAGGACCCTACCTTTCATTTCTCTGCAGCATCTCATTATCCTTTTTCCACAGGCTAATTGCTGGGGGCGAGGCTTGCGGCTTGCATTCAAGAGTGACTTCACTACCCAAGCGAGCTTTTAGCACAGCCTTTATTGGGCTTTTGGAGAAACTGGGAGGTGATGCTGAGAGTGAGCGAAAAGAGAAAATGAGTGAATTGATTAAAAAGCAAGAAAGCAAGAAAGAAAGAAAGAAAAAGGACAAGTTAAACGTTTCTGTCATATTCTGCTGCTGGTCAGATTTTGTTTTGTTACAGAGCCGGCTATTGGGGCGTTCCTGACACCGTACCTGCAGCTTCCAGCTCATCAACCGTACTATATAAACAAAAACGATCCAAAAGAAGGGTGCCGAGATATTAGCTTGCTGGTCGCAATTCGACACCTAGTACTCTCGAGTCGTATTGTATTTGCTAGCTTGTTCGTCAGCCTCCTTTGTTTTATGATCCTTTATCTTGTCCAGGTATTGAGTGTATTTATTTTTGTTGTCTTATTGGCTCTCTGCCCACCGCTTAGTTATGTATTATTGATTCCCGTCGACCAGTTGTCATAGACCCATTTTGTTATTCCCTTTTTCCGCGAGCACGTTTGTTTTGTTTGTATTTAATAAATCCTTGAACGCTTTCCCTTGGTTGTTGTCTGCTCTTGGGTCCTATCTTGTTTTACGCATTCACGAACCATAACACTTTCCAGATCAGCCATGCACAGATCACTAATTATAAAAGCAAAGAGTGGATGTGGAAACATATGCATGCTAATGCAAAGATATAATATTATTATTCATTATATACAGTACACTTGAGGCTGTCCTACAGTGGGGCAAATAAGTATTTAGTCAACCACCAATTGTGCAAGTTAGCCAACTTGAAAAGATTAGAGAGGCCTGTAATTGTCAACATGGGTAAACCTCAACCATGAGAGACAGATTGTGGAAAAAATAACAGAAAATCACATTGTTTGGTTTTTAAAGAATTTATTTCCAAATTAGAGTGGAAAATAAGTATTTGGTCACCTACAACCAAGCAAAATTCCTGGCTGTCAAAGAGGTCTAATATTCTTCTAACGGGGTCTAAAGAGGTCTAACGAGGCTCCACTCGTTACCTGTACTATTGGCACCTGTTTTAACTCATTACTGGTAAAAAAGACATCCGTCCACAACTTCAGTCAGTCACATTCCAAACTCCACTATGGCCAAGACCAAAGAGCTGTCGAAGGACACCAGAGACAAAATTATAGACCTGCACCAGGCTGGGAAGACTGAATCGGCAATAGTTAAAACGCTTGGTGTAAAGAAATCAACTGTGGGACCAATTATTAGAAAATGGAAGACATACAAGAACACTAATAATCTCCCTCGATCTGGGGCTCCATGCAAGATCTCACCCTGTGGCGTCAAAATGATAACAAGAACGGTGAGCGAAGATCCCAGAACCACACGGGGGGACCTAGTGAATGACCTGGAAAGAGCTGGGACCACTGTAACAAAGGCTACCAACAGTAACACAATGCGCCACCAGGGACTCAAGTCCTGCACTGCCAGACGTGTCCCCCTGCTGAAGCCAGTACATGTCCAGACCCGTCTGCAGTTTACTAGAGAGCATTTGGATGATCCAAAAGAGAACTGGGACCATAACACATTCTGGTAAGATGAAACCAAAATATAACTTTTTGGTAGAAACACAGGTTCTCGTGTTTGGAGGAGAAAGAATACTGAAATGCATCCGAAGAACACCATACCCACTGTGAAGCATGTGGGTGGAAACATCATGCTTTGGGGCTGTTTTTCTGCAAAGAGACCAGGACGACTGATCTGTGTAAAGGAAAGAATGAATGGGGCCATGTATCGATAGATTCTGAGTGAAAATCTCCTTCCATCAGCAAGGAAATTGAAGATGAGACGTGGCTGGGTCTTTCAGCATGACGATGATCCCAAACACACAGCCAGGGCAACAAAGGAGTGGCTTCGTATGAAGTATTTCAAGGTCCTGGAGTGGCCTAACCAGTCTCCAGATCTCAACCCCATAGAAAATCTGTGGAGGGAGTTGAAAGTCTGTGTTGCCTAACGACAGCCCCAAAACATCTTTGCTCTAGAGGAGATCTGTATGGAGGAATGGGCAAAAATACCAGCAACAATGTGTGAAAAGCTTGTGGCGAGTTACAGAAAATGTTTGGCCTCCGTTATTGCCAAAAAAGGGTACATAACAAAGTATTGAGATGAACTTTTGGTATTGACCAAATACTTATTTTCCACCATGATTTGCAAGTAAATTCTTTAAAAATCAAACAATGTGATCTGTTTTTTTTTCCCAGATTCTGTCTCTCATTGTTGAGGTTTACCCATGTTGACCATTACAGGCCTCTCTAATATTTTCATGTGGGAGAACTTGCACAATTAGTGGTTTACTAAATACTTATTTGCCCCACTGTATGAGCACACTTACAAACTTGTAAAAACTCATTTTTAGCCACCCTCTTTTAGAGTTGATAAATTATGTCATAAAGAAATTGCGATCAAAGGTTGACAGTGATGAAATAATAAGTAGAGATGTCCCGATCGATCGGGGATCGGGTTCGATCACGTCATTTTCAAAGTATCGGAATCGGCAAAAAAATATCGGACATGCCTTTTTTTAATATATATATATATTTTTTAATTAAATCGTTTTCTACAGTAATTGTATTTAACGTTACTGACATAATATGTTACACTCATCCAGAGTCTTTAGTTTAGGCTTAAAGTAGGGTTATCAAATTTATCATGTTAAAGTATTTAACGCATGCGCTGCACGATCCACTCACGCATTGTCGCGTTCAATCTGCAGTGGCGCCGTTTTACCTATAAATCGTGCTAAAAGGCAGCGTAAAATGAGTAGAGTGATTTTGGCAGCCTTTGGAGCCTTTTTTTAATTGGCTAAAGCCTTACAATCCCTCTCCCTACGATTAGAAACATCATGGGAAGTAATGTGGGGAAGAAAGGTAATAAATGATCTTTTTCTTAACACCCTATGTTATTTTCCAACGCAGAGAAGATATATCCATTGGTACCATTACGCACAGTCATGGTTGCACTTCCCATCATGCATTTGGGCAGAAGTTAAATGGCTACAGTATCATTTACTGAAAGCTCAACAAATACACTAGATGGCAATATTTAGTCACAATATACAAAGTCACATTTATCCTTTAAGAATTACAAGTCTTTCTATCCGTGGATCCCTCTCACAGAAAGAATGTTAATAATGTTTATGCCATCTTGAGGATTTATTGTCATAATAAACAAATACAGTAATTATGTACTGTATGTTGAATGTACAGTGCCTTGCAAAAGTATTCGGCCCCCTTGAACCTTGCAACCTTTCGCCACATTTCAGGCTTCAAACATAAAGATATAAAATTTTAATTTTTTGTCAAGACTCAACAACAAGTGGGACACAATCGTGAAGTGGAACAAAATTTATTGGATAATTTAAACTTTTTTAACAAATAAAAAACTGAAAAGTGGGGCGTGCAATATTATTCGGCCCCCTTGCGTTAATACTTTGTAGCGCCACCTTTTGCTCCAATTACAGCTGCAAGTCGCTTGGGGTATGTTTCTATCAGTTTTGCACATCGAGAGACTGACATTCTTGCCCATTCTTCCTTGCAAAACAGCTCGAGCTTAGTGAGGTTGGATGGAGAGTGTTTGTGAACAGCAGTCTTCAGCTCTTTCCACAGATTCTCGATTGGATTCAGGTCTGGACTTTGACTTGGCCATTCTAACACCTGGATACGTTTATTTTTGAACCAGTCCATTGTAGATTTGGCTTTATGTTTTGGATCATTGTCCTGTTGGAAGATAAATCACCGTCCCAGTCTCAGGTCTTGTGCAGATACCAACAGGTTTTCTTCCAGAATGTTCCTGTATTTGGCTGCATCCATCTTCCCGTCAATTTTAACCATCTTCCCTGTCCCTGCTGAAGAAAAGCAGGCCCAAACCATGATGCTGCCACCACCATGTTCGACAGTGGGGATGGTGTGTTCAGGGTGATGAGCTGTGTTGCTTTTACGCCAAACATATCGTTTTGCATTGTGGCCAAAAAGTTCAATTTTGGTTTCATCTGACCAGAGCACCTTCTTCCACATGTTTGGTGTGTCTCCCAGGTGGCTTGTGGCAAACTTTAAACGAGACTTTTTATGGATATCTTTGAGAAATGGCTTTCTTCTTGCCACTCTTCCATAAAGGCCAGATTTGTGCAGTGTACGACTGATTGTTGTCCTATGGACAGACTCTCTCACCTCAGCTGTAGATCTCTGCAGTTCATCCAGAGTGATCATGGGCCTCTCGGCTGCATCTCTGATCAGTTTTCTCCTTGTTTGAGAAGAAAGTTTGGAAGGACGGCCGGGTCTTGGTAGATTTGCAGTGGTCTGATGCTCCTTCCATTTCAATATGATGGCTTGCACAGTGCTCCTTGAGATGCTTAAAGCTTGGGAAATCTTTTTGTATCCAAATCCAGCTTTAAACTTCTCCACAACAGTATCTCGGACCTGCCCGGTGTGTTCCTTGGTTTTCATAATGCTCTCTGCACTTTAAACAGAACCCTGAGACTATCACAGAGCAGGTGCATTTATACGGAGACTTGATTACACACAGGTGGATTCTATTTATCATCATCGGTCATTTAGGACAACACTGGATCATTCAGAGATCCTCACTGAACTTCTGGAGTGAGTTTGCTGCACTGAAAGTAAAGGGGCCGAATAATATTGCACGCCCCACTTTTCAGTTTTTTATTTGTTAAAAAAGTTTAAATTATCCAATAAATGTTGTTCCACTTCACGATTGTGTCCCACTTGTTATTGATTCTTGACAAAAAAATTAAATTTCATATCTTTATGTTTGAAGCCTGAAATGTGGCGAAAGGTTGCAAGATTCAAGGGGGCCGAATACTTTTGCAAGGCACTGTATATATTCGTCCGAGTTTTATTCATTTTTTTCTTAATGCATTGCCAAAATGTATATGATCGGGAAAAATTATCGGGAATGATTGGAATTGAATCGGGAGCAAAAAAAAAAAAAGCAATCGGATCGGGAAATATCGGGATCGGCAGATACTCAAACTAAAACGATCGGGATTGGATCGGGAGCAAACCCTAATAATAAGTATATTTTTAATATACAGTGTATGTAGTCATATTTTGTTACAAAAAATATACATACAGTATATATACATATATATAAAATATTTCATCTATAATGTGTACGTTGTCGTATTTGTTAGTCTCCATTTTTCTCAGATGAAAAAAATCAGTCAGATCAAAGTCATCCAAGCTGTTAAATAAGTAATCACTTCATCGATATGCATGGCCATTGTTCATGTAGAATCCAAATCAATATGATGAAACGACTGTATGAATATGAGACAGATTCATGTACAGTCCAAAAAATGAGTCAGTAAACTGATTGTAGAGAGAGATGTGGCTGCCTGCTGTTATTAATCTCAGAAGATGATCAAACACACAAACAGATAAGTAGGATAAAAGCACAAGGAAGGAGGCAATCTTACCTAACACCATTAGTTGGGCAGAAGAATAAATAATCCCATGTTTGTTTTCAGCTACACACTGATACATTCCAGCATCTGACAGGTTTAACGCAGCTATGGACAGGGCCCCATTTTCGATTTGTATCCGGCCCTGCAGAGGAAAAACAAACAGTTGAGCATATCCATTGCAACGCCAGCCTTTTATGTCCGAAGGCACAAAAGCAATTACTCGTGCACCATGAGGGGAGGGAGACAGCGGGAAAGAAGAAATTAAGGCCTAAGGAGCCTTGTGGCATTCCACATATGTTCGTGTTGGAACATAGTTGTAAAAATTGCACCCCTGCATTCTCATTACTTTTTTTGAACAACTGCATGTTGGAAAGTAATTCCTGGTTGTAGGTTAAAGTAACTACTGTCATAGATTATTAGAACTTGTTTTCTTCAACTCAGCAGTCATATGTACAGTATGTCATTTTAAGTGATTTAAGTGTATTTTTGATACAGCACAGAATTAGAAAACAAGCAATCAAGTAATCATTCGCGCCCACCTTCACACGTACAGACAATTTGGAGGGTTCAGTTAACTTAACATGCTTGTTTTTGGAGTGTGAGAACATGAATACTCCACACAGGAAGTCCAGAGCCCAAATTGAACCCCTGATCTCAGAACTGTGAGGCGATGTGCAAACTAGTCACCCACCGTACTGGCAACTAAGGTTTAAGTGTCTTTTAATGTTAATGATTCAGCACATTCAACACTGTTCATGAAAGCATTATCATTTATTATGAAAAATGTTTTGGGAAGCAAAATGTTCAGGTTCGGTGATATAATTAAAAGAACCAGAAATTAGAATGTTGTAACAGTTGAAAGTAAATTCGTAAAGTAAAGTAAAGTAAAGTAAAACTCTGGTGGTGTCTGTGTAAGCTACTGTGTAGCAAAAGGCCACTAATTGTAGTATAAATATAATGGTTATCTAGTTTCTATTTACTTTCTCTATTCAATACAGGACAGGTGCTGCAAAAATCAAGGAACTGTTCTTGTAGAGTAAAACAACCATGACAAATTTGTAAAACTTCCCACAGCGTAGTGTCTTAACTAACCATTCTTGCTTATCGACCATGAGGGGAAGACAAGCAATTTGGAGGTAGCAGCCCAACAGCGACTGCATATAACATAAATATTAGTTTGTCAATTCAGAAAAACAAATTGGAAGACGCGGGTAAGTAAGGTGAGATATTAGATTTTTTGCTTCACCATAGACTTCACTATCAGTTGACGGGAAACGGGGCATGGGGCCGCTCCGTAGGGGGCCTATTTTCAAAAACTTAGAATTCCAATATTTTCAAAACCAAAGCCACTAGTGACCTAAAACCAAAACAGGCACCTCCCTTAGGCATATAGAAGTCTCCATGAGCAGGGGTATCAAAAAATTTAAAGTCGTTCCCTAAAAAAACCCTGATTAATTATTTTTTTATTAAGTATTATTTATTTAGTAAGTATTTCAGAATTTAAAATGTCTGTAAAATTCTCAGATTTAACGCGAGATGCACAAAAATCACAAAGTGCAGAGATAATCACCTGTATTTTCACAATCAATAGCCACAGTTAACGTATCATATGAGTTTTTGCCCAAAATACTGACTTTTTTTATTTTATCTTTTTATTTTGTGCAATTTTGATGTTTTCACCAGTCAATACATCACTCATTTTTTATTAACTTAATACTTGAGGAAAGCATGCAGAATCATCTTAATTTTATTCAACAAAAGCAAATTTTGCATTTTTCTATATACAACCTCAACTTATTTAGGTTGAATTCCAATGTCACTATTGCCTCAGCATGTCTCGACGGCTATCTGGTCCTCGCCTCGTCGTTTTTAGAGTAAAATGTTACATAAAATATAAAACGTAAAAGCCATTTTTTTGTGTGTGTGGACGTAGAAATGTATAAATTACTAGTTTTTTTTTTTGTTTTTTTTTTTTTAAACGGGCAGTTAGCCAAAAATTACCTGATTATTTGAATGTAAAGTTACGCTATTGTGTAGGGATACAACATCTTACATGGAGGCCATCACAAAACAAAAAGCTTTTTAAGTTAAAAATTCCTGTACATAAATGCGAAAAATTCGGAATTTCTATAGATATGAACGGAAAACTGTCTAGATTCTTGGTTAAAGCAAAAAAGCGGGCCGTTATCATTAATTTTACGTAAATATTTTAAGCTAAAGTTACGCTAATTTTTTCCATTCATTTCATTTTTTTCACAATGTTGCAAAGTGCATGCATGCTGCTATTTTATACAATAATTACCTTAAATCCTTGACCAAATTACTCTTGAGACACTCCTGCCTGCTTCAATGCACTAAAACTTTTTTCCTGTTTCCGCCTAAATTCGCCGTTAGAACGTAGCGTGTGTTTTGAGCTTATCACAGTGAAAGCAGCCACGATGCTCTGCCTGGCCAGCCCCTTATGGGAAGCCGTGGCGCAATGTCTGTAGGAGCTGTCTCGTCAACTGATATTGAAGTCTATGGCTTCACCTTTCCACTGACATATAATTTTGCGTTTAACCAATTGGTCTCATAATTTTATCCCTGTTTTAATTGGCATGACAATCGCAACTAGTCATATTACCTCAGTTATCAAATGCTCTCCATTCCTCAGCCAGCTGTAGGATGGTTTAGGTTTTCCGTTCGCCTTACACTCCCAGAACAGCTTTTGGTGGATGGACAGAACCGTGTCCGCCATGGTCTGGAACCAGTGAGGTTTAGCTTGAAATGAATGAGAGGATTACTTTTTCAAACGTGTTTGCAGAAGAAGGCACCATATTAGTAGTGTAGCGTCTGACATTAAAATGCTGTTACAGATTTCATATATTAATTATTATTTAACCAAATAAATGAATGGACCTTTGACTACAAATGTATAACAGCTGTACAAAAGCAGAATAGTCTGTTTGGTAGACAAATTTGAAGTTGTGAGTTTCATTTTGTGGTAGAAAATATAGAGAGCTGAATATGGCTGCAGCTATCGATTATTTTTGTAGTCGATTAATCGATGAACTATTTAGTTTGAATAATTGAGTATTCGGATAAAGAACATAAAAAATTAAAATACCTCAGTTGAGCTTCAAACGGTATAACAAAATAAATAAATGAGGATCTAGGTATACAACAAAAGAACAATTTGCAATTAACAAGAACAATTAACTTACATAGCAAAAGTCCGCTCGCTTAAATGCTATAAAATGCTAACTTTTTTTTTTTTTTTTTTTTTTACAATGCTCAAAACAAATGGTTCAGACACATATTCGCACAAAAAAACGGCTAAATATACCTATAAACTAATTTATGAATGCATTAAAAAAAAAACTTTAGCTCAAAAAAAAACTTAGCTTATGTTGATCTTAAAAAGGACCACCTGGATTCAGCCATGTGAATTGAGGCATACCAGAGGGCAGTGTATTCATCCAAATCAATAAAGCTAAATGCAAACACTTTCAAAACAAACCATTTCAACACCACTTTAATTAAACGAATACTCGAAGCAGCGAAATTGAATTGAATCTTTTTTTCTAATCTAATACTCAATCGATGAATTGTTGCAGCACTAGAGCTGATTAATTTTACAAGTGTAGTTGAAAAGTAAAAATTGGTATTGTTTCCCATCATAACATTGTTGAATTCTTATTATATTTTATTGCACTTATTCTATTTAAAAAAGGAAAAAGGAAAACACGTTATTACATTACAGCAAGGTGAGTTTTCCTCAGTGGCTGTTCTCACTTTATGTTCTCACTCCACACACCTGCGTCATCATGTAACACACCAAGAGTGAACAAACTGACTCTTTGAAGGGAGGGATTGGCATCATCTGACATTTAGACATGTTAGCATGAAATCAGTGTTTTTGTCAACAATAACAATAACGAAAATATTTCATCGACGAACAGATTTTAATGACGATGATGTGACTATGGTGAGCTAAAAACGTGGCTTGGGTGACTAGAACATAATGAGACGAATGCCAGTTTTTGTCTGACAAGACGACTACGAGACGAAAATGTGATAACATTTCTGTCATATGTTCAAAATGCGTGACATTTTCATATTGTATGTGGAGGACGTCAGCTTGCATCGTGGCAGTGTTTGGGTCGTGCCACTCGCGTGTGATGTGCTGCGCCTCCCCCGCCTCACCGGAGTTTAGGATGTGTCCAAAGCTAGGCTGCGCTCCATCTTGCTTGTTTGGAAACATGGTAAGATTTCTTCTATAAGTTTTCTTATCTTGGCAAGAGAGAATATGCAATGTTGCTTTAGCCTTTAATAAAAGTGCATACGACAGGATTTTAAAAAAAAGTCTTAAATAGCATTATTATGTGAATTAGAATCATTTTGAGACAATTTGACTATATACAACAAATTGGCAAATCGCAGATGACGAGAAATTAGTCTTTTAGTCTGCGGTTTAGCCACGCCTACCATTATAGGGCTCTAGCGTCCCCAACAGGAGGATGACGTCGGCATTTAGACTTCAGCCCATTGAGGGGGAATTATTCATAACGAGGGAAATATGACGAAGAGAGCAGCAAAATGTAATTATTTCAATCTCTCTACTCCAATATTTTTAAAGGGTATTCTTTTTATCGAAGTATTTTTTTCCCCAATTGCTAAGTAAATGGTATGGTCATGACAAATGTTTTATGCTTCCGGCTTTTGTCGTTTCCCTGCCCGCCCCGGCTTCCAAGATGGAGGAAAGAGCGTAAACAACGGCGGGCTGGCAGTGCTCGTTGTCGGGAATAAACGCCGAAAATAGCCTCGGTGGAAAAAAAAAGGCCGATATCGGAGCACAGAGCTGCGCGTGGCCAAGCTGAGGAAAACGAATTCTCAGCATGCACGCGAAGAGGACCGATCTGGCTGGGTCAGCCAACCCGACGTGTTACTGGGGCCACGGTGGGCTGCCAGGGCTCGTCATCAAGCAGAGGAAAGCGCATTCTCGGCGGGCATGCGAAGAGGACCGGGCGAGCAAAATACAGCTCACCATTCTGCTGAGGCCACGGCGGGCTGGCAGTGCTCGTCGCCGGGATTGAACGCTGAAAATAGCCCATTCTCCGCCGACCTTGGAGCACGGAGCTGCTCATGACCTAGCCCAGGAAAGCGCGTTCTCAGTGGGCACGCAAAGAGGACCGGTGGGGGGGTACAAGCCGCCGATCGCCGGCCACAAAATGCAAGCTACTTCCTTATTAAATATGTGCCATGATCCCAGTATTTAACATAATACAAAACACAATGTTTACTCACTTCCTCGTAAGTCCAATGGTCCCACAGCTGTCAGAATTGTTTACACCAATCTCGGGGTGAAGGGGAACTTTTTGAAACCCAAAAAGGCTCATACGCCTCTTCCTGGTGCAGCAAAATTTTTCTTCAGCACATTTGGCTGGCGTGATGCGAAAAATAAACCGATTAATCCGCAAAATCAACTGAATCCGCAGTCGTTCTGCAGACTGTAGTATTGGATGTATACTGTACATGACTCTCCCGCTGACATCACATTTGAAATCCTAGTCAATCCAGGAAGTCGCTCATTGTCATGGCACGGGATTAAAAAAACTGAATAAATATATCGATCGCTTCCACACACATCCAAGCGTTCCATTTCATTCAGGAGCATAAAATACCACGGAAAATATGAAACAAACATGCACTTTAGAGGTCTGTGCTTAGTGATTATCAGACGCTAAATGTAATCCTACTGTTAGCGTAGCATGCACGTTCGGGTTAGCATTAGCCTCAGAATGGCGAGCGTCCTCTTAAATCATTGGCCAGTCTAAATCTGAGCCACTTGGCTTTTCTGCTCAGTAAGTCTTGAGGATGTAAACACTTGGACAACACTTTTCACATACAGTTTGTGGCTTCTAGGTAGGTTTAATTAAAAATAATGTATTGCTTTTCCTGCTGAATGTGTATTATTACAAATATGACGTCCTAGTAGATGCTACAAAATGTGCTCGTGTGTTTGTTTATACGAAATTGATACCTTTATTTTTTTACTAAAACTTTGAATCTGAATTTTACCAATGAAAACATTTAGTAACTGTTGACTAAAACTAGACAAAACTTTGTGTTGCAATTCGAAAACCGCTGAAGCGTATATTGTTCACAATGTGTAAGAGCTCTGCGCATGTAAGTATGTGCCCTGCTCTATGCGTACATCCATTCATGTATTTTCTTCCATGTAATCATGTTCAGTGCTACAATTTAGCCTGGACCGATCACCAAATGACTCTGGACTAGGACCAGTCAACCTAAGAGCTATGTAAACAAGTACTCAGACTAAAATCCACATGAGTTACACGTGAATGATCTGTGAATAGTATGTGTGCTGATAATGAGCAAAGATGGTGCGACATTTGCACCGCTGCATCCTCAGTACTGTATTGCAAATACATTAAAATGCAATGTACACAAAATGAGCTGCTTCAATCTTTGTGAGAAAACAGTCAAATTGGACATTCCTCGTGAGAACTATAAAACATTATGAGACTGCCGTATGATATGTTGATGAATTAAGTGAATAATGCAAGAGGTATTTACTGACCATGGAATGAAATACGACCTCGTGCTGTATTTTTGCCCCGTCGATTTTCTGCAATGCACTCATACGTTCCTGTATCTTCTTGTTGGAAATTTGGTATTTCCAGGACAGCGTTTGCGTTTTTCATTTTCACTTTACTAGGGAAAGGGACTCCACTTGTTCTTCTCCAGCTTATTTCTGGGACAGGGCTGCAAAAGATGGGAAATATGTTCACATAATGATAACTGTAATGTGGATATAAATTCTTGAATGTTTGATTGTTGAATAAAAAATGAATAATTTGGTGTTAAATGGTAAATGGTGTTGTACAGCGCTTTACCACCTTCAAGGCGCTCAAAGCGCTTTTCCATTATATCGCCATCCACCTACTGGTGACGCAGCACCAGAATCTTAATCTTAAATCATCTTGAATAGATCTAAACCATGCATAGATGAGTTTATGTCAGAGATGCAATAATACTGACTTACTTTCCCAGAGCAAAACATTCCAGTTTCACAAATGATTCCTTTGCAGCTGGAATCGACTCAGGAAAATGAACTTCTATTTTGGGTTCATATTCTCCCATTACTCCTACAAAAGCGAGACAATTCATACATCAATGATGAACAGTAGCCATGGCATTCACAGTGACTGCATCAAAGATTGAGCCGTGGCACCAGGGGGAAGCAAGAAAAAAAAAAGGAAATCGTTATATGTGCAGAGTTTAAGAAACTACAGTAGGGCTGGTAAAAAAAAAAAAACAAAACAAAAAAAACGGTGGTTCATGAAAGATTTAGGGAATTTATTAAGAAAACGATGTGCCTACAAAAGATTTGACATCTTTTATGATTGTTTATATTCTAACTAGGAAGGTACAAAACTTTGGTGTAGAGAGCGCATTAGAGACAACTGAGCTTCTAATTTGAAATTTGATGGATTAGAGCAGGGGTCCCCAAACAATTCCATGTCAGGTCGCAGTGGGTAAATGATTTCTTTCCAACAAAACAGGATGACACCTTTGCACCAATCTGATGTCTTACAAGTCAGTTGATTGTAGTGAGGTGCTGCTTGTTTTAGCAGAAACCTCATTGGTTAAACGGTCTGTTAAATGCTCAATCGGCAGGAAAAAAAAAAACAGAACCCACAGCGACCCTTGAGAACCGGTTTGGGCATCCCGGTTTAGAGGTTGGTCATCACACCATGACATAACTAAAGAGTTTTAATTTAAAGTCGATAGATCTGACCACTGAACTGATGGCCTTGCATTTGTTATGGTATTAAAATCAGATGTGGTGGTTAAGCAAACAAACTGTTCTGTGAACACTCTTTAAAGAAAATGCCGAGAATAGGTAAGAATCTGGTGGAGAGAAGAGAACACTGATGTCTCACCATGTTTTTGGGAAAAAAAAAAAAAGTTAATGGGGTTTCAACAAACAAACAGTTATACAATTAAAATTAAATAAAATACACTCTTATTACCTCTTAAACTTTTGTCTGTATATAGTGTAAGTTGGATTATTGCAAGCAATCTAATCACAAAACTAAACTTAAACAATTGTAGAGGAGCGAAATAAAAATTGTCACCCATATTAATTGTCACCTAGACATAAATCTCTGTCACAACACAGTAGATAGGAATTGTTAGTGCAATGGCAAAGAGCTGGGACAGATTTGTTCACATATCGACCCTAAGATGCTTCCATTGCGCTTTTTAGCTATACCACCAGATGCGGTTAAAAGGTGGTGATCTGGGTCACTGTCATATGTGGTTAAAATCCGATCTGGGCCACATTTTTCCACAACGTGTCTGGGGTCTGAACTCTCAAGTCTCCCAAAAATCGTTAATAATGCAGCAATTACGTCAGCGAAAAACGAGAGAGACAGACAGGATGGCAGCGACAGAGCTGTGCTTTACAGTTAGCACCTAGCTTGAACTCAGCTTTTAGGCAGAAGGCGGGCTTGACGAGTCATAAAATAAAATGGGGAAAAAAGCATATGCCTGAGAATGCTCCGTTTTCTTTTTGTGCGCCAAATAAGCAATATTTCAATATTGCTTACATAGCCGAGAGTCGGGTGGGGCAAACTGACCGTATGTGTTTGCGTTATGCATGCGTTTTAGGGGTGTGACAAAATATCGAAATGGTAATATATCGTGATACATTGTATCCCAAAAGGTTATTGATATGCTCCTGCCAAGAATCGAGATATCATTTTAAAAAGGTGTCAATATTTAAAAAAAAAACAAAAATTGAAACAACAAGTTGCTATCAAAATCTTCCACCATAATAGTGTCTCATTTAACTCTAAGGCTGCCATCGACGGGGCTCGACTCCAATCCATTTAGACTGGGAACGTTCGTTCATTCGACACCACAGCATTTGCATTCTGTCCGATTTTCGGGGTAATTACAGGTCACTTGCTTTTCATTTACAGGTCATTTCCTGTTGAATTTGAGTTACTGCCAATTCATTTGGGTGATTCCCAGGTCACTTCTAGTTCTGTAACTCAAAATAAACAGGAAGTGACCCTTAAAATACCCCAAAATTGACAGGAAGTAACTAAAAATCAACAGGTAAATGACCTCCAATGGCTCAAATTTACCTCATTGCCTGGCATTGGCTGCCACTGACGGCCATAGATGTTCAATCCGTTTGAAGTGGAAGGGATGGCAGCGAATTTGTTCATTCGCTGCCACCCACCCAGTTTAAATGGACTGGACTTCTACTAGTGATAAACTCATTCCAGTTCACAGCAGAAGCTTGTTTATTAGTTGTTTGGTCGGAAAGTCATTCTAGGATGTTCCACAATGTAACGATAATTGTTGTATCTCCGTATCGTCAGATCATCGTTATCGTGAGCTTTGTATCGCAAATTGTATCATATCGTGAGGTAACAAGAGGTTCCCACTCCTAATGCGTTCTATCAATCCTTTGAAACTGTGAATATTAGACTAAACGGAGATTTATGGCTTTTATTTGTGTTCTCTTTTTGGAAATCAAAATATGATCACCCTAGAATGACGTAGAGCCAGCATGTATAGTCATTTGTTTTGATGCTTCTGTGCATGCAGGTCAGTTACTCAGTGCTTGTTGGACACGAGTTAGTGCGCATGCGTAATACTTGAACGGGCTCAATGGACAAAGGCAGTCTGTGGGGGCACGCCAATAAACAGATATGACAAAAAAATCGGAAACGTGCTGTAAAACCGGTATGACAGTATGAACCTAGCCTAAGTGTGTATATTCACCTTACTCACACTTTAAAGATGTTACATGAAAATCACTGTACAGGAACACATTCCTGGATAAAAAAAGATTTCTGAATGATGTTCTTCAGATGTGGATTTAGGCCAAAAGAGAAGCCTAGAGATTTCCCTAAAAATGTCTTGGCACCAATGTGATTAAATGATACACTGAGTGTACAAACAGAAGTGGACACTTGGCTAACAGGAAATAATGAACAATGTTCCCAAAAGATTCCTTCATTTAAAATTCCTGACTATTTTGTGTCCATTTTACTTGTCCAGGAGTGCCAATACAATGATAGAATTTTTTTTGTCTACAGACCGAATCAAAGCTGTAATATACTCGTAATCTTTTATTTATTTATTTATTTATTTTCTACTTGCTGCTGTTTATCATTGACTGATGAACACAGTAATGGGTCTGATGAACTCGTGGACAACAAATCGGTGAAGCCAAACGATTACATTTACCGTCACTTCTGAGGACCAGCGGGGTTGGTGAGCTTAACACCTTCTCCTTTGTGATCGTGTTGTTAACCACACAAGTGTAGTTGCCCACATCGGATGGTTCTACTTTGGCTATATAAAGACTTCCAGTCTCCTGTGAGATGAATCGACGACTGTCTTGTTGGACAAAGTGGGGATATTGATTGAAGATCCATGCAAAAGTCAGCTCTGAAAAATACAGTAAAATCCTTAAATTGTATAGGGCATTTAGTCTTTCAGTATTTTTGCGGCCTTATTTCCACCAAGCAGGACAGGTCATTTTAGCTTGAAATATGTAAGGATACATCCAAATCTAGGTATCTTGGCTATTCACTCTGCAGTGTTTAAGATGGATGGTGATTATTTCTGTCTAACTCACTGAGAATGTAGTGCAGTAAACAAGCTGAACAATTAGTGGCATCTAACCGTTAATGTTGCTTTTTTTTTTTTTTTTTTTTTTTTTTTAACCATGACTATGAAAAGAGAAACAGCTTTATTCAGAACAAAACGCCTTCCACTCATTTCATTCCAATTGTCAAATGGAAGTGTAATTATTCTCTCTCAATCAGGTAGTGTCACCTTCTTCCTTCATGATTATAATGATTTCCAACCTAACAAACAGGCCCCAAAAAGTGTTACGGTATTCTCAAAAATATATTTTTGTTGAAAAAGAAAGTATACTACATACCTAAATTTAATGAACTAGAAACAGAGATTATGCTGGTTGCATCTATATCACGTATTGATCAGGGGTGGGCAAACCGGTTCTCTAGGGCCGTAGTGGGTCCTGGTCTTTGTTCCAACTGATTCAGCACAGACACTTTAATCAATAAAGTGTCTGCTGAAAAAAAGAAGCACCTGACTTCGAGCAACTGATTGCGCTTGTTAGACACCAAATTGGTGAAAAGGTTTCCTCTTGATGGGTTGGGACAGAAACCCGCACCCACTGCGGCCCTTTATGGAATAGTTTGCCACTATATATTGTACATATATCATATATCTCTAACTATATACAACTCAAGTCCCTTAAATCTACTCCCTCACCCATTACCTCTAGTGTGCCTCAGGGCTCTGTCCTTGGGCCCCTACTTTTCATCATCTACCTCCTTCCCATTGGAAATATTTTCTGTAAATTCAACATCAACTTTCAATTCTACGCCAATGACACCCAGAATTACCTCACTTCCGATACCTCCTCCTCTTTCCCGCCCACCTTCCTGACTGAGTCTATTACCAAAGTAAAAAACTGGCTCACCCACAGTTTCCTCAAACTCAACAGCAGTAAAACCGAGGTGATTCTCATCGGCTCCAAATCCACAATATCCAAATACCATAGCCTCACCATCGACAACTCCACTGTTTCACCCTCCCCCCAAGTCAAGAGTCTGTGTGTCATCCTGGACAGTACACTTCATTCACACATCAATGATATTACCTGGATTGCCCACTCCCACCTACGCACCATCAAGCGCCTCCGCCCCTCCCTCACCCCCCATTCTGCTGCCATCCTGGTTCATAGTCTTGTCACTTCCCATCTGGATTACTGCAACTCTTTCCTCTTTGGCCTCCCTCAAAAGACCCTCCATAAACTCCAACAGGTCCAGAATTCAGCCGCTCGCATCATAACTCGTACCCTATTCTTCCACCACATTACCCCAGTCCTCCGCCAGCTCTATTGGCTCCCTTTCCACTTTCGCATCCAGTTCAAAGTTCTCCTTCTCACATTCAAGGCCATCCACAACCTTGCCCCGTCATACCTGTCCGACGTCCTCCATGCTACAGCTCCCTCCCGTGCCCGCGAATCTTCTACCTCCATACACATGTCTGTCCCCACCGCTCGCCTCAGCACCATGGGGAGTACAGCATTCGGCCTCTCGGCTCCCCGGCTTTAGAATTCACTCCCATCTGACCTCAGGAACGCTGACTCTCTCCCCCTTTTTCAATCTCCCAAACTCAAAACTCACCTGTTCAGACTCGCCTATGCATTAAAATCCCTAATGTCTTTGTGTTTTAGTTTTCTGATAATTATTTTTTAGCTATTAGTATTTTTATTGTTTTCTGTTTGTTTGTTTGTTTTTCATCTCTTTAGTACAGTGGTACCTCTGCAAACGAAGTTAATTCGATCCAGGACCTTGTTTGTAAGTTGAAATGGTCATATGTCGAGCAGGATTTTCCCTTAAGAATACATAATTCCATTAATTTGTTCCACAGCCTGAAAACTTCACTAAAACCTCAATAAATACTGCTGGTACGATTACAAATAGCAATTACACAGAGCAAAACAAATAAATTATGAATAAAAATCCGAATAATAATAGTGATAACAACAGAATACCTATAACAATGTAACGAATCGGATTCTAATGTGGCGAATGTGTTTTTTGTGGTGTACCTGAACGCACCGTGTGGCTGACTTGACAAAGTGAGGGAGGACTTTTTACTTTCATTTTGTTCAGCTACAGAAGACAATAGGCATGTTGTTGCACAAGTTCTGAAATAAATGATTACAAACTTGACGAAGCTGACAATTTTTTGGCCAAGTTACAATAATAATAATTGTCACCTTAACTTACACTCACCGGGCACTTTATTAGGTACACCTGTCCAACTGCTCCTTAACACTTAATTTCTAATCAGCCAATCACATGGCGGCAACTCAGTGCATTTAGGCATGTAGACATGGTTTAAGATAATCTCCTGCAGTTCAAACCGAGCATCAGTATGGGGAAGAAAGGTGATTTGAGTGACTTTGAACGTGGCATGGTTGTTGGTGCCAGAAGGTCTGGTCTGAGTATTTCAGAAATTGCTGATCCACTGGGATTTTCACGCACAACCATCTCTAGGGTTTACAGAGAATGGTCCGAAAAAGAAAAAATATCCAGTGAGCGGCAGTTCTGTGGGCGGAAATGCCTTGTTGATGCCAGAGGTCAGAGGAGAATGGTCAGACTGGTTTAAGCTGATAGAAAGGCAACAGTGACTCAAATAACCACCCGTTACAACCAAGGTAGGCAGAAGAGCATCTCTGAACGCACAGTACGTCAAACTTTGAGGCAGATGGGCTACAGGAGCAGAAGACCACGCCGGGTGCCACTCCTTTCAGCTAAGAACAGGAAACTGAGGCTACAATTTGCACAAGCTCATCGAAATTGGACAATAAAAGATTGGAAAAACGTTGCCTGGTCTGATGAGTCTCGATTTCTGTTGCGACATTCGGATGATAGGGTCAGAATTTGGCGTCAACAACATGAAAGCATGTATCCATCCTGCCTTGTATTAACGGTTCAGGCTGGTGGTGGTGGTGTAAAGGTGTGGGGAATATTTTCTTGGCACTCTTTGGGCCTCCTGGTACCAATTGAGCATCGTTGGAACACCACAGCCTACCTGAGTATTGTTGCTGACCATGTCCATTCCTTGTTGACCACAATGTACCCAACTTCTGATGGCTACTTTCAGCAGGATAATGCGCCATGTCATGAAGCTGGAATCATCTCCGACTGTTTTCTTGAACATGAAAATGAGTTCACTGTACTCAAATGGCCTCCACAGTCACCAGATCTCAATCCAATAGAGCATTTTTGAGATGTGGTGGAACGGGATATTCGCATTATGGATGTGCAGCCGACAAATCTGTACCAACTGTGTGATGCCATCATGTCAATATGGACCAAACTCTCTGAGGATTGCTTCCAGCACCTTGTTGAATCTATGCCACGAAGAATTGAGGCAGTTCTGAAGGCAAAATGGGGTCCAACCCGTTACTAGCATGGTGTACCTAATAAAGTGCCCGGTGAGTGTATAAAGACTGGCGAACAGAGGTCGGAGGAGAACGGTCGAGATTGTAGACCAGGGGTGTCCAAACTTTTTGCAAAGGGGGGCCAGATTTGGTGTGGTAAAAATGTGGGGGGCCGACCTTGGGTGACGTTCTTTACGTAGAACAATATATTTAAGCAAATTTTGGCAAGCCATTCTTGTGTGACATTTGCTTTATTTTTTTTTTTAATTAATGATTTCAACAATCTCGCAACTAGCCTTTGTGGCGTTCTCTTTCGACTCTTGGGCTCTTGTGAAATACTGCGGCAGTAAAATTAAACTAGCTTCAGGTTGCTTCAATTTCTCACTACGTATCTTCCCTATAATCTTGTCGTACATGTCAGTGTGTCTTGTTTGGTAATATCGCCTCAAATTGAACTCTTTAAAAACAGTGACTGTCTCTTTGCAAATGAGGCAGACACAGTTGTTGCGTATTTTAGTGAAGAAATAGTCCAATTTCCACCTATCCTTGAAGCGTCGGCCGTCGCAGTCAATTTTTTTTTTTTTTGTTGATTGTCGCCATTTTAGAAAATTGGGAGTAAAGAGTCACACGGGGTAATGTTGCTTAGAGTGCTGCTGCCTTTTAGTGGGTAAATGAGGAGCAGCATTTCGTGTGTAAGCTACTTCATATGCTGGTAGCAGTACTGCTGACCAATTTATTAAGTGTGTGTGCGGGCCAGACGTTATTGATTTTATGACAGAGGCTGGGGGCCGGATGAAATTTGACCTAGGGCCGCATTTGGCCCCCGGGCCGTACTTTACACGTGTCTGTTGTAGACATTTTACGGCCGTATTGCCAAGCCAGTTCACGGACGTGCCCACCAAGCTCATAGTTTTCTATCATTTCCATCTTCATTACAAGCCACATTTTTTCCTTTTTTCCCCACCTGCACTAACATTCTTGGAACTCATGTTTATTTGTCTCACAAGAAAATCTGACAAGCATCCGTTTGCGGGAAAATAAAGAAACTGTGGCGCTGTCATAAATCGTCGTATTTCGTGCATGTGCAAATAGCCATCAAATCGGTTGTCGAAAAGATCAGGGTCGAAATGATCGCATGTCAAAGTACCACTGTACTAGTTTTTTAAATTTGCCTTAAAAGTTCTATACTTAATTATTTTTAATATTTTCAGTCTTTAATTTGTTTGTTTTTTAAATGATTGTACGGTGACCTTGAGTGCCAGAAAGGTGCCTTCAAATGAAATGTATTTTGACTATTATTATCCTTATACCCCAGCTCTAATTGCTTGATACAAAATACTGACTCTTAGAGACAAAACATGTCACCATTCATCAAAAGGCATTCACATGATACATGAACTTTGAAGTGTAACTTTCATGGTTGACATGAACACATTTGAATGACAGCAGATGCACATTAATAATAGTCATGCTTTGTTTGCAACATGTGGTCCAGTCATAAGAAAAGACACATCTTGCATGAGGAATAAACCTAACTCTGAGAGAAGCACACTAAACAGATTTGCAGTGGTGAATAATATTTTTCAGTTCAGAGGTTAAGAGTCAGAAAGGATATCCAACGACTGTCAGTCCTCTAATGCAACCTATGTCAGAAAAGCTAAAACTATGGAGGGGAGTGAATGTTGCAGTATTGCAGTTGCAATGCTCTGCCAAATTTGGCAAGCAGAATTTTATATGCAGTTGTTCATTGAGTCATAGTAGTATAACAATAATCTCAACTGTGCAGCAATTGTGTAGATAACCTGGGTAGTATTGATTTTTTAAAAACTAAATAGAACTTTTCCTGCGTGAAAAATGAAACTTTATTATAATTATCTTTTATATTCAGACATCATATCATGAGTGTATTGCAAACCATGATGAATTATTGAAGCTGAAAAAGCACTGGATAATTTTTAAATTGAATTGTTTTTAAATGCCAACTCACACTGCTTCATATTTCAATTAAAGCAGTGTTGTTGTTGTTTTTTTTTTTTTTTAAATAACTCAAAAACACACAGACACATTTCTCATCATTTGAACTATAAGACCATTGCAAACCAACTGTGAAAATAAGTCTGCTACCACAATTCTCAGCTCATAAATATCACAGCTAAGACACTTTAGTAGTGCAACTATAAAAGCAACTGTGAACACAACATAAAAAATAAAAATACAAGTATAATAGTACTAAATATTGATTTTAAAAGGGAGAATAATAATAATAATAATAATAATGTTTTGTTGTAACAGGCTACTGACCAAAAGCACCTCTTTTTCATAATAAAAAAAGTCTGATATCATGGATTTGAAATTACTAGTGTAAGGCAAACATACTGAGTCACTGAAAAGAAATCTATTGCTACAATAAATTGGAGCAAGCCAGCCACCATATTAAAACCATGTTTTATTTGATTTCAACTATTCCCAGCTGTATGGCAATTTTATGTATGTGCCCACTGCCCATAATGTGCAATCGCACCTGAAAATCTGCTTTGGGTGATGCCAGCACAAGATAATTTTAATACGGCACTGAAATGAGCTCAGACGCATGGAAATGCAGAGTTCAAAGGCATAATGAGGTGACTGACTTCTTGTGACTGTCTCTAAGCCAGCTCTTCTTGGATGACTCTGATCAGTTCCAAAACAGCATTGCTGAATCTACAACATGTTGTGATATTTTTGGTTGGCATTTCAAAAATGTTTACATGGGCAGAAAAGTTATTCCCTCCACCTTACTTTTTCCCTGTGCTATCCCAGCACCACTTTGTGTGCCAGATATTGTACCTACCTGTCAGGCACGGTATATAAAGATGTAATATCAGCAACTACCCAACAAGCAGGCTTGATAAATCACACAACATGTGCTAAAATCTTCCGTATTGTAATACAGTACAACTTAGATAGATTTTTTGGGTTGATAGTTCTCTTTGTTGTAGAGCAATTGATCCGTGATATGACTTGAAATTTGCCCTCATTCACCGACACATCAGTCAACTTCAAAATGTAGCGTAGGCTACGTATATGTAAAAATGTGCTGACGTTAAAAACGGTTTGTATTTGTGTCACTTTTTTTTTCAAAATGCAACATAAAAGGAACAAGCTATGAACAAAATAAATAAATAGCACCATGCTCCCACAGCTTGCCTTTCAATTCATTTCTAAATACGTGAGAATAGTGCTTTGGTTATGCAGGCAATGCACATAAGCCTGTGTCAGAGCAGAAAGCTGTCAAACTGTATTTCACACAGGGTACTCTGGCCCATTATCCCATAGACCAGCTGTACAATGCACCGTACAACAAATGATTCTCTTGTGTGGTAAATTGGCGTTCCAATGTGCATGCTGCTGTATGAAGAGGGAGACAAACTCAGCAGCAGCCATTGTTCACACTGCTCAGATGCCGACAAAGGACGGGTGGGTGAGTGGTGGGGTGACGCTGCATCTTTATTTGGAGTGTCATTTAAGGAAATATTTTTAGCCTCAAATGTGGAGAAATTTTTAGATTTTCCCATAAAGTCTTCTCACTGATATATTCCAAACAAAACTAATGGCAGCTGCTACTTAGCTTGGCTTGACAAATCCAAACAAAATGTTTTGTGACCAGGTTTGTGAGAATTGCTTCATGATTTATAAGACTAATGGCAAAAACAACATTACTGCACATTAGAATGAGATTTCTAACTACATCGTCACTTGGATTACAATAAATAAATAATAAATAAATGTCCGTATGTATGTATGTATGTATGTATGTATGTATGTATGTACAGTACGTGCAGTACAGTACATACCAAAAGTTTGGACACACCTCATTCAATGCAACACAAATGAAGTTTCCAACCCCATTGATTAAGCAATAAATTCTACTAATCAACCCTATAAATGCATTATTTCACCTGTTTTTGTTAAGTACGTAATTCCACACGTGTTCATTCGTAGTTCTTCATAGACTTCACAGGTATACCTTTTCGGAGATGATTAGTGGAATTTATTCCTTTATCAATGGGGTTGCGGCCTTCATTTGTGTTGCATTGAATGAGGTGTGTCCAAACTTTTGGCCTTCACTATATCCAGGGTGTTCAAAAATGTTTGACCCTATTTCGTAGGCCAATAATTTTGACAATTTTGTTGGAATGACCTCAAATTTTCACAGCTTGTGTAGAAACGTTTCAAGTTTTAGTGTGTAACGTTTGGCATTTCTATCTTTTCAGGTTAAGAAATGCCGTTCACTTGAAAAGAAAAGGCATTTTGCATGTTAGAGTACTCTCGGACTCAGTCACCGAAGACAGTGCAGCATGCCTTCACAAATTTTGCATAGAAGGCACCAACTAAACAACAAAACAGAGAATTATAGCTGCACTGAAAACTTACTGAAGACCCGCTACAGCGAGTTTGGCACGAGCTCGAATACAGACTCGACGTGTGCAGAGTCACAGGCGGCGCTCATATTTAATATTTATGAAAATCTGTCATAGAACCAACAAAAATGTGTACTTTTCACTGTAAATTTAACAAATAAAACTTATGACCTTCAACATAAAGTGTATTTAGTTTCATTAAGCTCCATCAAGAACTTTCCGAGATATCGGCATTTAGCATGGGGTCAACCATTTTGGAACACCCTGTATATATATGGCGGAAAACACAGATAAGTCTGAAAAAGCACTTTCTGCTCTTGTACCCCTCTTTAAAATAAACTGCTGTATTTTAAGGCAAATGAACGGTTGTGTTTGATAGAACAATATGTCTATATGCTGCCATAGAAGTCATTAAGCCCCCGAACTATTTTTAATTTATCCGTTTTACCCTGGAGACCCCCGTTTACAGACACCGCGTGTCAGGGACGCGGGCAGGCAAGGCAGGTTGTGTGGACCCAATTGCAGGGCAACAAAAGCGGCAAGGCAGGTGAACTCAAAAAACGTTTTAATTATAACTAACCAAAGGCACAAAGTACAAACAAAAGGACTGTGGATCAAAAAGGCAAGGTTCAAACAAAACTTACTCTACCGGAGGGACTAATACACGAGGGCTTGGAAAGGACTTCAACTTGGACGCAGACACTGACATTGACATAGACATTTACATTGACAATGACGCAACCAGGAGTGACAAGAAACTGGGTCATTATATACACAGACAAGGGGTAACGAGACGAGGAACAGCTGGGTAACACAGGTGGATGCAGATTGCAGGATACACTGGGAAAACACACACAGGTGAGAGCAATGGGTAATCACAGGGACAAGTCACACAAGGAGAAACCAAACACAAAACCTAACACCGCGCAACCGCTTTTGTTTCAACCCAACCATAAAAAAAGGAAAGTTATTATATATACTATTCGAAATATCTATCATTTGTAGCTTACAATCATTGATGTCTAATATTTAGTTAAAAAAAAAAACGATTTATAATTCTTCACTCGCATATTTCAAACGTTTAAACAAATTACGTCACAATGAAAAAAATAGTGTCTGTAAATAAGTCACGGATACCTCATAACTATCGCTTAATTGTCTTTTTTTTTTTTTTTTGTTACTGTCGCATTTCCCCCCGATATTTTAGATGATAAATAATTAATCTAAACAAGGGAAAAAAAAAAACAAAAAAACGTTTAAATGGGTAAATATTTGAAATAGAAAATCTCGACCACGCCTTGATGTCTGCGATTTCTGCATTGCGACCGTTGTTATATTACCGTGTTTCACCCATAGAATCCTCCAAAAGTTCGGCTGTGGCCATTCACAGCTGTGTCTTGACACTCGGTGAGACATGCTACACGGAGTTTTTGGATCGAAACAAGTACGCGATAATATCTCGTTAAAATCATGGTGTCTTTTAATTACGTATGTTCTCACCTCGAGTTAGGGTTTAGAGGCTTATTTTATTGTATTTTTTTTTTAAATACCCTCCAGTTCAAAATGTTTCTTCCCCCAGAAAATTGAGATTTTAAGCTTTCCAATGATGTATCACACATGCATATAGGGCAATTTTGAAATTTGGCCAAATTCGGGGTCTCAGAGCGGAACTTCAAGTTCACCTGAGTGTTTTCCACCATATATATATATAAACTGCTGTATTTTAAGCCAAAAGAACTGTTGTGTTTGATAGAACAATATGTCTAAATGCTGCCATGCAGATTCATGGCGCACGAAGCCTCCGAACTATTTTTAATTTGTCCGTTTTACCCTGAAAACCCCCGTTTACAGACGTCGCGCAACCGCTTTTGTTTCAACCTAGCCATACAAAGAAGGTAAGTAATTATATTTATTTTTCAAAATGTCTGTCATTTTTAGCTTATAATCATTAATTGATGTCTAATATTTAGTTAAAAACAAACAAAAAAAAGACTTTAAAAGATTATTCACTCGCATATTTTAAACTTTTAAGCAAATTACGTCACAATGAAAAATTTGGCGTCTGTAAAAAAGTCATGGATATCTACCTCATAACTATTGCTTAATTGAATTTTTTTTTGTTACTGTCCATTTTATCGCATTTTATAAATGATAAATAATCGATCCAAACAAAGAAAAATTGAAAAATAACATTTAAAAGGGTAACTATACGTAAAAAAAAAATCTCAACCACTCCTTGTTGTCTGCGATTTCTACATCGCGACCCTTGTTACATCACCATGTTTCACCCATAAAATCCCAAAAAAACTGGCTGTGGCCATTCACAGCTGTGTGTTGACACTGAGTGATACATGCTACATGGAGTTTTTGGATCGAAACAAGGTAAGTACGCGATAATATCTCATTAGAATTGTGGCGTCTTTAACTCTGCTCTCGCGTGCTCTCGCCTCCAGTAAGGGTTTTGCTGTTTAATTTTTTTTTTTTTTTTTTTTTTTTTTAAATGCCCTCCTGTTCAAAATTTTTCTTCCCCCAGAAAATTGAGATTTTAAGCTTTTCAATGATGCATCACACATGCATATAGGACAATTTTGATATTTGGCCAAATTGGGGGTCTCCGATCGGAACTTCAGGTCGCCTGAGTGTTTTCCGCCATATAGATATATATAAATATACAGTGGGGAGAACAAGTATTCGATACACTGCCAATTGTCAGTGTATCAATATATATACAGTATACTGTATGTATGTGTGTGTGTATACTGTATGTATTTATGCACATATAAAACATGTAATTCTTACAACTCATTTACATTGACAAGAAATCTGAAAGGGCTCCAGCGCCTTACCTCCAGAATGTGCTGGTGGACCACATAAGAGAACCACTCCTTGACCTTCTCTGACGTTGACCGTACTTCTCACTGCTTGCGTTTTAAAGTTATCAAGATCTGAGGAAATAAGATAAAAATAGATTTAGATTGCAGCTCAAAAAAATGAAATCCCTAACAGTATTGGACTATCTGTTCGGGATCATGCGCGTTCACTCCCTAGTTTTCACTTATTCACTGAGGCATGTATTTGATGTTACACTTTGAGCCATGGGACTTTAATAGGACATCATTGGCTGCCCTGGGACATCTCCTGACAGCCTGTAATACTTTGAAAGCATCTGGAGTGCTGATGAAAGAGATAGATATAGCTGTATGACGTTTACTGTTTTGCACAAGGAAAAGATTAGGCAGCGCATGGACTGAACAAACACAAGGGAGTATGCATGACAAATGAGTTTGCGCCGCCAGCAGCCATAAGTAGCATCATTATTAAATGGGGTGTAATCTTGCACTTATAAGCATTAGCTTCCCCATCCATACTTACAGCTCAACTTATCCCTTTCAAATTAATGACCGGTTTCTGGCAGCCAAAAATGTAAACCTGGGATGATCAACCACCTCGGACTTCATGAGTGATGGAGGTAAGCGGCTGCCATCCATTCTCTAATCTGCCTGTACCCTCTTACTAACAGACTGGTGTAAGCCTTTCAAACATAAACAAAAGAAAGTCAGTGTGACCGATAAGGGAAATTAGGAGTGAGAAGATTATGGTGAGAAGTGGGACAGACCATTGGCAAGATTAATGAGCAGAGCTCTGATGACCGCAGCGGAATCAAACAGTGCCAAGTCACGACAGGACACCAGGGTCACAGGACGAGATGGCTGACTTGAAATGGAGACAGAGGTGACTTCCTTATGATCTCAGCAGGTTGCTTTGCTGATTCCATCACTTATTTTAATTTACAATTCCAAGCCATCCATACACTAAAAAGCATTTGATCATATACGTAGGCCTATTGTAATTATTAATAATAATATTAAATAATAATTATTTTTGATGAAAGTACGAAATGAAGAACTCTTCTGAAATTTATTGGAGTACAAAGGTGGCCATTTGTTTTTCATTCAACCAGAGGAGTATTTGGGTGCTTATATATTAACACTGGAAAAGAGGCTTGTGCTCAGGTTTCTAGATCATACTTGTCATGTTTTGTATATTTTTGTATGTCTTCAAGTTTTTGTCATTGTTGGTGTTTCCGGGGTTTTATTTTTTAAATTTTGCTAAGTGTTCACTGCCCCAGCATTACATTCAGCCACGTGTATCTTTCCCCTCCCCTCATTCACTCTGATCTCACCCACCTGTGCAACTCATCCAGAACACCTAATCCTCATCATCTCTCCGCTACTTAAGGGGAACCTCGGACTTAAAGACTTACAGGCTGTAACAAGCCACAATTGTTCTCTTTTACTAAAATATGTTATTAGAAACACATGAAATATTGCCAGTAATGAAAAAAAATCTATCTGTTTTGACCTATGGAGGACGCCATGTTTTATGCACGCAATGGAGGCTCGGGGTGATGACGTAGAATATCGTTGTCACGAGACGAACACTAACGGGTTACTCCAATTCCTTCTACAGGGCGAAACGTCCAACACATGCGCACATCAGATAAATGCAGCAATTACTTACTTACTCACTTACTCATTGTCGCAAAATACTTTTTGCATGTGTTCCCCTCTCATACCTTTAAGCATTGTGTTTTCTTGTGGTAGATTTAAAGCAGATTGTTGATCTGTTAAACCACATTAGTCACGTAGCATATTTAAACCACCCTCATTTGATATTACTACGTTTAAGTTTTTTTTAAAGCATCTTTTTGTTCTGTCTGTATGAATCTGATCAAAACAAGATGAAAGCGCACGGTGGTACTTTGCGTTTCAAATTGGCCTCTTGTAGGACGTTTTGCCGGTGTAGTACATTTTGGCAGAACACTTTTTTTTACCCTACTCTCATCTCGTCCCGTCTGTTCATTTTGCTTTTGCTGCTCGTTTTGTGAAATATGGACTAGGGGTGTGAGAAAATATCGAAATGTGATATATCGTGATACTTTTTATCACAAAAGGTTATCGATATGCTCCTGCCAAGAATCGAGATAATGTTTTAAAGAAGTGTCAATGTCGAAGAAAAAATTAAAAGGAACCAACAAGTTGCTACCAAAATCTTCCACCATAATAGTGTCTCAGATAACTAAGGCTGCATTGACGGTGCACGACGCCAAATCCATTTAGACTGGGAACGTTCGTTCATTCGAAACCAGAGCATTCACATTCTGTCCGATTTTCAGGGCATTTACAGGTCATTTCCTGTTGAGTTTGAGTCACTGCCTATTCATTTGGGCGATTCCCAGGTCACTTCCTGTTCTGTAACTGAAAACAAACAGGAAGTGACCCGCAAAATACCCCAGAATCAACAGGAAGTAACTGAAAATCAACAGGCAAATGATCTTAAATAGCCCAAAATTACCTCACTGCCTGGCATTGGCTGCCACTGACGGCCATAGACGTTCAATCCGTTTGAAGTGGGAGAGGTGGCAGCGAATGAACATTCATTCATTCGTTGCCACCCCTCCCAGTTAAAATGGATTGGACGTCTACTAGTAATAAACTCATTCCAATTCACAGCAGAAGCTTGTTTTTCTGTTTATTAGTTGTTTGTAGAATATTCTAGAATGATTTCCTGACCAATGTATTGATAATCGTTGTATCGCCATATCGTCAGATCATCGTTATCGTGAGCTTTGTATCACAAATCGTATCGCATCGTGAGTACCAAGAGGTTCCCACTCCTAATATCGACAGTGCTGTCATTAATGTTCCTCTCGGGTTCAAATTAAAAGGGTTGAACAGATGACATGTTTATGTCGCTAGAGTCATACTCTGGGGGGCAGACAGCATTACCATGTGACCTCACTGCCCAGCAACGTCAAAAACAATGGCGACCTACAAGTTAAACACATTTTACAAATTGTATAAAAACGAAAAAATCAAGAGGGGCTGCAGCATTAAATTATTTTAACTAATAATAATGTTTATCTTTTAAGAACTACAAGCCTTTCTATCCGTGGATCCCTTTAAACCCTCTCTTTCCTCAGCTTCACTGCGAGAGTTTGTTAACCTTTCAGTAGCATATGAGCATTTTTCCCACCTGGATTAACTGAATTCCTTACAACTTTTTGACCTAGTAGATTTTGCCACGACCTGTAACTTGCCTGTGCTCCTGAATGTTTTCTGCGGTATTTGTGTTTTGACCCTTAGCCTTCCCTGGACCTTGACCCAGCTTTTCCATGCCTGTACCTCTGCCACTTCGGAACCCTGACTTGAAACACCTGCTGTGGCAAGAATCTACTGTTGCTGTTTCCTGACCACTGTCTGCGTGGATTCACACCAGATTCAAGCTGCATTGCTAATGCTAATAAATTGTGAACTGTGCTTCTGTCTCGGAGTCTGCATTTTTGGGTCTACAGTATTTGTCCCCTGGCTCATGACAGCTTGTTTTGCTATTAGAGGCAATATATTATTTTATGCCATGTTAAATCCCACTTTACTACATTTGTACATATTGTGCTTTGTATCGTAATGAACAGAACGTGGAAAAGCGGCATTTTTTGTCCATGCAGATCTGTACCTTGTCACAATCTCTAGCATCTCTCTTCAGCCATTTATTTTGATCTCATGACAATTTTATTGGTCTGATGTATCATGGCAGCTTTTTTCCCCCTTACATACACAGTTGTGTTTTGGAACTGCGTCAAAATACACGATTTGAACAGTATCAAGTGTAACATGGACACTAGTTAAATTTCAAGAGGGACAACACAGGATTAAAACATTTGTAACATGTTTTGATATGACTTAAAATTTGTTTTATGATCTAATAAAGCACAAAGAATGGAGAATATTACCTGCTATGCTAATACCAAGAATGATATCTTTCATTACTAAGTTTGATATTTATCACAAAAATATATTTAATGTAATACATAGCCATTTCTAGTCAATTGCGGTGGCTGCTCAAGAAGTGATTCCCATCATTCTTGTGATGTAATGTTGTAACACTAAATACTGTAACAATTTTAGTGGTTTAGTCAATAATTAATTTATCTTTCCTCAGTTTGAGCTCAGCACCCCTAATGTTCTTATCTTGAATCACCCCTGATGCTGTACTATTTGAATTCCTTTTGTGAGAGATGGTCTGAATTACCCTTGTTGATTCAAATTAGGCACACATTTAGGGGCTGTTTTCATAGTGATGTTCACGAATATGACATATTTCATGTTTGCGTTTAAATGGCTCCGTCTCCTTTCGAACGATGTTGCAATTCCACGATAAAACAATGTAGTATTCATGCCAAGCCATAGGTGGCAGTGCAGTTTTACAAGGTGACAGCCAATGATGCGCTTCCTTAACAACAACCTCCTCAGCCGGGAAGACAACATACAGTACCCGCCCACTTGAAGCAATGGCGTCCGTGTGGTTTTTTCTTTTGCTTCAAAAGGGACAACAATGCAAAAATATATTTATATTAAAAATCTTACAAAAACAGTAAATTAAAAGTGACATTCCGCCATTTTTGCTGCTTTGAATGTTCAGTAGCATTGATTGCGCATGGCCAAAGTGAAGTGTGAACTGGCCATCACCATGTAAAGGCGAAGCCATTCCGCAACACAGTTGTTGCATCTTGGTGTCACAGCGGTAAAGGTATTTGGAAGTTCTACAAAGTTACGGGATGATCATAATTTATCATAAACCTAAAAAAAATGCTGATATGAACATTTCTATACACTTTTGAAAATGTGGTTGTAGAAAATTAAATAGGTTCAAATGGACATCGGCTAGAGAGGAGGCATAGCATGGGCAGTGTCCTTATTACACAGAGAAAGTGCATCAGCTATGCTGATCTCTGAGACGTCTCTCACTGTGCATTTGGCAGACAATAAATGTCAAGCTGCTTTGTTCTTCTCCCTAGCCCCCACGGGTAAGATTCATTACCGGACTTCGTATTTGAATAAAAACCGGCTAGCTCAGGAGAGGAAGTTAAAGGGTCTTCATCCTCGGAACTTAATCAATAATCATGATCAGGAGAAAAGAGGTTACTTTGCAGTGCCCCCTAAAATACAGGGAAAATTCCACTGATGTTTATGTTGTCAACAGATGCATTACCTACGGCCCAAATATTACTTGAGTTGGTCTCCTTTAAAGTATGGATCACAACACCTTCCTTATTACTTGGCAAACTATGTGTCAGTTTAGATTGAGCATTGATGCTGTCAAAGCTGGAGCCACTAATTAGAATCAATGGATTTCAGAAGCTGCTTTTCCCACAGTGTTTGTTGCAGCTGGCATTTCATTCGATTACCATCACTCCCTCTAAAAATCTATTTGGAGGCAATCTGAATAGTAAATTAAAGAAGGCCGAGACCATAAGCACATTACATGCACGTCAGGTCGACCTCCAAGAGATATTCAGATGAAGGCTGTGAGTCTTGCCAGAGCTACTCACATGCAAATTGGACGCTGGCTTTCCGGCTCAGGATGGACCCCTTCGTGTTGAAGGCTAGACACTGGTATATCCCAGTGTCTTGGTCCTTGTCCAGGTTGCTAATGATCAGGCTGCCTCCAGACATGTGACGCCGGTAGTCATTCCCAAGATCAATGAGTGTTCCGTTGAGTGACCATCTGAAAAAAACGCAAACACAATCAGTTGCTGAGCCCCCAGGAGATACACACTCAGTATTTATCACAAAGATCAATATCTTTGCTCTGCCCACGTTTAACAGACAAGTTAGGTTAAAATGGAGAGCAGGAGAGGCCACGCATTTTTGCCTCACGGTTTGTATTGTATCAATATTTAAAACCTTAAATTTCATTCTATGAAAATAATGTTATCATTTTTCATATGGTGTATTTTAAAATATATACATTTATGCATGGTATGAATTTAAAAGACAGCACTACAGTGCCAGTTTGGTATGTGGATAAAAGCAGATTTGCAGAGTAAAAATGATTCTTCACAATGTCTTGAAACTAGTCAATGCTCACCCAGTTTCCTGCCTTAATGACTACAAAAGATACACCAGACTCTCATCTTAAATGACTGACTGAAATATTCATTTAACAGTCAATCTTTTCGATTTTGTATACTCTGGGGCCAATATTATTTTAAGAAATGTCCTTCTCAAAGCAAAGTTGCTGTTCTTAAAATATCTGTTCACACAACGATGAGATTAAAATCAAACACCTTTTGACATTTTCTGTTTGTAGGTCTACTGTATGTATGTTTACAACGCCAAGTAAAATGAAGCAGGGATGTTTTATTAAACATATACTAATTTTAAAAAATTACAGTGATGTGCCAATCATGTTCAACCTATATTTGATTGAATACATGACAAAGTCAAGATATTTAATGTTCAAACTGACAAATTTGTTTTTAGCAAATTGTTAAATTAAGAATTTTATGGCTGCAATATATTCCAAAAGAGCTGGGACAGAAGGCAAAACGGAAAGACAAAAGTTAAGAATGCTCATCAAGCACCTGTTTGGAGCATCCCATGTGAAAAAGCTAATTGAGAAGAGGTGGGTGCCATGATAGGGTATAAAAAGGGCTTCCCTGAATTGCTCAGTGTTTCACAAAGACTGGATGAGGTTCACCTCTTTGTGAACAAGTGTGAGAGAATCGTTGAACAGTTTAGGGACAATGTTCCTCAATGTAAAATCGCAAGGAATGTAGGTCTACGGTCCATATATATCAGACATATTTAGTCTGAGAGGAGCACACTATCAGTGCAACGTCCTATTTCCTTTGAGCTGTGCTGTAGTTGCGGCCAGATCTCAGCCCCCTGAGTGAACTTACCATAACCTTGGGTTTCACATACATTTTGCATGAAGTCTCATCAAATAGACTGGGGAATGTATTGTAGCCCTGTCTCATCTAGCTTTCCTTGAGGCCAGCCACCCACAAGAGGCTGCATATACAGTGGTATGAAAAAGTATGTGAACCTTTTGGAATTTCTCACATTTCTGCATAAAATAACCATCAAATGTGAACTGATCTTTATCAAAATCACACAGATGTAAAAACAGTGTCTGCTTTTACTAAAACCACCCAAACATTTATAGGTTTTCATATTTTAATGAGGATAGCATGCAAACAATGACAGAAGGGGGAAAAATAAGTAAGTGAACCCTCTGCCTAAGGAGACGTAAAGAGCAAATAAAACCAATTTTTACCAAACAATTTGATTCAGGTGAGTGCCCAATCACCGATGAGTGGTTTAAAGTTGCCCTGCCCACTATAAAATACACACATGGTAAGAATTGTCTTGATGAGAAGCATTGTCTGATGTGCATCATGGCTCAGGCAAAAGAGCTGTCTGAAGACCTGCGATCAAGGATTGTTGATTTGTATAAAGCTGTGAAAACCATCTCTAAAAGTCTGGATGTTCATCAATCGACAGTCAAAGTACCCTACAAATGGAGATAGTTTGGCACTGTTGCTTCTCTCCCAAGGAGTGGCCGTCCACCAAAGATGATGCCAAGAGTTCAGCGCAGAATACTCAGTTAAAAAAAAGAACCCTAGAGTGTCTGCTAAAGACTTACAGAAATCACAGTCCAATATCTCTGTGCACTCATCAACTACATATAAAACTATGGCCAAGAATGGTGTTCATGGAGGACTACACGGATGAAGCCACTGCTGTCTAAAAAAAAAAAAAAAAACATTATTGCTCGTTTAATGTTCGCAAAAAGGCACTTGAACACTCCACAAACGTTTTGGCAAAATATTATATGGTTGATGAAACCAAAGTTTAAATGTTTGGGAGTAACACACACAGTCATGTGTGGAGCAAAAATGGAACAGCTCACCAACATCAACACCTCATCCCCACTGCAAAGCATGGTGGAGGGAGCATCATGATTTGAGGCTGTTTTGCTGCCTCGGGGCCTAGACAACTTGCAATCATTAATGGAAGATTGAATTCAAATGTTTATCAGGATGTTTTGCATGAAAACCCGAGGCCGTATGTCAGACAGTTGAAGCTAAAAAGAGGATGGATGCTGCAACAAGACATTGAGCCAAAACACAGACGTAAATCAACCTCAGAATGGTTTCAGAAGAACAAAATATGTTTTGTAGTGGCCAAGTTAAAGTCCAGACTTGAACCACATTGAGATGCAGTGGCATGACCTAAAGACAGCGATTCATGTCAGACATCCCAGGAATCTTACTGAACTACAGCAGTTTTGTAGCTATGAATGGGCCAAGATTAGTCCTATTTGATGTGCCAGACTGATCTGCAGCTACAGAAAGCCTCTGGTTGAAGTTATAGCTGCCAAAGGGTGGGGCCAAAAAATGTTAAATGTGATGGTTCACTTATTTATTTTTCCCCCTTCTGTCATTGTTTGCATACTATCCTCATTAAAATATGAAAACCTTTAAATGTTTGGGTGGTTTTACTTGAAGCAGACAGTTTTTTCATCTGTGTGATATTGACAAAGATCAGATCACATTTGATGGTGATTTTATGCAGAAATGTGAGAAATTCCCAAAATTTCAGATACTTCTTCATACCGCTGTACCATTTTTCAAAATAGTTCTTCAGGATGCTCTCTTCAATTATGTTTAGATTATAATTGCAGCTCAGTAAAATGGTTCACAGCTTTTAAGAAAAAGCTAAAACAATGAAATTATATAATACTTCATTTTCTGTAACTTGACAAAAACTGAAATATAGAAATCTAGGAATTTAGAATTACTGAATACTGGTGGGCCAAGCAACATTAAATATTTTTTTCCTTTGATACATAATGGGCAAGCTGGAATTAATTGTTGTTAAATGATAAATTCAACTGTTTCCACAATAAGATGCACAGCACAGGCAAAGAAAAAAAATCTTCTTTTACACTCCATATGGACACAAGGTTCATTGGAGCATCTGGCTTTCAATGACCTCCGCCCCACATTGTTATTGCAATAGTGCATGCTTGCAGACCTCTTACCACACAACACGTTACAGAACATAACTGTAATGCCTTAAAATCTCAGCGGACTACATGATTTGACAATGATTTGGAATTGAATTTACCGTAATTCCCCAAATAAAACGTGCACCCGTGTATAACGCACACCCAAAATTTACATGTAAAATCTAGGGAAAATTCTTGTACTCGTGTATAAAGCGCACCTTAATTTTAGCAGCATTTTTTGTTGTAAAATTGCTCACAGTATAATCATTTTGCCAAAGTAAGCGGTCAACATTTTGTTACCGGTATCCCCAAGGGGTCGCTGTCTCATTTGAATATGACTGGCACTGCCTATATAGCGTGGAAGAAGCGGGCGAGCGAAGGGGGAGAGAGAGAGAGCAGGTGTTAAGAGAGTTGCGCGGAGAGCGCGGCGTTAATCGGCTTTGTCCCCCACTGGTTTCATTTTTTTTGTTGATAAAGTATCCAGCAAAGCCATCCAACACGTCCAAGTGTTTTTATACACATCGCCGCCTTCCTAAGGAAGCACCGGACGAACCGACGACAAACGAGCCACGTAAACTCCCGACTACGGTCCGGAGTTGAAAGCACCACAACTTCCCAAAACTGCAGATTGGTAACAATTTATACGAATTACATCGCCATATACGTTCTCTTCAAGACAACATCAATAAGCTGGCATGTTAAAAATAATAATATATTTTATTTGAAGGCGCCTTTCTGGCTCTCAAGGTCGGCGTAAAATAAAAACAATTAGACAAAGACTAAAAACGGTAAAAATAACTGGGTATAGAACGGTCAAAACAATAAAATACTTATCTATGAAAATAATGATTAGAACAGCAAAACCCAAAGAAATCAGGGATTATTATGGATATGTGAGTCTGAACAGGTGAGTTTTGAGTTTCGATTGGAAAAAATGGGGAGTGAGTCTGTGTTCCTGAGGTCGGGTGGTAGTGAATTCCAAAGCCGGGGAGCAGAGCTGCTGAATGCTCTGCTCCCCATAGTGCTGAGGCGAGCGAGGTGGACAGAAAAGTGTATGGAGGTGGAGGACCTAAGGCAGACATGTTCAAAGTCCGGCCCGGGGGCCAAATGCGGCCCTTGGTCAAATTTCATCCGGCCCCCAGCCTCTTTCATAAAATCAATAACGTCTGGCCCGCACACACACTTAATAAATTCGTCAGCAGTACTGCTATCTGCATATGAAGTAGCTTACACACTAAATGCTGCTCCTCATTTACCCACTAAAAGGCAGCAGCACTCTAAGCAACATTACCCCGTGTGACTCTTTACTCCCAATTTTCTAAAATGGCGACAACACAAAAAAAAGCTGACTGCGACGGCCGACGCTTCAAGGATGGGTGGAAATTGGACTATTTCTTCACTGAAATACGCAACAACTGTGTCTGCCTCATTTGGAAAGAGACAGTCACTGTTTTTAAAGAGTTCAATTTGAGGCGATATTACCAAACAAGACACACTGACATGTACGACAAGTTTACAGGGAAGATATGCAGCGAGAAATTGAAGCAACTTGAAGCTAGTTTAATTTTACAGCAGCAGTATTTCACAAGAGCCCAAGAGTTGAAAGAGAACGCCACAAAGGCTAGTTGCGAGATTGTTGAAATTATTAATTTAAAAAAAATAATACAGCAAATGTCACACAAGGAATGGCTTGCTAAAATTTGCTTAAATATATTGTTCTACGTAAAGAACGTCAGCCAAGGTCGGCCCCCCACATTTTTACCACACCAAATCTGGCCCCATTTGCAAAAAGTTTGGACACCCCTGAGTCCTAAGGGGACGGGAGGACATTGTAATATGGAGGAGGTCGGACAGGTAGGGAGGGGAAAGGTTGTGGATGACCTTGAATGTGAGGAGAACTTTGAATTGGATGCGAAAGTGGAAAGGGAACCAATAGAGCTGCCGGAGGACTGGAGTGATGTGGTGGATGATTGGGGTAGAGATTATAATGCAAGCAGCTGAATTCTGGACCAGTTTCAGTTTATGTACTGTCAGTTTGAGGGAAGCCAAAAAGGAGGGAGTTGCAGTAATCCAGGCGGGAAGTGACAAGACTATGAACCAGGATGGCAGCAGAATGGGGGTGAGGGAAGAGCAGAGGCGGTTGATGGTGCGTAGGTTGTAGTGGGCAATCCGGGTAATATTACTGATGTGTGAATGAAAAGAGAGTGTATTGTCCAGGATGACACCCAGGCTCTTAACTTGGGGGGAGGGTGAAACAGTGGAGTTGTCGATGATGAGGGGATGGCCATGGTACGTGAATATCGCGGATTTGGAGCCGATGAGAAGCACCACAGTTTTACTGCTGTTGAGTTTGATGAAATTTTGGGTGAGCCAGTTTTTTTTTTCTTTTCGGTGATACAGTCAGTCAGGAAGTTGGGCAGGTGAAAGGAGGAGGGTTCTGAAGTAAGGTAGAGCTGGGTGTCATTGGGGTAACAGTCAAAGTTGATGTTGAATTTACGGAAAATATTGCCAATGGGGAGGAGGTAAATGATGATCAGTAGGGGCCTGAGGACAGAGCCCTGAGGGACTGCGGAGGTAACAGGTGAGGGAGTGGATTCAAGGGACTTAAGTTGTACTAGTATGTAATGAGAACGTCCAGAAAGTTAGGATGAGAACCAGTTCAACGGGTGTTGCTGATTCCAATAGTGGATAGACAGCAGAGGGTAGCATGACAGATGGGGTCAAAGCTGAAGATAGGTCCAGGAGGATGAGGATGGTGAGAAATCCACAGTCTGCTGCCATGAGGAGGTCAGTGGTTATTTTAATAAGTGCTGTTTCAGTGCCGTGGAGTGCGCGAAAGCCAGACTGGAACCGCTCATAGAGGTTATTGTGGGATCGATGAGAATGGAGCTGCGAGGCAGCAGTTCTTTCAAGGATTTTAGAGATTAAAGGTATGTCGGATATGGGATGGAAGTTGTTGAAATTTGAGCAGTCGGCACCAGGTTTCTTGAGAATTGGAGTGATGGCAGCAGTTTTAAAAGAGGTGGGGACTATTCCAGAGGTGAGAGTGGATGATAGCGGAAATGAGTGGGACCACGGAGGGGGAACAGGCTTTGACTAGTTGTGTGGGTATGGGATCAAGTTGGCAGGTGAATGATTTGGACTTCCGGATAACTTCAGAGATCTCGGAGAGGGAGGGGAGGTAGAAGGAGAAAAATGGGCGTGAAAGCGGGTGCCAGTCGGGCGAGATGCTGGGATGAGGGGTTGATTGGAGATCATGGTGGATGTTCTTGACTTTATCGGTGAAGAATCTCACGATGGAGTAGCAAAAGGAGGCTGTGTAGCAGTGAGAGGGGAGTGATTCTTGGGGTTGGGTGATAATTGCAGAGGAGACCGAAGAGTTTTGGGGTTACGATAACAAGGTAAGAAAAATGTAAATAATAGACAAATAGTACAAAAGCATATTTAAATATTTAAGGGAAAGTACATACAGTACATAGCACATGTGGATTTCCATAAATGATCATATCATAGGCATATCACAGTCATATCATACCATAGTATCGTAGTCATTTCACCAAACTAATTTTGTGTAGAAAAATACAGACTTTCACCCAAAAGAATCAGTGGTCATTTTTTCCACTTACAGTGCTTGCTGCCCAAATGTTGTGAATGAATTCAGAACAAACGTATCCATCTTTACGCACCCTCAATTCTAATTATGCTTGGAGCTGAGCCATAAACATAGCCAAAGCCATAAATCTGCTTGAAGTTGCATTCCATGATAGGAGAGAATCCAGAGTCAACCCCCCCCCCCCCTTTTTTTTTTCCCAATCACTGCCGTGTCCTTGATCTTGTGTTACAGCAGATTCATTGTAAACAACGTGACAGGTGTATTCATAAAGCCCAGCTCGCAGCCCTGTGGTGTGCTGCAGTGCTTCACTGGACTATTTATCAAAAGAGACTCTGTCAGGGCCCCTTGCTCTATACCCGCGGGATCGAGAATGGGTGAGGCAGGAGCTTAGTAGTGGAGGATAGTGATAGAGTGATAAACCTTCCAAACGTGAACGCAACATCTTTTTGTATTTTGGAGGTGATATTTTTCAACATTTTTTTTAGACTGAATAGTGTAAAAACAATATTTTAACCTAAATCACAATGATTACTAACTATTTGTGCACCATTGATATACATCATAAAGGGGACATATTCTAGAAATTTTCCCTTTAATTTCATGTTTTCGAATGGGCTACATATTCTGATATTCTCTGTCACGCTTATAAAAAAAAAAAAAAAAAAAAAAAAAAACTTTTCAACATTCATAATGGGTACAGCCATTTCACACCTTGTTCTGCACATGTCATAAAGTAAAGGAATCAGTTTGAAGTGTCTGCTGACAAGTGATGGGTCAAAACAAATGACATGGGATTCAAAGCTTCTCTTGAGCAAAAGTGTGCGTGTAAAATGAAGTGTTGTATTGAGGTGTGTATTGGCGAGGAATATATCGGGTGACAAACAAAGCTGTGTTTTGGGTGGCACATGTCAAAGCAGGGAAAGTCACATGACCAGTAACAAACGAAGCTTCGTTTTCAACCTATGCGTCTATGATATACCTAAGGATCTGAATTTATTTGTGCTACGAGTCGCTGTCAGCGGCTTTGATTTTCTTTATATCCTGTTTTATTCTTGTGAGTTCCCCTGGTACTTTGTGTTCTTAATCAGCTTTGTCTTTCCTCCCCTAATTACCATAGTGCCTATACCTGTTTAGTATTAGCCCTACTCCTTAAATACTCCTCTTGTTTCTTATCCTGTTCCAGTGTGTTTTCCTGTGTTTGGAGAGAAGTAGAAAGCTATGTCACTGCCTTCAAGCTAAGTTTTTTGTTGGAACTTTTGAAGCCTGTTTTCACATTCCTTTTTGAATAAAACGTTGATTGGACAATCTCTCACGTCTACTGCATTTGAGTCCAGCCATGTGTGCCCCCGTAAGCTATATGAGAATCTGGGGCGCAAATTGTTGGATGTTACGGCTGACACACAGACTTTCACATGCAGCATACGACTCAGGCATGTTTACTTTCTTTAGATTCCCTCCAAGAAACTGTTAATTTACTGTACTGATCGGATCTATTCATTTGTAAACAGTGTTGGGAATAACGCCGTTATAAATAACGCCGTTATTTTTTCAGTAACAGGGTAATCTAACTAATTTTTTCCCGCCGTTACAACGTCGTTACCGTTACTGGCGGTCAAAAGCGGTGCGTTACTTACTCTGAATAAATTGAAGAAACTACCAGCCGTAACGAGTCTACTCTGCTCTGTTTATTTGTCATCCAAGACTTGGAGTGCGTTCAGGTTCGAGAATAGTGCACGTGTTTTGTTTTGTGCTTTTTCTTAGCAAAGATATACCACACAGGACGTGCTGGCACTCTGTTTCTTTAATAGCACATATAACTTCAACATTAACACGAACGTACAGCTCTCAGCAGGCCGTGTCTCTAACTCACTCCCGCATCATGTGAGCATAACAATATTGCCGCCGTGTGCACTTTCGGGTGCCTCGGATAATTCTGTATCAGAATATTACAGCACGTACTTCTTATGACTCCAGGCTGTTTGTCCCTGCTCATTCAACTAGACAATGCTTTCCAAAGCTTGCTAACGTTTCTGTGTTAAATACACCTAAATGCTAGCCTCCTTCCCATCCCCCACTGTCAGGCAGCAAGAATGCTGCTTTCATCTTGAGGACGGCAGACGCTTTGAGGGTGACGGGAGGAGTAGGGGGACGAGGCTACCTGAATGCACCACCTGGATAGATGCGATGGAAGTGATTGTGATTGGCTAAGGGTTAGAGTCATGTGTCATGGTAAGCCAATCAGAGCCGGTGGTTTCACACACAAACCGGAACAGCGCATACGGCAAACACACACAGGCAAAACAGATGCAGAGGGATATGATGGCAGAGCATTCAGAGGAAAATTTGTCCTTTACGAGGTGGAGATATAAACACTATTTCAAGTCAAAATACTTGAAGTACAGTAGGCTATGTCTACTTGACCAGTTGTCTCAGGTTGTGAGAGTTAGATTTATTTGATTAAACTCACTTTATTTTGTTTACTGCTGATTGTTATTTTATTATATTGTTTACTGTTTATTTTTGTTGCACTTCAAGTGTAGGATAAATCTGTTGCTGGTTAGGTGCAATAAATATTGCAAGGTTCTATAAAACAACTACCTTTATGTTCTTCTCTATTCAACTGACTCGAATACTGCTCAGAAATTTTTTTTTGACATACAACAACTTCTTTTTAAAGTAACGAAAATAATTACTTCCCCTGGTAACTAGTTAATTTTACTATAGAGTAATTCAGTTACTAACTCAGTTACTTTTTGGAAGAAGTAGTGAGTAACTATAACTACTTACTTTTTTAAAGTAACGTGTCCAACACTTGCCACGTTTACATGGAGCCAAATATTCCAATTACAATCGGAATATTTGTTCAAACCGAATAAATGTGTTCCATATAAACACCTCATTCGGAATGAACAGGTCCAAACCGAATGGAATTTCATTCCGATTCACAGGGGTGGAATATTCCTTTTCCCAAACCGATTAGAAGTAAATTTATATCATGTAAACAGGGAAGCGGAATGGTGTCTGGTTGTGTTCTTTCTGCGCATGCTCCGTACTGACATGGTGACGTCACTCGGTGACGTAAGTAACGTCACTTGCAACATGGCTTCCAAGCACACGCACAGCGCACCCACACAACTTTTTAAATGAACGGCGTATCATTCTGAAGTTTTGTTTCCACTCGAAAAGTTAAAACAGCAGCTGATCTGACGATCGATCTCCATGTTTTGCAACGTGACGCTTTGTTTTGATTAATCTGCGCATGTCAGACGGCAGTTGTCAAACATCCTTTCGGAATAAAGGCAGTCACATGTAAACGCTGGATCGGAATAGATGAAGTGACATGTAAACAGCTGATGTGAAATTTCCATTCGGAATGATTTGAATCGGTATGAATAAAAGTCAGCATGTAAACGTGGCTACTATTTACAAGAGACCAGAGTAAACCACACGTTCTCAATCATGTTTATTTGAAAATAATTAGAAAATAAGATACGAACACTAATTATTGCCTTTGCTCAGCCACCGAATCCCGCGTGTCCAGTTCAAAGGTCCCAAGCTCTAAACCTGGCAAAAAGTGTTATTGCAAACAATTCGAAGTGTTAAGAAGCTGGCTACAGTGTCTGGCTATTGCAGATGACTGCAATGACTGTTTTGCACGGTTTGGAAGTATTTTTTATTTATTAGCTTTTTGTGGTGGGTCTATACTTTTTCGATTGTATTCATGCAATGAAAGTAATGAATTTTCAAGTTATTCACAATATATTTATAAGTGAGTTTGCTGATTATCTGGAATGCTAAATAAATAATAATTGACCCCCTCAAAGTTGAATAAATAATATTTGATTGTAATGGTTTGTAGTTTAAATTTGGAAAAAAAATCTGAACCTAATTTTGCGATCATTATTTTCTGTACAAAGACTATGCATTCTTGATGAAAAACGAGCAAAACTACAAACAAGTACTTGTTTGTTTCTTTGTTTGTTTTTTGATAAAAATAGAAATGATAAGGAATGTATACTTTCGATTTTATCATCAAGACCTCTCAATGCCCTTAGGGGGAAATATCAATGACTATCAGTGTCTATTAAGTGACGTAACCCAAATAATACACAAACACATACACAAAACACTCAACCTCCAAAGATAAATTAATGAGGGAAATCTTGTGTCCTTAAAGAAATTGCTGGACATGTCAATCTGATTTGCAGATTCAAATACATTAATTGTTAAATGTGATTTTAGTCTGCAGAAAATAACTACTACAACCTTTTTAATAGTTATATTAGGTGCATGTTGGCATTTTGAGTATTTTTTTTAATGCCAAAATAATACAAATTGGTATGAATGAAAGGGTTGAGCACTAACGCAAAGCCTAGAGTTTTTCAATTACAAGATTTGATATAATTGTTTATAGACTGGTAATGTATCAATAAAGATTCATTACAAAATCTTAACCAAAGACGACAAGTTACCCCTTTCAGAGTATTGCCTTCTCTGCCACTCCTTAATACACTCTTAGAAAGATTCTTCCTTTCTTGTAATCACTATTTTCAATCGACTCTTTGATTACCCTCTTGAATTTAGGAGAAGGGAAAAGGGGGGGGGAATCACTCTGAGATATCGGATGAGTCTGGAGATTCCTTCGGCAGGTCAATGTTCTTCTTGCTTGAAAATGTTGAATGCCCAGGGAACTGTGAGCAGGCGCCTTGTCAGGTTGAAGCAGACACCAGTTGTTCTGCCACAACTTGCCGCTTATTAAGCACTGAAGGAAGTAAAAGCCTCAAGATCCCTTTGCAGACATGCTTGTTGATTGTCTGACCTTCTGGTGAGAATTCAGAATGGACAATAATCCTCACATTGACAAATGCAAATGGCATGATTTTTTATTTTGACTGACTGCCTTGCTTTCTTCGGCCTTGTTGATATCGGAGTCTTTCACGGAAAAGTCAGGTTTGGTCTTATAGCAACTAATGACCAAACACATCTACAACCTCACGAAATGGAATTTTTTTCTAGATGTGGCGCATGAATTTTCAATTGGGCATATGCAAAGCAATTCAGACCATTCTGAAGCTGCACCATAGCAATTAGCAACAAATGATGTTTCGTTTACACCACAAGGCAATAACGAATGACATTATCAGCTGAATCGCTGCACTGAATGCGAAGCTTCTTGTTGGGATGAGACAACTAATGGCCCAGTTCTGTAAGTTTTTTTTGTTTCCATGCAATCATTGCTGAACCCTTTCATGAAGCTTTTGTTCCCCAAGATAATAAGGTGGAAATTTCACACCAATTTCTACTGGCATGGAATGTAAAACAAGTAATGCTCCATCATGAGTTTAAGCTCAACAAAGCAATGTTACTTCAGATTTTTGTTGATGTGTAAATTTTGTTTTTACTGGTTTCTAGGTACAGAATATAAATCATGAAATATTGTCAGAAGCAGTGTTGTTAATAACGGCGTTACAATATAACGGCGTTACTAACGGCGTTATTTTTTTCAGTAGTGGGTAATCTAATTAATTACTTTTCTCATCTTGGCAACGCCGTTACCGTTACTGAGGACAGAAAGGCATGCGTTACTATGCGTTACTATATTGGTCGAAAAGTCTGAGGGAGACGGACTCACCGAGACGACAGAGCAGAGCAGGAGTAGGGAGGAGGCAAGAAAGTTGTGACGCCGAGCAAACGCGATGCTAGGTAGCTCCAATAATACATGTTGTAGCCGATAGCTAGTACAAACTACGCCCGCATATTATGGTAGATATGGTAGACATGGTAGATATCACATGTACTGTACATAGATATAACTAGATGCAAATGACAGACATGGCACTAAATGAGTTAGTAGACAGCCGCCATCTTAAAGCAGTAGACTTTTTAGGACGGCTCTGTTGTAGAGAACCTTCCTAGCGAACCTAAGTAACTTTTAATATAAAATACTTCTAAATCGGCAAAATCTTGACTTGAATCTATCTTTAAATGATGAAACAGTTTTAAAATTTTCATATGTCGAAAGTAGAGACAAGGGAACTAACGCAATAACGGGAGCAATTTTAACAACTTTTAACAGTTGATTCAGGGTAAAGGGTAAATTAGGGTAAAGAATTGGGCTCGGGCCAATTGTACCAAAAACCTTCACAAAAAACTTCACATAGTGTGGCCAATGTTTTTTTTGTTTTTTTTTTTTTGAGGAAAAAAAAAAAAGTAATCATCACCAATTACTTTGCCAAGTAACTAATTACTCTTACATTCAGGTAATTGAGTTACTAACGCAATTACTTTTTGGGAGAAGTAATTTGTAACTATAATTACTTTTTTTCAGTAAGATTAACAACACTGGTCAGAAGTGAGGAAATATATTTTGATACCACGTTTTTTTTTTCTCGAACGGGAAGAATTTATGTGTGGACAGAAAGGAAGGAAGCAGACAGAGGAGGGGAAGAACAAACAACAATCTATGAACATAGAGGTGCTATCCTTAGCTAAATATATTTACCTGTGGACCCATGGGGGCCTGATAACTGAGGGGATGCAAGTCAAAGGAGGTGTAATTACGAAGGTTGACACGTACACAGATCAGCAAAGTGAGGCGTGGAAGCCAGTATTATGTGAATCACATGTCAGTGTGGATATGTTGACATCCTATTTTATGCTACTTGATTGCTAATCCTGGCACTGACAATCTCTCTACCTGAGTGTGTCTTATTGCACCCAGTCATGCGTGAACACATGTGTGATAGTCCTGCAGAAAAGTGGAAGCAGTGCGTGGGGGCCACCCCAGGGCTCTGGCACCACCCTAGCCAAACAAGTGGGGAGTGAGTGTGACCAACCTTTCCTCCCGCAGATCTGGCCATTCCCCCGGGACCCAGGGAGGTCCCCAGGACCATCCCCGCCCCCATTAACCGGCCCTTGGTGAAGGGATGGGGGGACGCACCACAACCCGCCCACCTGGACCCCTAGCCACCGCAGCAACCCCCCAACCAATACCAAGTTTGCTCGGCAGGTTCCCAAGAAGTGATAACTATGTACTGGAGAAAATAGGCTAAAAACTCACTAATGATGCACTTTGTTGACTAATCACTTAATTCCTTACACTCTGGCTCACATTTTAACAGTATGCCTACATGAAATTAGTGTCCGAAACATATGAGGTCACAAATGTGTTTTAAATCTGCCTACCATCCAAGCAGATCACATTGCTTGATGAGTATCTCATCTTTTTCGCTTTTCCCGTTACATTTATATTATTGATGTCACTCACAGGTCACTCCTCCCTCTTTTCTGTGAGCTATACATCTGCAATACATGGTGCTGAGCATGCACAGAAACATAATCTTCCACACCACAGCCAGATGTTGTTTTAGGCAGAATCCCGAAGCAGGAATATGTCTCGAGAGCGCTTAACATGTGTCACAAAGTCGACTAAAGGGCAATTTTCTCTTAAGCTTTCAATTCAGGGTTATAATACAACTCTGTCCTAACCTCATTATGTGTGAATTTAATCTTAAACACTTTCAACATTTTTGACAAATTTAACAGCCACTGTCGGAATCACAACACTGAAAATGAATCAAACATTCATCATCATTGAGGTATTGTATTATCTGGAAATGTGTGATGTACAGTATAACAATACAATTAATGTTACTAGGCTATTTTACCTATATTTTCTTGCACACTGTATTAGAACCTTTGTAGAAATAGTAATAAAAATACAAAACCAATAATGATGAATGATACGTATTCAGTTGTGAAATGTGAAGCACAGACCAGATTGGGATTTGTGGGGAAAGTGTACATTTGATGAGGTAATTTACCTGTATTGTGGCGATGGGCTCCCTTCTGCATCGCACATAATGGTGGCCTGTTGGTTGGGGGAGTTGATCGGCAAAATGAGGTCAGCAGGCTCTGTCCTTAATCTTGGACCTTGAAATATGACATCGTCTGTAAACGCTGTGGGAAAATGACAAAACTAGAAATTTATAAAATTGTACAAATTATAAATCATGACAGGCACTGCATATACTGTATTTTATTATTTGATTTTTCTCTCTATTTTTTTTTTTTTTTTTTTTTTTTTACCATTGCTTATTTCAACTTGTTGTTGTTTTTTCAAAGAAATGCTGAAGGACTATTCCCATGGTGCGGTGTGTAAATTATTTGCTTATCTTGCAGGGAGGAAAATACGTCCCGCTTATCTTGGGCTTTAGCTGCATATAGACACATAGTTGCCTCTATAGTATCACCAGGCTTTAAAACTAATGCAAATGATTATAAATGTTCGCAATAAGTCATATACTGCTTAAATTACTGTGAAAATACAGCACAAGGGTAAAATTCACCCAGTTTGAGATATAGATATTCGTGGGGAACTACATGAATAATCACAATAGCAAAGACTAAAATTGGGGATCGCTGCGGAGGAATGTGTCCGTAATAAATAATTGCTTTTACAGTAAGCCATGTAGCGATGAACAAAGCAGGGTAAAACATTTTCACATTATCTGTGTCAGACTCAGCATGCACATAACTAAGAGCTGTATGGGTGAACATGTCTTTCAGGGCTTCAAAGGTAGAGAAGTGGAACAAAATCTGGGATCAAATGAAGGCAGAGCCAACAAGCGGCCAGAGAAGAACTAATTGGTGCCCTACTGCTTACCCACTGCAGCATGTGGCTCATAGTTTAACACATGGTTAACCAGCTGCCTATTAGATCAATAACACACATTACATGCAGTGATAGATTGATATGTAAAAGCACCCATATAGAGGCGCATCATTCGTACATATTTTACATCTGAAAAAAAATATAGCAATATAAGAAATATTTTAATGAGCATGTTCAGCTATGGTGATTTTCAAGCGTTCTGAATTATTTAATTACTGTACTCTGACTCGCCAGACAATATACAGTGCGGCAAATAAGTATTTAGTCAACCACCAATTGTGCAAGTTCTCCTACTTGAAAATATTAGAGAGGCCTGTAATTGTCAACATGGGTAAACCTCAACCATGAGAGACAGAATGTGGAGTAAAAAACAAAACAGAAAATCATATTGTTTGATTTTTAAAGAATTTATTTGCAAATCATGGTGGAAAATAAGTATTTGGTCAATACCAAAAGTTCATCTCAATACTTTGTTATGTACCCTTTGTTGGCAATAACGGAGGCCAAACATTTTCTGGAACTCTTCACAAGCTTTTCACACACTGTTGCTGGTATTTTGGCCCATGCCTCTATGCAGATCTCCTCTAGAGCAGTGATGTTTTGGGGCTGTCTTCGGGCAACACGGACTTTCAACTCCCTCCACAGATTTTCTATGGGGTTGAGATCTGGAGACTGGCTAGGCCACTCCAGGACCATGAAATGCTTCTTACGAAGCCACTCCTTTGTTGCCCTGGCTGTGTGTTTGGGATCATTGTCATGCTGAAAGACCCAGCCACGTCTCATCTTCAATGCCCTTGCTGATGGAAGGAGATTTTCACTCAAAATCTCTCGGTACATGGCCCCATTCATTCTTTCCTTTACCAAGATCAGTCGTCCTGGTCCCTATGCAGAAAAACAGCCCCAAAGCATGATGTTTCCACCCCCATTGCTTCACCGTGGGTATGGTGTTCTTCGGATGCAATTCAGTATTCTTTCTCCTCCAAACACGAGAACCTGTGTTCCTACCAAAAAGTTCTATTTTGGTTTCATCTGACCATAACACATTCTCCCAGCCCTCTTCTGGATCAACTAAATGCTCTCTAGTGAACCGCAGACGGGCCTGGACGTGTACTTAATTCAGCAGGGGGACGCGCCTGGCAGTGCAGGATTTGAGTCCCTGGCGGCACATTGTGTTACTGATAGTAGCCTTCGTTACTGTGGTCCCAGCTCTCTGTAGGTCTTTCAATAGGTCCCCCGGTGTGGTTCTGGGATTTTTGCTCACCGTTCTTGTCATCATTTTGAAACCACGGGGTGAGATCTTTCATGGAGCCCCAGATAGAGGGAGATTATCAGTGGTCTTGTATGTCTTCCATTTTGTAATAATTGCTCCCACAGTTGATTTCTTTACACCAAGCATTTTACCTATTGCAGATTCAGTCCTCCCAGCCTGGTGCAGGTCTATAATTTTGTATAAGGTGTCCTTCGACAGCTCCATGGTCTTGGCCATTGTGGAGTTTGGAGTGTGACTGACTGAGATTGTGGACAGGTGTCTTTTATACCGACAATGAGTTAAAACAGGTGCCATTAATACAGGTAACAAGTGGAGCCTCGTTAGACCTCGTTAGAAGAAGTTAGACCTCTTTGACAGCCAGAAATCTTGCTTGTTTGTAGGTGACCAAATACGTATTTTCCACTGTAATTTGGAAATAAATTCTTTAAAAATCAAACAATGTGATTTTCTGTTTTTTTTTTCCACATTCTGTCTGTCATAGTTGAGGTTTACCAATGTCGACAATTACAGGCCTCTCTAATCTTTTCAAGTAGGAGAACTTGCACAATTGGTGGTTGACTAAATACTTATTTGCCCCACTGTAAATACAGTAACGTAATTACAATTCATTTTAACAGAGCTTGTTATTTTGACCTAGTGTTGCCGGTCTCAAGTGGGCACAAGGACAGAGAGAGAAACTGTGTTGACCATAGCTTAAAAAACACACTGGTTCCATTGGATGGCTCGTGATAATGATCTAGACAGTTCATGAACGGGAATAGGATTGGAGTCCCAGTTGTCCCTCACTGTTTGCTGCTTATATGGACTAAGACATGGCTTTAGGGAAGATGAAATACATCATCCTATATGTATAGTGCATTTCTATCACTGTAGTCTAATTGAAGATGTCTTATGGTGTTTACTGATATACTAATTAGGTTTCTTATTAGCTTTATATTCCATCTTTACATTGTGAACAATTACTGTAATTTTAATGGTAACATCTATGTCAGAGCAAGAATGACCCCAAATACCGTTAGTGTTGTTGTTATGAGGTATCAGCGTTGTTTTTGTCATAATGAGGATGACGAAAAATTTTGTCGACAAACATTTTTTCACGACGATGACCTGACGATGATGAGCCAAAAATGTGGCTTTGAAGAGTAGAACATAATAAGACGAATGCCAGCTTTCATCTGACGAGACGACAACAAGACAAAAATACGACAGTTTCTGTCATATGTTCTTAATGCGTGACATGTTCATATTGTACGTGGAGTATATCAGATTGCATCCTAGCGATTTTTGGGTTGTGTCACTAATTTAAGATGTGCTGCGCCTCTCCCACTGTCCAAACCAGGCTTCGCTCCATCTTGCTTATTTGGAAACGCATGGTAAGATTTGTTGCCTTATCCGCTAAAGGTCTGTGCTGAGTGATCATCACACACTAAATGTAACTCATCACATTACCATAGTATTCGCGTTAGCATTAGCATCAAATTTAGCGTGGCAAGCATCCTCTTCAAGACTCGGACAACTTGTTTTATTTTACATACATTTCGTGGCTTCTTGGTGGGTTTAAATGAAAATAATTTATTGCTTATCCTCTTAAACGCTCGGACAACTTGTTTTTTGCATACATTTCGTGGCTTCTTGGTGGGTTCAAATGAAAACAATTTACTGCTTTTCCTGCTGTGTGTGTGTGTTATTATCACGAAAGTTGGCGTTGTCCTTGTAGATGCTACAATAATGCTAAAATGCTCTGTCTATGTTTGTTCAAAATTGTTGGAAACCTTTTATTTTTGAACAAAAACTTTTGAATAACAGTCAACTAAAATTAGACGAAGACAAACACATTTGGAAATGACTAAAATATGACTATGACTAGTAGTTATTTTTAGTCCAAAAGAAAAAAACAAAAATTAAAAAGGCTCCTAATAATAACACTGTAAGGTACGATAAATTATGTCAAAGAGGACAAGGTCCCTCAGCATTTACTACAAGTGTTAAATTTTCTTACCTGCAAGGCATCCTGTGATTGATAGGAGAACAATTTGTTTCCATGGCAACATCATCTTTCACTGAAGAGGGCTAATGGGACTCTCATCCAATTACTTGTGAATAGAATAATTTTAATCTGAAGGGAAGCAATTATAGATGTGATTAAAATATGACATTTTGATAGAAATACAATACAGTAAGCATAAAATGGTGAATAAAACACTGAAAAACTAGTTGTTATTATTTTTGAGTCACAATATGGAAAGCAAGTCAAAAGAAAGCCAGAAGCGACACTGGGAAAAACTGCTGAAAATATCTGGGATGCAACCCGTCAGTGCAATTTTCAGGTGGCACTGAAGAAGAAACAGCTGCCTAATGGGTGTGTTTTCTTCTACTATGCTTGTTTCTCATCCTGCCTAACAAGCTCATATCCGTGGTTTAAAAGAGAAGTGAGAAAGGGGATGAATGACCTCAAAAGATACTTACTCTCTCCCAGTTTGACTATTAATAGGAGCTGGCAGACTGTGTATACTAGTACTCTGTAAAACACCACTTCACACTTGAACAAAGAGTTTGGTGTTCAAGGCTGTGCAGGCAAACTCCATTTAGGTTCACATAAATCATTAATGGTGTAAGAGGTTATTGATTATCAAAATAATCAACAACTGTTTTGATAATCAATGAAGAGAGAGATATCAACTTGTCAGAAACCTTGTTTTAATCTCTTAATTGGAATTTCAATAGTTCTCCATTTAACACCAAGTGATTAATGTTGTGTTTGAGTAACAACAAATTTTTATTCATTTGTTTTTTGGGTTAACATCTGTTTTTACCTAAGTAAAGATTGATCAACATGTTTGCATGTTTTCTGACATGACCAAACAAGTAGGCAATCATTTTTGTGCATTTTCTGGACACACAATTACAAAAAAAAAAAAAGTCCCGTATTTGATAGAAGACTTATATCCAATTCAATTTTTGAAAATCAAAAATGATAATACACAGTTAGGTTATTAAAATTGAATGTTATGTTCCATGAACATGTGAACATGGTACATGAAACTGTAAGTTTTGCCAATATTCTATACATTCAGCAACATTAAACGGACTTAAAACCAACCTTTTTTTTCTTTATACCTGCCCTGTTCAGCTGCTTAGACACGGAGAATGGGAATATGAGTGTCCTTAAGCACATCGCACATCATCAGATTGGAACAGTGGGTAGGACTCACTGACACTGTTCTTGATAGGGATGATAGGGATTTCTTTGCGTCAATCGGAAACCATCAGTCAGAACGAACCAAATTCATGTGTGGAGTCCCTCAAGGGGCCATTCTTGAACCACTCTATATCACTCACATCTACTAGTATATGCTTCCTCTAGCTGAGATCATGGAACAGTATGACATCTCCTATCACACCTATGCAGATCACACACAACTCTACATTTCTGTCCCCACATGATTATAGTCCCTTAGTCTTCCCGAGTAAATGCATTCATCAAATCAATGAATGGATGTGCCAGAATTTTCTCCAGCTAAATGTGGAGAAGACAGAAGTGGTCATTTTTGAGCCAAAAAAAGGAAAGGTCAAAGATAAGCATGCACTTTGGCATAATGTCACTTACAGCTACAAATCAAGTCAAAAATCTTGGCATCATTATTGACTCAGACCTAAAATTTGATAGCCATCTAAAGTCCGTCACTAAATCTGCTTATATCCAAATAAAAAATATAGCTATAATTAAGGGGCTTCTGACTCAACAAGGCATTGAAAAACGTATGCATGCATTCATTTTCAGTAGATTGGACTATTGCAGTGGTATACTTACAGGTCTTGATAAAAAAAATAAAATAAAATTTAATAAAAAGTCAGTCAGCTTCAGTCAGGAAGCTGCAGCTAGTACAGAATGCTGCTGCCAGAGTCCTTACAATTACAAAGGAATTGGGCCACATTACACCGGTTTTGAAACCGTTACACATGCTTCCAGTGAGTCAAAGGATAGACTATATAATACCACCACTCGTCTACAAAACACTTAATAGCCTTGGACCAAAATACATGCTTATTTGTTGGATCTGTATAAAACATCAAGACCCCTAAGATCGTCTGGAACCAGTCTCCTGTATCTTCCAAGAACAAGAACCAAGCAGGGTGAGGCAGCATTTAGTTATTATGCTCCTCACCTCTGGAACAAATTACCTGAAGGTCTGAAGTGTGCTCAAACTGTTAGCTCCTTAAATTAGGGCTAAAAACGATTTTTTTTTTTTTTTTTTTTTTTACAGCATATCCATAACTCTTTACATATTTCAAACGTCAAGCTATTTGCTTTTTATTCCTTTTCTGCTTTATTTCCATTTCTGATTTCAGTTTAATGCAATTTTTATGTATAATTTTATGTCCTGCTTCGATTGCCTTTGTTTTAACGTTTTTTTGATTTAATGTGATCTTTATGAGCTTCATGTGATGTAAAGCACTTTGAATTGCCTTGTGTTGAATTGTGCTATACAAATATGTCTCTCCTTGCCTTATGGTCTGAACAGTTTTAATGTTATCACATGGGACTTTGATATTCTCCCATTGTGGTTATTCATTGTGGAGAAAGCAGTGAGCAGAAAGGTGTTATGGGGGAGACAGAAATGAAAATAGAAGAGGAAAGGCAGAAGAGAAGAACGAACAACAACAAATAATACATTAGACGCCTATACTACCTATGAACATAGTGGTGCTGTCGTTAGATAATTGTATTAAAACCAAATTTAAAAGAGACCCATATTTTTAATCTGGGTAAAAAAATGAATGGCTTCAGTGACCCCTGAGAGGCACGTATCATTTAATTTCAGTAAAAAAAAATGCAGTGCAACCAGTGTTCATGAAATTTAAGCACAAGAGAAACATTACTCTAATAAAGTGAAAAATAGAGTCGTTCCCACTGATCTGATCTGAGAAATATTGTCCAAGTACCTTCAAAAAGAATTTTGAAGAAAAATTTCCTCGATAGAAATCCCAAATGAAAAAAAAAGAATCGCAATGCATTCAAAAACACTTAAAGATATTAAGGCAATGATGTACTACAATCATTAATACATGATGGAATCGTTTTTTTTTTTTTTTTAAATGACGGTGTTTAATTATATTGACTTGATATCAGTCAGGGATTTCCATGGTTCATATTAAAACACTGGGGGCTAGAAAAAGTTCATCGATCTGAAAGCTGCATTGCATTTATCTGTCAGCAGTATTTGTCTTTGGGCAGTACATCATCATAAAGCAACATATTCTCATGGTTTAAGCCATTACAGTAAATTTATCTGATTTTGCCATGTATTTGATAGCATAAACATGGCATATGATACATTACAAAGGATGAATTAGACATTTGCCAAGCAAGATGTACGTCCTGAATAGGGTAATAAGAACATGAACTTCATAATGACTTTTTTTGTTGTTTAAGTCTTGACTAATCTTTCTACCATACACACCAGATCAACCAGATCCCACCTATCAATCAGTGACCTATATAATCTTTCAAAGTATTCTCCTGTGTATGTGCATTGGACCTTGACGACTGTAATTGTAGTATCTGTAGCACAGAAGGGGCTTTGCTCAAGCTCTGACCTACATCACAGTAAGTGGAAACTGATATGCCTCTCAGGATTAAGAAACCAACCCAGCCCCTCATCCTTACAACATAACATTGTGGTGATTAACCCTGGGCTATATTTGGAATTCTTAAAATGGACATAAAATAGAGTCAGTCACATATTTTTACTCACTTGTTATTGTAGGATTGTGACGATAACATGAAACGAGAAGGTTGACATTGCCATGCGAGGAGGGGGTATTGGGGGATGAAATATTTGTATGCTGGCCAGGCATGTCTTGGATAGTACGTGTATATTAAAATTTCCATAGTAATTTAATGACCAATGCAGGTGTAACTTCACTGTCCTGGAGATGATTCCTTGTGTGATGTAAATCCAGTCACAGCAAGAGTGGATTTTCTGTAGTTAAAAATTCTGCCACTCTAAAACCCATCGCATCGAATTATACGGTTCTGGATTCTACTGGACAAAAAATACAGAATTTCTCAGTGGCTCAGTATTAACTGCCATCTGCTTTCTATGAGATCCAACTGTATTATCCTAACCCATCAGTTCAAAAAGCCTCAGGCTCTAGTGAGGAAAATCTCCCAGAATAACTTTGACTGTAAGTTTCTTGTTTTCTTGTTTTCAGCGGCACAGTGTCTCTCTTGATTTTACACATTTGTGAAGAGCTTTACTTGAAAGCCAGTTAAACCTGAAAAATATTTTGCTGAGAAATTTTGAGGTCACATGTCATAAACAGCATTATGACATGTTTTTGTAATTTTTTTTTTTTTTTTTTTAATTATTGTTTTTAACCAATCGTAAGCCTGTTTACTGGAATTATTCTGTAAAGACTAACATGCATCAAGCATAACATTCAAACTCTGAAATCATTTTATTTTTATTTTGGGCTGCACGTAAGCATTCATTATTTGACATGATAATAAAGAGATCCCAACACACTAACCTTAATAAAAATCGATATACTGTTTTTAGTCAATTTGTAAGAATACCATTAAACGATATGTAAGGGACAGACCTAGTATATAGTAAGACCTTCCTGTGAAAGATGGTTGTTCAAAGTATTTAACATGCAATTGGAAAATTTCTTAGACCTCTGATTATGGAGAAAATTATGTTGAAACACAAAAAAATGACACGGCTTACTAGCAAAGCCATTTTGTGTAATCAGTCATATACAAGCCTATAACATCTGATAGGCTCCAGCACAGTTGTATGTGACAATGAGTAAATAATGATGTCACGAGAAAGGGCGGGAAATCTGAGATACTTGCGTTTGATTGGCCAAAATAGTGCCAGCAATGTTAAAATGTCTACTTGTACATGTCGGACAGACACATCCTGAAAATACGATTAAGTTTTTACATCAAAAAGAAATTCTGTGTTTTTCTTCAGTTCACTTTTTTTTTTCCCACAGGGACGCACATGATAGAGGTGTTGTCTGTCCCTTTAAAGAACTTTTTAACCATTGTATTTTGGTTAGTGTTGTGCAAAATTTAATAAAATGTCATCATTTACTTTGTAGATGATTACATGCAAGTAAATTTGATGAGTCAATGATTAATGTCATTTTTGTTGTGGGCTTATAGACTTATACGTTCTGAAAGGGTAGTTATTTCTGAAATCCTGAACGTGGCATAAGTGTGGAGTAGGGTTGTTCCGATCATGTTTTTTTTCTCCCGATCCGATCCCGATCGTTTTAGTTTGAGTATCTGCCGATCCCGATATTTCCTGTTCCGATGGCTTTTTTTTGCTCCCAATTCAATTCTAATCATTCCCGATAATTTTTCCAGATCATATACATTTTGGCAATGCATTAAGAAAAAAATGAATAAAACTCGGATGACTACCGTAATTTCCCGAATATAAGGCGCACCCGTGTATAATGCGCACCCCAAATTTACTTGTAAAATCTAGGGAAAATTATTGTACCCGTTTATAACGCGCACCCTAATTTTAGAAGAAAACAGAGCTTGTGTACAGATACTGAGATGTCATTTTACTGACTGGTGAAACACAGCACAAGCATAGCACATTGGTAGTTCAAAACATTACCGTAAACTGACAATATTTATGGTAATAATATGATTTGACAACTTCTCCAACTTACCAGAATCTAGGAGAAAACAAAACAGATGTGACTTTTCTTTTAAAGGCTGCTGTATAACTTGCTCGTTTCCTCATGATGAATAAATGTTTCTTCCATGGATTGATACGGTAAAATGAAAGTGAAAACGTAAGTCGGAAATCCGTGAGAGCTCATAGCTGTCAACTCGACAGTAACAAAAGGAACTATTGTTATTTGGGTTTGAGTTTCCCGAGGGACCGATGTAGTTGACGGACATAGGAAGTGTGTGTCCTTACATTTGTTATGGTCCGAATTGCGGAGCTGCAATAAACGTCGACTCAAATGAGTTTAAGAAACTAAATTCTGTGCTTTATGAAGAGTGAAAAAAGCAGAATTTAACACAGACGAAATCATTCGGCCGATTAGAGTGAAGTATTACTGAAACAAAACGGTGACGTCACGTACCGTAATGGTCAGCAACGGGTCGCCGCATACGTTTCTTCAACACAACGTGGCCGTGTCAATGAAAAAAAATCGGTTTATACTGGTATATATATGTAATACATATATATTTCTGTCTCCATCCATGTACCCGTTTATAATGCGCACCATGAGTTTACAAGTTGATTTTGGGGAAAAAAAGTGTGCGTTATATTCGGGAAATTACGGTATATAAAGTATATACATAAGTACTGTATTTGTTTATTATGACAATAAATCCTCAAGATGGCATTTACATTATTAACATTCTTTCTGTGAGAGGGATCCACGGATAGAAAGACTTGTAATTCTTAAAGGCCAGATGTGACTTTGTATATTGTGACTAAAAATTGCCATCTCGTCGATTTTTATGAGCTTTCAGTAAATGATAATTCAGGCATTTAACTTCTGCCCATATGCATGATGGAAAGTGCACCCATGACTGTGCGTAGTGCTTCTCTGCGTTGGGGACCAACTTAAGATTTTAAGACAAAGATCAAGTGCTACCTTGCTTCCCCACATTGCTTCCCATGATATTTCTAATCATAGGGAGAGGGATTGTAAGGCTTTAAACAATTAAAAAAAGGCTCCAAAGGCTGCCAAAATCACCCTACTTGTTGTACGCTGCCTGTTATCTCTTTTAATGGGTAAAACAGCGCCATTACAGAATGAGTGCGACAATGCGAGAGTGGGTCGTGCAGCGCATGTAAATATTTTAACGTGATACATTTTTAAAAAAATTAATTACCGCCGTTATCGGGATAAATTTGATAACCCTACCTTAAGCCTAAACTAAAGACGCTGGATGAGTGTAACATATTATGTTTGTAATGTTAAATACAATTAGAAAACGATGTAATTAAAAAATATATACTGTATATATTAAAAAAAAGGCATGGCCGATATTTTTTTGCCGATTCCGATACTTTGAAAATGACGTGATCGGACCCGATCTCCCGATCGATCGGGACATCTCTAGCGTGGAGAAATCTAATAATTAGAGTTGTCCGATAATGACTTTTTAACCGATACCCAATATCCCAGTATTGTTTAATTCCAAAAATCTGATAACGATGTCAAATCGATATATGCGGTTTTGGACTTATTTCATTATTTTTCCTTCATTTATTGTTATTTTAATTATGGCATTATGAATGCAAATGTTCTGCTCACATAACAAATCCCAAGCATCTTAGTTTAGAAACATAGAATTGTCAATAAGCATAACTGCTGTGCTAAGCTGTGACCAGCCCTTGTACAAAGGCAGAATCCTTCTACCTTTACTTTGAAGGCAACTTGCATATTGGCCCGAAACCAATGTTGATATTATAGGCTACAGCACGACTAATAGCCATGCTGGAAAAAGATTCAGGTTCTATTTTATAGTTAAACAAAACTGCTTCCAGATCACGCGGTAAAGAATGCTAATAAATTACTGAAATAACTACAACCCCATGCAATTCCAATGACGTTGGGACGTTTAGTTAAAAGTAATTAAAAACACAATATGTTGATTTGCAAATCACATTAAACCTATATTTAATTGACTACGCTACAAAGACAAGATATTTAATGTGAACAAACTTAATTGTTTTAAAAAAATAATTATGAACTCATGATTTTATGGCTGCAACACGTTCAAAAAGCTATAGAACAAGTAGCATGAAAGTTCAGGAATGTTAATCAAACACCCATTTGCAATATTTCAGAGGTGAACGGGCTAATTGGTAACAAGTGGGTGCCACGACTAGGTAAAAAAGGAGCTTCCTTAAATTCCTCAGTTATTCACAAGCAAAACATAGGACAAGGTTCACCTTTTAGTGAACAAGTGTTGGACAAAATAGTCGAACAGTTTAAGGACAGTGTTCCTCACTGTACAATTGTAAAGAATTTTGGGCTACAGTTCATAATATCATCAAAAGGTTCCGAAATTCTGGAGACATCACTGCATGTAAGCGACAATGCTGAAAAACCATACCGATCTAAAATGACACTGCACCACAAACAGGAATGTTCCTGTAAAAGAATTTATACAATGTGCACAGCAATACTAAACAAAAAATCGAAAACTGTTCTATGGTCGGAAGAATTACGATTAGAACTCCTTTATAGAAAACTGTGACATCATGTCATTTAAACAAAAACAACCAATGTTTTAACAGTACTCAGTTCAAAAGCTAACATATCTGATGGAATGGGGCTGTATTACTGCCAATGGAATGTGTAACTTATACATTCATGAAGGCACCGTTAATGATGAAAGGGACGTACATACAGGTTTTGCAGAAACATATGCTGCCATCCAAGTGTTATCTTTTTCATACGTGTCCTGCTACTTTAGCAAGACAATGCCAAACCACATTCTGCACGTGTTAAAACAGTGTGGCTTCGTAGTAAAGGGGTCAGGCACTAGCCTGGCCTGCTTACAGTCCAAAACCGGTCTCCTATTGAAATTGTGTGGCACATGATGAAGCGTAAAATATGACAGCTGAACATGTACATCAAGCAAAAATGGAAAATAATTCCGCCTACAAAGTTTAAACAATTAGTGTCCTAAGATACTAAATATTTATTGAATGTTGGTAAAAGTACTTAATATATATAATATACCAAAGTGGTATATGTACCATTTCCAAATTTTTTTGGAACATGTTGCAGCCATAAAATTCTAAATTCATCAGTTCGAACATTAAATATTTTTGTTTTTGCAGTGTATTCAATTAAATATAGGTTGAAAATCATTGTATTCTGTTTTTATTTATGTTCAACACAACATCACAACTATGTACTGTATATGTACACAACACAAAAGGTTGATTGTATTCAACATATTATTTAATGGATCCCTTTCCACTGACTTAAATTGTCTTTCAAAATATGCAGCCATCTCTAAAACACATACATCTACCACCTCAGGATGCAAACGCAGCTAATTTGCCTATGAATGAAGATTTGCAGCAACTCGTGCACAGATGCCTCCTAATTTACTCTGATTTAAGACCAGTGCACCAGCCCATTTCACGTAATCCAGAAAGGATAGAAACATAACTGAAGTGATTAAAAGATAAAAACGGGGTTTAATGTCAGTAATTCGTGACTACTAAAGCTGTAGCAAAATCCTCAATGAAATGAAAAAGTAAGAAATATTTGTTACATAGCTAAATCTGATTTATGTGCCTTTTTAAAACTCAAATGTATGGCAGTTTTATGTAATTGCGCTTTACTCCCACACAGATTTTGAAAACTGAAATTTTAGCAATCGTGTTGAAGTGGTTGAATGGACGTTGTGGTGCAAATTTTCCTAAATTCATTTACGGCATTAACTTGTTGGTTCAAAATGATATGTCCAAGGCCATTATGGAGCAATTTATTTCGGGTTGTGTAGACATTCAATTGGAGATCATTACTGAGGCAGGAAAGACAGAAAAACATACTTTGTATTTTTATCGATTGTGCAAATCACTGATTTACTCAAAGACAGCAGGCTGGTCCAAGTGACTCCCTCCTGTGTTGAGTGCGGCTGCAACCCTCAGTTGCTGCTTGACACCCAGGATGGGAGCGAGTGCACTTAAAAGATAGAGAAGCAGTGATCCATTTCTCAACCCCATCATCAGCCAGGCACATCCCAAGACAGTTTAAAGTCTGCCACAAACACATGACTGGCATTCAAGGAAGACAAAGAAACACTTTTGGGCCAGTTTGGTCGAGCTTTCCAGTTTTACAACAAACATAATGATAATGCATAATGAACACTTTCAGGGATTTAGGGCCCTTGACTACATTTATTTGGCCCCGACCATGCTCTATAACGTTGCAAATTGTAAATACTATTTGATAGCCCCTGGCAGTCAAAGACCGTTCCTCATCACTGTTAACGCTCATGACGGCGCCACTGACTAGCTGCAATGCATGCTCACTATGCGTATGAGGTCAAATAGTTTTCAGAGCAAATTACGCCATAAAAAGTCATTGCTGCAGTACCATGTTGGGTTTTGCTGGCCTGTGGAATAATTTGCTGCATGACTTCAAAGAAATGTTTCACCTCCCATTTAGCTGCTGCTTGATATTCTCAAATTATGTGCAAAGAACTATAAATAAACATGACTGTCAAGCAGAAGAATTATAATTCCATCAGAATACTTTGAAGATGTCTGCATTTTTAGGTTGTTTGGGTGAAAAAACAAAGTTAACAGTCCACCATGGATAAAATCATTGATTTCGTGGAAGAAAAAATAAAAGAGCTTACATGTGAAGAACACAGCATGAGTGATAAACTAGTATTATGAATCACTAACATGCGGAAAGATGTCGTGTCCACCAAACAGAGTAGGCAGTAAAAATTTAATCAATATGTCTAACTAAATATATATATATATATATATATATATATATATATATATATATATATATATATATATATATATATATATATATATATATATATATATATATATATATATATATATATATATTACTAAACACTCGGGACACAAAGAAAGTTGGAGGATTTATTTATTTATTAAAAAAAAAAAATTGCCGACTGCACGACTGAGCAGTGTGAAAGCATATGGAATTCGTCCTGGATGAAGGAAATGAGCCTCATCCATTCAAACCCCAGTAGGACCATCCAAACCATTTGAGACTTGTCTAGAAACGCATTCATCAGCATTGTGCATGAGTGGCCACTATCAACATCCACAACCTGAATCGATGCCCCTTCTCTGATTTAAGAACGCTTCACGGAGATGCTCAAAGGCTCAGCCTGCAGAAGTCATTCATTTCCTTCAGTTGAACACCTTAGGTTAATTCCCTCCTGTTATTTTTTTCAATGCAAATTATATTGCCAACTTGTCGTTTTTCTCGCCCAGAATATAATGCATAAAATCAAAGGTGGAAATCGATACTTACTTCAAAGTGAGGCTATTTGTTCCCCTTTATGAAACTGCTTTGATTGTAATTCCAATATCCGCTAGTCGGCTGCAAACATTGTTTGCAGCAGAGCCTGCGTCTGGAAACCCGAAGGTGTTATTCCCTGCCTCGTGCGCTCTTTACTTTATCCTGTCTCCTCAAGGTGCGTGTCCACCTCCACAAATTCCCCCACGTCGTGATTTCACAGCCGCGAGGTGGTAGGCGCAGTTTAGCGGGATGTTCCTCGATCCCCTCCTCTGATTCCCACTCCTCGAGATGCTGGCCAACAAACAGGGAGGACAGCGGTGCCACTGAGCGGCGATTCTCCTTGTGCGCATCCCACAGCGAGCTCTGCTCTCTTTGTGCGAGGCGCTGAAACATGCGCCCACTGGTGACGCGTGGAAATGCGCTGCTGTGCTGCGGCACGGTAATGCGCCACCCTGTCTTAAGTGAGTGCAGATTTGAAATTTGAGGAGTTTAAAAATGTTTCACACAAAAGTGAAACAAAAAGTTACTGCGTGTGTAAAATTGGTTTAATAATAAAGTGAGGAAGAAAAATGAACCTTTTCAAATGCCTGTGGACCATTAAAGTGCCTGTGACGCGAAAAAGCATGTTTATTTCATAATACACGCGGTATTTTATGCTCCTGAATGAAATGGACCACTAGGATGTGTGAAAAACGATCGATATATCTATTCAATTTTTGAATCCCGCTACAAAAATGACAGACTTCCGGCTTCGGTCTGGCATTGAGGAAGAGGGCGCTGTGACGTGTACGGGAGAGAGAGTCCTCTTCACTAGTATACAGCCGTACTGTTGTATGAGAAGGACTAAGGATTCAGCTGATTTTGCGGATTAATTCGTTTATTTTTGGCATCACGCCAGCCGAACGGCTGCAGAAAAATTTTGCTGTGCGAGAGAGTGGCGTGTGAGCCTTTTTTGGGTTTCAAAAGTTCCCATTCACCGGTGGATATTGGCCAAAACAAGCCCTACTACTGTGGGGCCATGGGACTTACGAGGAAGTGAGTAAACATCGTGTTTTGTATTATGTCAGATACTGGGATCATTTTAATATGTAGGTGGCTTGAGTTTTGTGACTGACAAACTCCTTGTCCCCTCGGCCGACGACCAGCGGCTTGTCGCACATCCCCCCGCCCGAAGAGCACTATATTTGGCTTATTGCCCTCTTCATGGGCCCGGTGTTCTGTCAAAATTTCCAACCCATCAGAAATTGTAACTTTGTGTTAAAAATAGCCGCGAATACAGCGATTACAAAGTAAACACTTAAAACTTTCTTTAAATAAAGGACTACTTATGTTTGATCATGGATGGGCATGTAAAAAGCTCTCCTCATACACATATTATCATGTTAGCTGCATAACAACTGCAGCCGCCCTCCTCCACTGAGTCTCTCGCTGTTTACGACTTCGCCATGTAGTAAAGAATAATCTTACCATATTTGTGTTAACCATTTGGCAGCTACACACTCCTCCGACGTCGGCCGGTTTGTCCGGCAGTAATTGTCCAGTTGCTTCCCCGCAAACGAACCCTCTGCCCTCAGCAAGGGAACGACGAGCTCTAACTTGTCCACCGCCAGGCGGGTTGCCAATCAGCGAAGACAATCGACAACCCAGTCGTCTTGTGAAATCATCCGGGCTACTTATGTGTGATTTTCCCCTTCGAAGACTTTGAAACATCACTCGGTTTGGGTTAGCATGTCGGCTAGCTGTCACACCTCTTGGTTTGTTTACATTCTCCGAAGCTGGGGAAGGGAAATAAAATAAGCCCGACTTAGGTGGCATAAAATATAATTCGGGAGGTGCGACAGTAAAGTTGAAGTCAACAGTTTTGACCATTATGGAGGAATTCTACCATGTCATCCTGAATAAATGCATTTTTATTATTTCATATTCCATTTAGCACAAGACTGTTATTTGTCATGAGCATGCCATTTACAGTATTTAGCTATTGGGGAGAAATACTTGGATAAAAAGAATATCCTGTAAAAATATTGGAGTAGAAAGACTGAAACAATGACATTTTGTGGCTCTTTTCGTCGCATTTTCCTCGTTCTGAATAATTCCCCATCAATGGGCTGCATACTAAATCAGATGAAATCGTTACTATGCTGACGTCATCCACCTGTTGGGGACGCGAGAGCCCTATAATGCCAGCCGTGGCTTACCGGCAGATTAAAAGACTAATTTCTCGTCATCTGCGCTTTGCTAAATTGTTGTACATAATCAAATTATCTAAATATGATTCTAATTCACATAATAATGCCATTCAAGACTTTTTTTCTCCTGTCTTACGCACTTTAATGTATACCGATAAAAATGTAAAGGATGGATTCAGTGACCTCATGCAAGCCCAAATTATAAGTAAAAGCAAAAAAATACTCGAAGTAAAACATATTGCTCTTATCCCACTGATTAAATGTGCCACCAATGGTGTTCCATTCCAAACACAACTTCAATAAGAGGGTCAAATGTAATTAAGAGCAATTTAAAATGTGGTGATGATAATAAACGACGATTAAAATATGCGTGAATTCTTATATTCATTGCAGGTCTTACACTAAAATGAGGACTGGGACGCCACAACTTCACCCATGGTGTCACCTAATTTCAGTTTAATTGTTTTCATGATGCAAGCAACTGAAATCTCCCTTTGGAAGCTTCATTTTAAAGCTCTTTGCTGGGTCTCAAAATAGCAGTTCTGCAAATGCACACCCCTCGACACCATTAAGTAGCCTTACCAAGCGCTTGTGAAGTCTCACTCATTTGCTCTGTCAGTGTTTTGTAGGCCTACTAACATGTTCACGCTTACAAAATAAATCAAACGCAATCCATATAATGACATTGCAGTAGTCAACATTAAACTTGATTGATTCAACACTTCACCGTCCATTGACAGGAATCCCTTAAACAAGCTGGATACAAATTGTTTCCATTATAATACATTTGTGCGGTCACGTTTTAAGGAAAATTATAACAAAGTAGTGTAAAAACTTGTGATGTTTGTTGTACTGTAGTGCATATCTTGTTTTAAATTGTAATAGAAGGGATGGAAACAATGCTAAATACAGCAACAAAGTCAATAAATTGCCAACACCGCTGTAACCCACTGTGGAGTCTGAGTCAATGACATGCGAAAGTCTTGTGAAATATATGAACATCTGGAGTGGTGACACACAGTTGATAACAGTGAAGTTTCTGTATGACCGATGAGGCACTATTTTTCTACAAACATTAATTAAATTCTGAATTGTTTGACATTCTCTGTAGAGTTATTTACAGTATTTAGATAGACATCGCATAAATAAAGATGAAAGGACTATATTCTTAAAAAAAACAAAAAAAACAGTACAATTGTAATTATCTTTAGCTGTCTTTTTATGATAATGAACATCTTCCACATCAGTTTTTTTTACTGATCATATCATAGTCTATGCCAGCTGACAAAGGGTGAAAGGCAGACTACACCCTAAACTGGTCGCCAGTCAGTTGTAGGGCACACAAGGAGACAAAAAAACAGTGGCACTGTGAGTGTGAATGAGTGGAAAATGGAAATCGATCCCACGCTGCCCGCACCAAAGTTAGGTGAATGTACCAATCCACCATCATATGCGTTTGTTTGTTTCTTATTATGTTGTTGTTGCTCATGTTTTCCAATTCATCATGAATGCAGAATAAATACTTGGTCGCATTTAGACTCCCAAGTAATTAATTTATTTATAAATTAATTAATTATACATTTGTTTATACCAACCAAATATTTTGCATCCCAAACTAATTGAGTTATCACACTTTTCAGTCTTGCCATTAACCCCCCCCCCACACACACACACACACACACTTCTCTGTGAAGTCCCAGGTAAAATAAATTCACACACACATAAAATTTGATCATTTGACAAACCTATATCTTCTTCCGATCATAAGGTGGCGGCAGTGCTCCTTTCAACTAATTAATCTACGAATTCCTCAAAAAGACAATGAAATTATAACTGATATGACAAATAGGGAAAAACAATAAAACATTGATTGTAGGAGTTGCTTACTGCAAAGATCATAATTCAACACAATTTAAAGGTCAAATGAAATGGAAGAAACATCAATGAAGTATTTGACTAATGTGCTCAAACTGTGATTCGCTCAAACTTCAAATGGCAGTCAACTTTTTCTACTTGATATGATATGGAAAATGGATTCCACCTTGTCTAGCTTGTTTCCTAACTTGTTTCCTACAACTCATCTTTCAGTGGGGCTTCATGATCGCATACGTAGGGAGAAGCATCTATATGTTCCTATACATCTATCTCAGTCACATTTTTGTACCTACAAGCCAACAGGACTTCACGAGCCATTGCCTGAGGAGAAGCATTTCGCTCGGCCAAATCGCCAGCACTCCTCACTGCCACCTCCCTGACAGTGAGGCTTTATGAGTATCTCCTCGAGGAGATGTGTGGTTCTTGGCCACATTTTATGCAAACTTCTTGAAATACGGCCGGGACTATTGGCATAGTTTTCTCAAATATTACATGATAAAGTGATTGGTATATACATATACATATACAGTGGGGCAAATGAGTATTTAGTTGGCCAGTAATTGTGCAAGTTCTCCCACTTGAAAATATTAGAGAGGCCTGTAATTGTCAACATGGGTAAACTTCAACCATCAGAGACAGAATGTGGAAAAAAAACAGAAAATCACATTGTTTGATTTTTAAAGAATTTATTTGCAAATCATGGTGGAAAATAAGTATTTGGTCATTACCAAAAGTTCATCTCAATACTTTGTTATGCACCCTTTGTTGGCAGTAACGGAAGCCAAACGTTTTCTGTAACTCTTCACAAGCTTTTCACACCTGGTATTTTGGCCCATTCCTCCATGCAGATCTCCTCTAGAGCAGTGATGTTTTGGGGCTGTCGTTGGGCAACATGGACTTTCAACTCCCTCCAAAGATTTTCTATGGGGTTGAGATCTGGAGACTGGCTAGGCCACTCCAGGACCTTAAAATGCTTCTTACGAAGCCACTCCTTTGTTGCCCTAGCTGCGGGTTTGGGATCATTGTCATGCTGAAAGACCCAGCCACGTCTCATCTTCAATGCCCTTGCTGATGTAAGGAGATTTTCACTCAAAATTTCTCGATAAATGGCCCCATTCATTCTTTCCTTTACACAGATCAGTCGTCCTGGTCCCTTTGCAGAAAAACAGCCCCAAAGCATGATGTTTCCACCCCCATGCTTCACAGTGGGTATGGTGTTCTTCGGTTACAATTCAGTATTCTTTCTCCTCCAAACACAAGAACCTGTGTTTCTACCAAAAAGTTCTATTTTGGTTTCATCTGACCATAGCACATTCTCCCAGTCCTCTTTTGGATCATCCAAATGCTCTCTAGCGAACCGCAGACGGGCCTGGACGTGTACTTAATTCAGCAGGGGGACACGTCTGGCAGTGCAGGATTTGAGTCCCTGGCTGTGCATTGTGTTCCTGATAGTAGCTTTTGTTACTGTGGTCCCAGCTCTCTGTAGGTCATTCACTAGGTCCCCCCGTGTGGTTCTGGGATTTTTGCTCACCATTCTTGTTATCATTTTGATGCCACGGGGTGAGATCTTGCATGGAGCCCCAGATCGAGGGAGCTTATCAGTAGTTTTGTATGTCTTCGATTTTCTAATAATTGCTCCCACTGTTGATTTCTTAACACCAAACATTTTACTTATTGCAGATTCAGTCTTCCCAGCCTGGTGCAGGTCTACAATTTTGTCTCTGGTGTCCTTTGACAGCTTTTTGGTCTTGGCCATAGTGGAGTTTGGAGTGTGACTGACTGAGTTTGTGGACAGGTGTCTTTTATACCGATAATGAGTTAAAACAGGTGCCATTAATACAGGTAACGAGTGGAGCCTCGTTAGACCTCGTTAGAAGAAGTTAGACCTATTTGAAAGCAAGAAATCTTGCTTGTTTGTAGGTGACCAGATACTTATTTTCCACCATGAATTGCAAGTAAATTCTTTAAAAATCAAACAATGTGATTTTCTGTTTTTTTTTTCCACATTCTGTCGCTCATGGTTGAGGTTTACCCATGTTGACAATAACAAGCCTCTCTAATCTTTTCAAGTAGGAGAACTTGCACACTTGGTGGTTGACTAAATACTTATTTTTCCCACTTTACCTAGTATTAAAAAATCTCAAACTTGCAATTGTTTGGCAGCCAGGTCCCTTCGAACCCCAGCGGAAGCTGCTGATAATATGTCTCTCCACTCTACTAGATTCACACAACACCCACTGCTGTATTATAATGTTCTTCAAATTAGGCTAAACTGTCACATACATTCAGACTCAAATTTCTGTTAATCATCAGAAATCACTCTGTAGATAATGACTACTGCTGTTATTTTTATCTGTCGTTGCTAGAATTGAGTATTAATCTTATGAAGCTATTTATATTTAATTATTGTTACCACAGAGAAACACCAGAGGTGGTTAAATATTATGAAAGGACATTAAGAAAGTTAATGATGCCAGATAATGGAGAATTATGTCAAATGAGAATTAAAAGGTCAGTGGACCTATGCCACACCATCAATGCACTAACTTTACAGATAAAATACCTTAATTCATAGTTGATGAAGGATGTGAAGAGAGCAATGAATCTGTCCAGTGTGCATTTTCATCAATCCCAGTAAGAATAGATGGAGATGAGGGACATGGAAAGAATGGCTTCTTAAAAGAAACAGCTCTGAGTCTTTGGCATTGATATGTGGATGAAACATATTAAAATCAGAAGCTAAAAAGCTCAAGCCTTTTAAGAGAACATTCATTTCAAGGACTAAATTGCTCTTTTTGGACTGTGATGTCCATATTGTAGGCCTCTGTGATGGTGTTTATCGAAAACCAACAAACACTGTCCAATAATTAGGTTTTCACTCACACAACCTATTGGAACACATTTTAAGGTTATTCAGAATCCTGTAATACAATTTGAGGTTTATTATAATCCTACAACAGAGTAGTATTCCGAGCAGCCGACCGTTCCAAAGAAAAAGAGAATTGGCACTTGAGCATGGCCTTCAAAACCTATGGTTACTTCATCTTGTTGTTTATGATGAATTCGTCTAACTTCAGAAGAGTGAGAGCAAAGTGGATGAGAAAGATGAGTCGAATATGCAAAAATGTTGTCATTCCATTATCATATACTGTATGTCAGAGTTATCTGAGGAGCTCAGAATGATTTTTATACTTACACAACATTCTGGTAGACAAAGGCTGGTCCACCCCACAGACCAGACACTGAATACCCTGAAAACCAATCTGGTTTGTCAAGTCAACTGCAGTGTGCAAACTGGATTAAACAATTAGTGAGAAAATTATACTTGCCTATATATATGTTTCCTGAGCGAAATATGGGCGACACCATCTTGGAAAATGTCTGCTCCAAACTTCCGGTTTAGAAAGAACAACATGAATTGCGGTTGAAGTAAGCAGGATGTTGAAAAAGTTAAATTGCAAAATCAAGCAGGAGGAACCCACAGAATCTCCAAAAAATTGATTCAGCACAACGTAGATGAGACATAAATGAGAATGTATGATTGTTCTTATCACTTCGTTGATCATTCGTGGACAAAATTATAACAACCTGTCAGCCTGTGCTGACGTGAGGTATAGACCCTACCCACGTGACGTCACAACTCCTTCCTCCTGACTGGTGCCGCCCATTTGTCCGTCAACACATCATGTTTACCTGTTACGGCTACGTACATTCATCCTATTTACGTGTTTTTCTGCTCGTTAACATTAATAATCAAAATGGTGAAGACGTGTGTGGCGGTCGGTTGCAATAACAGAGAAGATAGATGGAGAAGACGGAGAGACTTGAAGTTCTACCGGATTCCGAGAGACCCGGAGAGAAGAGAGCGAGATGGGCTGCTGCAATTCGACGAGAAAACTGGGCTCCAAACGATTACCACAGATTATGTAGTAGTCATTTTATATCTGGTAAGATGCATTTAATATATATTTAGAGGATTTTGGGCTGACAACCACAATTAAGATCATTGCTAGGCTAATCGCCGACAACATACACGTATGTATGTAGTGAGAGTGCTATCGCTAAACCATATAAACATTAAAAGCCCTAACTCCATTGACAAACGACATGAAATACATTAGGCTTGATAGTGGATGTTAGCAATAACAAAAGATTTTGAATTGAAAATTTCGTAACTCACCTTTCCAAGCACAAGATAGATTCCTACCGAATTTTCGTGGACGAGGACCTGTTTCACCCAACCAGCAACGAAGTATTTATAAGCCTCCAAGCTCTTAAAAGTTTTTCAAACTTTCGTGAGAATAGGCTGATTTTGTGTGGACAAGACAGTTGTACATATCAGGGTAGCTAGCAGATGTCAGGCAAATACGGCGGAGACAGCGGGTCGAAAAACATCGATTTAGGCATCAAATATGGATCTGGTGAATGGATAAACTGAAGCTTTTCCACATAACGCCTTTTATGCAACGCATCAAGTGAGTTTACGGCATCCGAAAGCACCGGGTCTTCCATGAAATGCATTATAAATTGCTCGATCAATTGAGACCATTGATAATACAGACACAAAATGACGGACAAGGGGGCGGAACCATACAGCGAGCACGTAATTTTGTGACGTCGGTGGGTAGGGTCTATAGATTGATACGCCGGCCACTTGAGTGTCCAAAATGAGGTGAAATTACAAATTATATTACATTTGCGGAATGCAGAAGGGCTGACATGGACTTTTTTGTTACAAGGAAATACTACAAGGTATTTACATATAAACAAAAATACGATGTCATGCTTTTTTTTTGCAGATATTAATCGTATTAAAACATTTGGACAACATGATTCCATTTCTTATTTCATTTAAAACGATTGGTGCATGTGCAAAACAGGTCAATAATTCACAACGTATACATTTATTGGAAAAATAGTATACGAGAATGTGATATCAGACAGACAGACAAACTTTCACCCAACATTACGGCCTCCAGACGGGCTTTCTCCCGCTGTCCTCGTTGATTCCAGCTCCAATAGCATATCTTTAAATTGCTGCAGTTAAAAAGCTCGTAGTTTGAGCTCGGGATCGAGCTGACGATCCACCGCAAGGCAAGCCACCGCCTCCAGCCCCAGCCTCTCGGCCGCCCTTGGGTAGAACGACATAGTCGCGATATATGTTCATCAATGTACAATAAGTGTTGCTGTGAGGCACATCAAATTATCTTCCCGAGCCTAACAGTGTTTTCCTCCTGTAAACCACCTAATGAAAAAATTGTAACACTTGCATTTATGCGTTGACATAATTGTGCCATGCTACAAGTACTGATTAGCAACAGGCAAGCAGCAGATACAGTAGTTGTAGTAAATAGTATTAAAGATCATCATAATTACAATCATCATCGTAATAACAATATCAAAGGCAAGAAGTCGTTTCATGCGCAAGACTTTAGCTTTAGTATTTTATGAGCACAGGGCACATGAAAATGCAGGGATAGGTATTTGTGGTGGCACGAGCTTTTTCCACATCTGCCTTCATGAACATGTTGTCCTCCCCTGTCGTGATGTTGGCAGATAGACGCGATATTTCCAAATTGTCTTTTTTAAGGGATTTTGATGAGTAATGTCACTCCAGCTCCACTGTTGTTTGGGTTAAAGAAATTCTAAAACTGAAGTTAATAGCAGACATGCGGAAGTATAGCAGAAGTACCTCGGAAACTTGTCCATTATCTCTGCCTTACAAAGTGCAGTGAGTCCGTCCGTCCGTCCGTCCGTCCGTCCATCATGTTCTGCTTGCTCGGGGTCGGGCGGGGGCAGCAGCTTTACCAGGGAAGCCCAGACTTCCCTCTCTCTAGCCACTTCACTGAGCAGTTGCGTGGCAAAACAGAATAAACAAGCTCAAAGAAAAACCAATAATATTTTGTAGAGCATGAAGACGTGGCCTATCTTCATTAAGGTCCGAAGACAATCTCTAAACAGAGGAGCCACAGCCTTTTTCCCAAATACAAGCCATCCTTTACTCCCTTCCAAAGCAACTCACTTATTCAGTCACTAACAAATATCACGGCCTTAATGGGCCCCGAAAAAGCTGCATCACTTTCTTTTGCAACTGAAGTGAATATTGATGTGAGTTTGCTGTTGACAGGCATGGTTGTCTTTACAAGGCATCATGTAATTACCAGTGTTGTTAATTTTACTTTGAAAAAGTAATTAATTACAGTTACAAATTACTTCTCCCAAAAAGTAATTGCGTTAGTAACTCAGTTACCTGAATGTAAGAGTAGTTAGTTACTTGGCAAAGTAACTAGTGATAATTTTCTTTTTTTTTTTTCTAAAAAAAAACAGGTCACGCAATGTGAAGTTTAAAGGGTTTTGGGGACAATTGGCCCTAGCCCAATTCTTTACCCTCCACTTAACTAGACACAAAGGTATTGCGATAACTAGATAGTAACCTTTGTTATGTGTGGAAGTCATTTAAAGTTGTGAATGAACCGTTAAAGTTGTTAAAATTGCTCCCATTATTGCATTAGTTCCCTTCTGTCTACTTTAAACATGTGTAAGTTTTAAAACTGTTTCATCATTTAAAGATAGATTTAAGTTAAGATTTTGTCGATTTAGGAGCATTTTAGATTAAAAAAAAAAAAAAAAAAGTTACTTAGGTTCGCTAGGAAGTATCTCTACACCAGAGCCTTTCTGAGAGGTCTACTGCTTTAAGATGGCGGCTGTTTACTAACGCATGTAGTCCTTAAAACATGTTGCCAATGCAGCTTGTCTGTCATTTGCGTCTATTTCTATAATATGATATCTACCGTGTCATTTGGGCGTAGTTTGTCGGCTATGGCTACAGTTAGGTATTATTGGAGCCACCTAGCATCGCGGTTGCAACGGCGTCTTCCCCACTCCTGCTCTGCCCTCTCGTCTCCGTGAGTCTGTTTCTCTCAGACTTTTTTTTATTCAACCAACTTAGTGACGCATAGTAAAGCACGCCTTTCCCGCCTCAGTAACGGTAACGGCGTTGCCAAGATGAGAAAAGTAATTAATTAGATTACTCATTACTGGAAAAAAATAACGCCGTTAGTAACGCCGTTATATTCTAACGCCGTTATTAACAACACTGATAATTACTATGTGGTTCTGCATCCCTGTAGAGCGATACCATTTTTTGGTTTTGGGGTGTGCTGCTAGCCTGGAGGATAGTTTGGGTTACTCATCAACACCCGGGTTAGTGCTGTCCTTACTACTCGTGCCTGCTCCGATGAGAAGTGAAACGTCTATAAAACAATGAAAACAGCCCAGCTGTGTTCAATGAAATGCCGTGAGAATAAAATGACTTGCATAATAAATGTGTATATTTTTGGGCGTTAGAATGACAGATACCACCACCATAACACCGGTTAGCCCTGTCATCGACACATAAGCATACATGTTGAGGTGGTTGCAGCTCAACGTTGCATTCGTAGGAAGAATTGACGGAGAATAAGTTGTCTTTTAGCCAAAACTCTGCGTATTTAATTTCCATTGACATGCGGATACATCCTCTCTCATTGCTGTCTTCACAGGCAATCCCACAAATCAAAGTCATCAAAGTCAAACACAAAGAAGTAATAAATGTAGCACTTTAGACAATTAAGTCCCATCCTGCCGTCTTGTGGCGGAAAGATAATATGTCAATAATAACAAGCAATAGGAACATTATTTCAACATCAACTGAGGACACATTTATGAATACAAAACATTTCCTTCACCATTTCTCTCAACACCCCCACTTGTTCTCATGTTGATGCCTTTTTAACAACCAAATGAAATTTTACATTTCAAATTCCAAAAATAACACTGTCAAACTTCTTCAATTTTAACTTTGTTACAGGTTTTGTCATGATATCAGCTATCATGTCATCCGTTGTCAATCAGGTAGCACACCGCATATGCTCTTTTGAATGCAACTCCACTGCACCGGGTACCATCTGCCAACTCGACACTGTGGTTCTCTGGTTTGAACGTCTCCTGTAAGCTTTTGAATTTGGTCTCGTCAGTGATGATATGAGATGTCGCTCCTGTGTCCACCATCAGACCTCGTTCCCGGATGCTGTGTGTATCCTGCCGCCTGGTGTCGGGCTGTTCATCTCTCACCTTGAACACGAAGTCAGGATCTCCATCTTCAGCAATTTTTCTCGCTCCGTCCGGTGTTTCCTTGCGTCTGCAAGTGGTGTCTTTGTGCGTGTCCGTTTTGCACCGACTACACCATGTCTTTTGTTGACATGATTTTGCACGGTGGCCTTTGATCCCACATTTGAAGCACACCAACTCTGTGTCATCTTTGATCCGGTCACGAGCGTTTGCTTTTGTGGCTTGCTTTGAAGCTCTTGCTTGAGTCTTCATCACTCTGTTGCTTGATTCTGCTGCATTTAATTTTTCCGTTTCTTCAAAACTTCGGAGTTTGGTTTTGAATTCTACAAATGTCATGTTCTCATCAGTATGCGCCACATGAATTGTAAATGGCTTGTAACTTTCTGGCAGCCCCTTCAAGACCATTGCAATAAGTAGACAATCTCCCAATGTTTCACCTGCATTTCGCAATGCTGTGATGGCGGTCTCAGCTCTTATTATGTAGTCCACTATGCTTTCTTCTTTTCCCTTTTGAAGAGATGTTAGCATGGTGTACAAGTTTATAATCCTGGGTTTTCCCTTCCCAGCATAATATTCTCTTAATATTTTCAGAGTTTTTCTTCCGTCATTTGGCGCATCTCTCATTATTAATGAAAGGCTTTTATCATCAAGAAGTTGTATCATTTCAGCATACGCGTCCGCATTTTTCATTTAATCATTTTCTCTCTCTGCTTCAGTGGTTGGTCCTACCAGCACTGTCTTCTTTAGCCCGATTAGATGAAAATGTCCCAACATTTTAGTTTCCCAGAGTTCATATTTAGCTTCATCTCCGTCAAATGCCAGTCGAGGTAACCTACTTGTTCCTCGTGGATCCATGTTGCTTGTTAGCTTTTTCCGCTAATCAACAGTCTGTGAGCACGCTGTCCTTCGCGACCTTCTACACGGTGGAAACTGACTTTACCTTCGAATGACTCCTGGGCCCATAACCTGTTGAGGTGGTTGCAGCTCAACGTTGCATTCGTAGGAAGAAAGGACGGAGAATAAGTTGTCTTTTAGCCAAAACTCGGCGTATTTAATTTCCATTGACATGCGGATACATCCTCTCTCATTGCTGTCTTCACAGGCAATCCCACAAATCAAAGTCATCAAAGTCAAACACAAAGAAGTAATAAATGTAGCACTTTAGACAATTAAGTCCCATCCTGCCATCTTGTGGCGAAAAGATAATATGTCAATAATAACAAGCAATAGGAACATTATTTCAACATCAACTGAGGACACATTTATGAATACAAAACATTTCCTTCACCATTCCTCTCAACAATATACTTTGGTTCCCACCCCCAAATAAGTTGCAATTGGCCAGTACCGTATTGAGCATCAACATGGGAAATGGTACACACAAAATGTATTTTTTAAACTGACTTTATTTTAGTCCTTGTATGATTTCCAGGAATAAGTGTGAAATATGAAACCATAGAAATCAATGTTGCTCTAACATCTCAATTAAACAACCAACAATACTTTTGTCACAGTCCATCTTGACGGACATCTTGATAACCAATCGCAGCCAGACATTCTGATGGCCATTCAGTCAGCCAGTCACATTCTGCCAGTCACAGTCAGTGAATCCCATGATATTATATATGCATACCTGTCAACCCGGGGCCGTTGGCAATCTTACAAATATTGACGTATGCCCTTACAAATTGGTGACTAATCTTACAACGTTGTATCTAGCGTGCAATATGAAACAAAAATAAAACTCAATTTTTAAAATAATATGAATTTATTGGTATTATTGTAACATATAACCTGGTGCAATCAAAGAACAATATCTTCAGCTACATCATGATTACTAAAATTTAACAGCGACTTTTGTTATAATTGTATGTAGCACTTTTGGCAATTTCTATCATGTCTTGATGGCTGCACTTCATGGCACTTCAGCTCACAATTCAGTTTGACTTGAAGGTAGTTCGTTAGTGTGTCCAATTATAAATTAAAAAGGTCAATTGATAAAATTAACTTACCGATGCAATCTTTGAGTCAGGGAACATTTCTTTTCCTAATTCTGAGAAGTGATCAGCAATAGTTGCAGGCAAATTGTGTTCGGCAACAAATTGGCAGAATAAAATCTCCGCTTTCGTCACTTTTCATTCTGCAGACTTCATCTTTATTACCAGTGTTGTTAATCTTACTTTTAAAAAGTAATTAATTACAGTTACAATTTACTTCTCCCAATAATTGTTGGATTGTCAGTCTTTGATGAACACACTCTGATTGGGATTATGCTGTTAAAACAATTACTGTATCTGAGAGTTCTTTATCATGTCCTCCATGAGATGTGGATTAAGGCAACAAATTTTGCCTACTTGTGATCTGTTACCAGTGGAATATAACATTTTTAAATTTTATCTTAGACTTTGCTGTGCTTTTATATTCTAAAAGATCTTTGGAACAATTAAGGAACTATGCGTAAATAATACACTTCACTGGTCCTTGGCATACATCTAATGGTGTTTGATAAACCTCTTCTTCTATCAGCTTTACAGGTGGAGTTTGTTGGCGTCCTGCCCTGGGCCGTCCCGCCGCCGGTCTTGGCCCCCGGGATTTTCGGCCGGGGCTTGTCCGGTTGCGTCTGGCTGTGCGGGGGGTCCCGTCGGGCGCGCGCTGGTGTCGTGGGCGGGTGGGGGGGCCGTGCGGGTGCCGGTCCGGGGCCGCGGCCCTTCCCCGGCCGGCCGGGTTGGGGTTGGGGTGGGGGCCGGGGGGTGTATGCGGCAGCCATGGTTCCCTCCCAGGTCCGCCCGGCCGGAGCCGCGTCTCCCTGTACCGGGTGCCGGGGAGGTGCCCTCTGGTGCCATACCGCGCGCCCCTCTTGGCCCGGGGGTGGGTTGTGGGGGGTGCGCTTCTCTCCCCTTGGTCTGTTTCCGGCCCTGTCTGCCTCCCTGGGCCGCGGCGGCCGCGGCTGCCCCCCGGCCGGCGGGGTCGTTAGCGGGGCCTCTTGGGGCCCGCGGGGCCTAGGGTGAGGCTTGTTGTCCCTTGCCGGTGGGGTGGACGCCCCCTGGTCGCCGGCGCTTGGTGTGGCGCCTGCTCGGGGTGCGGGGTGGGTGCTCGGTGGGTGGGAGGGGGGTGGGCGGTCGCGGAGGCGCCGTGGGTGTTCTGGGGCGGGGATTGATCGGGGCCCTGACGCTTCTTCCGCCCTGGGGCCGGTGGTTCTGGTGGACGGGGCCACGCCCGCGGGAGCCTGCCTCTTAACTCACGCACTTCTCACTTCGGCACTGTAAATATTTTTCACCCTGGCACTTACATGCTCATACATTTCTCCGGGGAGAGTTGGGACGGGGCTTTACAGTCCCAGCCCGACTCCCCCCTGTTTTTAATGCACCACACACCAAGGTTGTGGGATGGTTGGGACCTGCTGGGGGGGGGGGGGGCCTCACGGCTGCCTCCTCACCACAGGCCCCGCCATCCCTGCACCTTTTTTAAATGCACCACACACATCATACTCCACAGGAGAGCTCTGGCAAAGGGCGGTGGGACGGGCGGCTGGACAGAAACTCCATGCTGCGGTCCCACTGCCCCAAGCCAAGCTCTCCTATTTTAATGCATACATTGCACTACCCTCCCCTCACACCCCCATCACGGTGCTGGGTGATGGCTGCCAGTCGGGAACCTGGCAGCCACAGTAATAGGGTGGTAGGTGGGTCCCACACTTTTTCTATATGGCGTGGCTCCCGGGGTGTGGCCTCCCCTCTGCCTCGGCTGCCGGCCGCGGGAGTGGGTTGGGGGGTCGGGTCTCCGATCTTGCGTCGCCCCATGGCAGTCCCTGGGCGTTCTCCTGCCTCCGCCTTCCCCTCTCTTCTCTGGCTGGGCGTCCGCCCTGCGCTCCGTCGCGGGTCGCTGGCTGGGCGCCGGTGTATCAGCGGGGTATCGCCTGCACCGGCGGGGGGCCCTGCCTTGCCTGGGGCTTGGTGGGCCGCTGGGGGTCCCGTGGCGTGCCGTGCCGGTTGGGGGGCTGTGGCTCGTGGTCCGGGTGGGCGGGCGGGGGTGGGTGTAGGCGTGGGGGTTGGTGATGCGTCCCCTCCTGCCATCCCTGAAGGCCGGTTGATGGGCGCGCGGGTGGCCCGGGGGACCACCCTGGGTCCCGGGGGGGGGTGACGGTGGCTCCTTTGCTGGGCGGTTGGAGGAGGGATGGGCTGCGCATGGATCCCCCCACCCCCCCGCCCGCCCTCCCTCCCCGGGCTGGCTGGGTGTGGGCCGTGGCCCTGGGTTGGTGCCCGCGCGGTCTCTCCGCCCGTCTGCGTGGCTGTCGCGCGCCCGGTGGGGCTTGCGTGCTGCTGGATGTGGTAGGGCATGCTCGGGTTGGGGGTTCCGGTGCCGGGATTGGCGATGCGGCGGCGTAGGGTTGGTCGCCAACGGGCTTTCACTCATAAGAGATTCACACGATTACTGGGTTCTAGATCACAGAACTGATTTGTGTACACTCTACCCCTTTCAATCACTTAGTTTATAGTCTTATAGACACCCCCACCCCCATTCTCCTCTTTCACTGGCCAATAGGCCCCCACATGGTGTAAACCGGAAATACATCTCGCTGACGATAGCACCAGCATATTAGTAACTAGTTTAGATGTTCAATGTATTTCTTGTTGTTGTTTGTGTATGTGTTTCTTTTCTTTCTTCTCTTGTATTTCTTTTCTTCTGTCCCCCCATAATCCCTTCCTGTTCGCTGCTTTGTCATAATAAAAAGGTATTTTGAATTATCACAATGGGAGTATGTCAGACTCTCAATGTGAAACATTAAAACTGTTCAGAATCCGGGCACTTAGACTTCCATTCTCTGTGTCAAACAGCTGAACAGGACAGGTTTAAAAAAAAAAAAAAAAAAAAAAAAAAAAAAAAAAAAAAAAAAAAAAAAAAATTGGCAGAATAAAATCTCCGCTTTCGTCACTTTTCATTCTGCAGATTTCATCTTTATTACCAGTGTTGTTAATCTTACTTTTAAAAAGTAATTAATTACAGTTACAATTTACTTCTCCCAATAATTGTTGGATTGTCAGTCTTTGATGAACACACTCTGATTGGGATTATGCTGTTAAAACAATTACTGTATCTAAGAGTTCTTTATCATGTCCTCCATGAGATGTGGATTAAGGCAACAAATTTTGCCTACTTGTGATCTGTTACCAGTGGAATATAACATTTTTAAATTTTATCTTAGACTTTGCTGTGCTTTTATATTCTAAAAGATCTTTAGACGTGGATAGACTTCAGCCTGCGGCCGCACTGCCTTTTGATACATGTTTTAGACAAAGTCTTATGGCTCCAACTGAGGAACTCCATTTGACTAAACTGATTCTGACATGCTGGCTGGCAGTCTATAATTTACGTCAGGCACAAAGGAACCTGCAAGGATTTAACGTCAAATTCGTCCCAAAATCTCAGCCCCCTCATTGTTTGTGTTAAGGGCTTGACACACAGGAAGGGATGAGCGACGGCAAAATGCGAAAGTCATCGCCGATGAGCTGAAAGCCAACACACGGCACGCGATGCGACTGCAGCGGCAAGAGACAGCGACACGCACCACCCTCTGCCTTTGCGTCATCGCTCGTCTCTGAACGGCCATGAATTTGAAGGGAATTTTAAAATTTCCGGTCTTTTCCGTTTGCAATCATACGGAGGCAGAAGCTTTTGCTAGAATTAACGGAGAGACTGATTTTAACCTTGAGAAACAAATGTAACACTACTAAAATGATAAGCTCCATGTTTACAAAGTGTGGATTTTCAGGTTTGCCAGCGTCATCGAAGGTGATTTGTCCATCAATAAATTCAGTGCTGATTGGTTGATGTGCCAGGCGACAGAAATAGAACTTTTTCCTATTTTCTTGTATCGTGTCAGTGGGACTACGAATGCAAAATTTCATGTGCATGAACGTTCCGTGTCGCATCGCCACAGAGGGTTGACTTTTTTCGCAGTTATTGTATTGAATGCGTGCAACGTCGCCTCCGGTGTATCGAACCCATTAAACATATATATATATTTTTTTCTTTTTTATCATAGTTGTAAAAAAATACCTGATTTGCATTAATTAATGTCTTTGAAGAAGCACCTTTCACACCAAGGCCATATACACTAAAATATTATTATTGCTTTAAGGATTAATTTGTTTTATTTTTGGTGTCATATCCGATCTTTTTATGTGACTCTTCTGTCCAATTTTTTTCCACTGCGACCAATCAAGTTGGCAGAACCTACTGTATATTCTTCAGTTTGCCTTTGAAATGTTTGATCACCCCATATACTTATTAACTGTAACACTTTGCTGTCCATCCACTCCTCACCTCCATCTACGTATGCAGTCCTCCCACTATTCATGTTGTTGCGGATTCATTGCCACTTACTGTAAATTTTTGTTCACTGGACTTTTCAGGCCGCTGTCACATTCTGAAAAATCCGTCTCATGTCAGATTTAAAACCACATACAAAAAGTGGCCTGTATGTGATTTTAAAATATCCATTGAATAAGTCGTACTTGGCCAAGTCATGCCTTATATATGGTAATAGAATTGCATACAACTATCGATACTGTGATTTGAACTTGCTCTTTATAAATACAGTGGGGAGAACAAGTATTTGATACACTGCCAATGGGTTTTCCCATTCTCCCCACTGTGTATATATGTGTATATATATATATATATGTATATGTGTATACATATATATGTATATGTGTATACATATATATCTATATGTATATGTGTATACATATATATGTATATGTATATGTGTATACATATATATGTATACGTATACATGTATATATATGTATATATGTATACGTATATATGTATATATATGTATATATGTATACGTATATATATATATATATATATATATATATATATATATATATATATATATATATATATATATATATATATATATATATATATATATATATATTTTTTTTTTAAACTGTAAGAGGAGTGGAAGAAGGCAGGTGCAGTGATCAGAAAGAGGAAATTCACCTGAAGCTGTGCAGTGCTCTCTCCTGTGAGATACAGCTTTGACTGAGAGACTGTGTGAGATTTTTATTTATTTATTTATTGCTTCAGGCTTGGCAACGTACTGTACTTCTTTCATTGTTGTTACTGCCAGTTCTCTCAAGTTTGAGAATATAACTACATCTACAGGCAAGAATAGCTTTTCATTTATTTTTATGTTTCGTTGGTCCACTGTGTATATGTGGCCCAAGTAAAATGGAACAAGATATATTGTTAGGTATGGGGAACACCAGACAATGTACTTGACAGCAATCAGAAAAGAATGTGGCCAACTTTCCCCTATTCAATGCTTCTAAATTATTTTCTGTTTTGCAAAGCAAGAAGAAAACATTTCGCCACGATCTCCCCATGTGACTATAAATAGTATCGTATATATATAAAATTGTCATTAGTGCACCACTGCATAACACTGTATCCTCATTACCATTAAAGAAAAGCAGAAAAAAAGAAACATAGCTCAATTTACAACAAAGAATAACTTTGTTAACACACATTGGTAATCAATACCATGAAATATTCATGAAAAAAAAAATCCCTTTCCAAATTGTAAGCCACATACGCTTCTTCATTACTTCTTAGCATTTAATTGTCTTTCTTTTGTCTATTTATCGCCGTCTCTTACTTTTCATCCATGTTCAAAACGTTGTCGGTTGAGGGTTTGTTTGTTGTCTTTAAATTGTTCGCTTGGTGCAAAAAAGCCCTAAATCGTAACGAAAATAGAGCCACTGTCACCAACTGCAGTGGATGTGCAATTCTATTATGGCCAACCAGGGCTGTTCCTAATCAATTTCGTCCCTGCAACAAAAGCTATTTTCATTGCAAATATATAAACACTCACACTCACACTGTACTTCTTTCTCCACTGGCAGTTTGTGTGTGGGAAGGTACTGGACTTGGCGGGCTTGGACTTGGTGCTGATGTGGATAAGGTGGCTGTAAAAGACGGCCCGGGATGTACAGAGGTGAAAGAAAAATATTTCAGGAGAGCATCTACTAAGAGAAGAAAGTGGGATGTTACATTATATTAGTCAAATAGTTGTTGATTGTGAAACCAGCATGACATAACCATAGCGCCTAACTTTAGCAGCCTACTGTACCTGGCTCAATCATGTGTTCGGATCCGGCCACTAACTTTCACGGGCGAGGTTGAAAAATAAAGTAAATTCATGAAGCACTGCAACTACACAGGACCATCCACTAATTATGAATTAAATAATATATGATCATTTAAAAAAATAATGAATGGAATTGCCATCATAATGAATTAATGATACATTTAACAACAAAGTTTTGCCTTTAAATCCATGGCACTTTTAGTCCCCTATACCAAAGAAGTATAAAATTATTAATTGCTTATTTAATGCTGTATTTATTTAATTAACCGTGGCACTTTTAGGCAAGGCAAATTTATTTGAATAGCACAATTTAACACAAGATGAAAGTGCTTCACATCACAAGAAATTCAGCCAGACACAAGTTTAGTCCCCCATACACTTTGTCCAACTTTATCTAAAATGGGAGGGGGAGAAAATTTTAACTGACACTAATCCACACCTTGCTGAATATTGGAAATAAAAACAACAGACCTGGCTAATGATACAGTATAATTTAGCTTTAGCAGTTTGTCATCTAAACTCTCCGCATGCTTGCAATTGCGCTAAGTATACGTGTTTATGCAATTAAAAAAAGGTTTTTTTCATCACAAGAAACCTCAGTCTTTTTCACGTTTATGCTCCTCTTCTTTTATCTTCTTTCTAAAATGGAACCCGGAGGGCTTTTGTCTTCTCATGACGTTGCTCAATTGCGGAGGATTGCATGGAAATAACACAGGTAGCTCTCTGGTCTGCGGGGGGTGAGTGAGATTAGAGACTGTGGTGACATTACCGCATCACAGGAAACAGTAAAACGGGCAGAAGGCGCATTAGAAATAAAATATTTCATTATTATTTAAAGACTAAGTCTTTTGTTTTATTGACTTGTATATTTTTTTTGAATACTGCTATCATCAAATATTATTTGAAACATTTTTTCTTGACGCCCTATTGGATGCTGCGACCCCCCTAGCATTTGCCTCGCTCACCTTATGAGCCGCATGGGTCTGCGGCCAACTAAAAAAGCATGCTCCCAAGGGTCACAGGCCTGCACATTCAGGCCCGCACAGGCCCCCATCATTTGAGACCTAATCACACAGTTAAAAAAAAAAAAAAAAAAAAAAAAAAAAAGAATATAAGGTACACTTTGGAAAAACATTTACCAACTAATGGCTTACAAGAGTGTCTGGTTTCACAGGACTACTCTATGTCACATTATTAAGAATTGTTAGATAAAATATGAAGTCTAATCCTGGGTGAAAAAAAGGAAAACAATATTACACCACCAGACCCCTCTTTTGCAGATGTCAATACAGTGATATTGATGAAAGCTATATTCGTTTGAATCTGTTGGGAAGAATGAATCATGACCACATTAATTTCTAGAGCTGAGAATATTTGGGCACCTAACGATTCGATTACGATTATGATTCAGAGGCTCCGATTCGATTATAAAACGATTATTGATGCACCCCCCCTCTTTTTTTTTTTTTTTTTTTTTTTTTTTTTTTTTTTTTTTTTTTAAATTAAATGTTTTGTACATTAGTTCCAAAATTGTTCAAAAATCCTCTCAGGCTAAACCAAACTACTTTTTCAGTATCAAGTTAACATATAGCAGTAAATAAATATACAAAAATAACAGTAAATAAAAAACTCCAGTCCCCATTCTGTAACAGCAGCTTTAAACTACATTCAATTAATTTAATGTTAAAGTTGTTAAAATTGCTCCCATTATTCCATAATTTCCCTTTTGTCTACTTTCAACATGTGAAAGTTTTAAAACTATTTTAAAGATAGATTCAAGTCAATATTTTACCGATTTAGGAGTATTTGAGATAAAAAGTTGATTAGGTTTGCTTGGAAGGTTCGCTACAACAGCCTTGCAGGGAAGTGTACTGCTTTAAGATGGCGGCCGTTTACTAACGGCCGCATCTAGCTTTTTGTAGATCTGCTGCTCACGCTACCGAATCAATGTTGTATCTAGTCCTATATAAATGATATCTACCATTACATTATGTGGATGACGTACTTTGTAGCAGCTTTTCGGCAGCAGTCAGGTATGTTGTTGTGTTTTTTTATCTCGTGGCATGAGTTGAGCTAGAGCCGTGAGTTGAGCATTGGCATTACCCGAGGGGTTGGGTAATGAGAAGCATGATGTTTAGCTACTCTCGCTGCGTTCTTCCTCGTTGCGCCCCAAAGACCGCGCGGCACGCTGAGTGTGTTGTACTTCCGCTTTACTTGGCATATTTCAATAATCGGAATTTGGATGTTTGTGAATCGTTCTCGAATCTTCCACGGCCGAATCGCGAATAAACTAAGAATCGGAAATTTTGCACACCTCTATTAATTTCTGTGATTTACTTCATCGTTAGGCCCAATAAGCAGCTGTGTGATCACTCTATAGAGTAAAAGCATCTTGTAGAAGTCAAACTAATAGTTGAGCGGATGATAAGACATGAAATGTCTGTTGTTCTATTGCATAACTCTGCCAAGTTGCAGTTTTTGTTGTTTGGCAGAATGCAGGCCCACACACCACTAGAGTGGAACTATGTCATGCCCCTTTCAGTTCAGTGTGGAGGCGGGGAACAGTGGTAAAAATCCATTCCATTTGATGACTTTCTAACATGGATTTGAATGGCTGTCACGACAATTTAAGGAGAGATTTCAAAATGAAAATGTCACATTGACAGTGTAAAGCAGTCCGTTCAACAACACTAGTTGTTAGAATCTCAAAACTTATTTTTTCTACAAAAAATATAGAAAGAATAAGAATGTGTGAGTCGCAACAATGAACATGTATCCCATGTATAATTTTTGGCCTTGGTTATTAAAATTACTTGGCAATCTAAATTAATACCATATACGGTATACGTGCTATGAGATACCTTGTTGAAATGATTAAACAGTAGGCCTACATTATTTTGTTTGCTGCTTCTGTCAAGAAGTGCACCAATGGTAAATGTAGCGGGGACTGAGTGCTGTGTTCCTTTCAGACACGCTCCACTGCTCCACTGCTGACTAAGCCACTTTTGCTTTTAGGCCTTGACTATGCCCGAGAACTTTACATTGTGAAATAGGTCGTTAGAGTTCCCACCGTTAAGCATTCCACACAACAATGTACTGTACACTAGGCAGCTTTGTAACCATATCTGACTTTGCGTCACAACTTAAAGGTAGAACACTCCTTCTTGCTTTCCCTGGCTAAATCAGCATCAGGCTTGTCACCTGCACTGATTGCACCCGGTGCTCACTGACTGCTTGGCCTTTCCTTGTGTGTTTAAGTCACTCACTCAGAATCCTTTGTGTGATTCTGTCTTGTATGCGTTACTTTTGACTGGTTTTCTGATGAGTCCCCCTCCACCGCTAGCATTGCACCTCTGCCTGTTTTTTTTTTTTTTTTACATCGTGTGTACTGAACCTTTTGTGATTAAATGGACTGAACTTAGCTATCTTTCTCTGAATCTACTTTAGTGTCCTTTTAACACTGGAAGTCCTGGGGTTTTTTTCTGGCTATAAAGGAAGACCAGAAAGCCGTCAAATGACCGCGATACCAAACTGACTACTTGGCTTCGTCAAACAATAGACCACTCAAACAAGCAATCAAGCAGACAACCCCCCTACTTACTCCAGTGGAGTCGCTGCCTAAGTGTAAAGGGGGGGTTTCACTCTGGATAGCTGCAATTAGCATCTTAAATATTTGCAAACCCAGGGCTCCCTTGGCTTTGTCAAACACAGAGGAACATGGAGATGGCCACTCGCCATTTCTACAATATGATTGACACGGCAGCACTGAATGCATATGTGTTATATCAGGCGTGCACTGGAAGGCAAGAGAGACGGGTGGACTCCTTGGTGGGTCTTGCAAAGGAATTGTCTCACTGTCATGTGGGCGGAAAGAAGGCGCAGAAGAAAAAAATTGCTTCGGCAGCAACCTCCAACACCTAGCCCCGGGAAAAGGGCGAAGTGTCATATGTCACCACACAAATTTATTTATTTATTTATTTTAATTTTTATTTATTTTTTTTATTGCTCCATTCCTTGCAGGCAAACTGCAGCTTTTGAAAACTGTAAAAAAGTTGTCTGCACGATTGCCTGTCTGAACAGTCCACTGTCCGACAAAGCCAAGCTAGCCCTGCCCAGCAAACACCCAAGATGCTAATTGGAGCAATCCAACCGTGTGGTTTTGTGAGTGTGAATGGGAATGACTAATGAAGACCTTAATGCTCACAAATGATATGCTGATTAGGGTCAGATGACCCTTCATTGGATAAAAAAAGGGATTTGTATCAACTGAGCCACCTTGTTAACCTAACAATCGTGAGACCCCATAATATGCATCTGTATGCTCATCAATAGATTTCTTACATCGCACCGATTTTCAATATTTTTGGTGAAATAATTACTTGATAAAGCAACATGGTAATCAGGTATGGATCAGTGCTGAAATTGCAAAATTGTTTTTTTTTTTAATAATTAAAAAACATTTGTGTTATCGTCCTTGAGGATAAGAACTGGTACAGCTTAGTTTCATTTTATCTAAAGCAATTTCAGTACCATTTTACATCTGGAAAGTGCTGCACCGATCAAGTGTTATTGATGATTTTACTCATTCACATAATGTACAGACAAGACATTACATTTACATGTTGAACATGTAAAAACCTACTTTGACTTTTCACCTAGCTGTATGAGTTCATTCATATTTTGTCTTGGCATACCCTCAGTTGTGGGCAGATTTTGCAAGTTATTGTAATGTTTAGATCTTTTTGTTATTACCATAATTTTCACACTATAAGGTGCACCTGACCATAAGCCGCTACCCACAAAATTTGACAGGAAAATGCCATTTGTCCATAGATAAGCCGCACTGGACTATAAGCCGCAGCTGTCTTCGCTGTATTATGGGATATTTACACAAAATAATATCAACCGGTAACACTTTATTTGACAGCGGCATCAAAAGACTGTCATGAGACCAAATGAACCACCTTTGCAGCCAATTGGTTATAAAGCTTCATTTAGCCATCAATGTTTTCTTGGGTGGAGACAGTCAACCTCTGCTGCCACCTGCTTTCAACACTGGTGTCATCCAACACCCCTCCTAGCATGCATTGCAGCACTGTAGATGTAAATAACAAATCAAAATGTTCTGTGTTAATTGTTTCTTCATTTACCGTTCTAGTTTTTTCATTAATTGCTAGTTATGGAATTTGGTAACACTTTATTTTACAGTGGCGCCATCAGACTGTCATAAGACCATCATAATTATGACATGACACTGCCAGGAGCATTAATGAATGCTTTTGATGGATGTAATTTGTGTCATCCGGCAAAGATCCGATGTGGAAATAAATGGAGTTAGTGACATAATTTGCCGGATGACACTTAAAGACATCTGTCATAATCATTCATTAATGGCCATGATAATGTCATGTCATAATTATGATGGTCTTACTCTTATGGCAGTCTTATGACGCCGCTGTCAAATAAAGTGTTACCTATTCACTCGAATAAATAAAAAAATAAGCCGCACTGGACTATAAACCGCAGGATTCAAAACAAGGGAAAAAAGTAGCGGCTTATAGTCCGAAAATTACGGTATATGTGGCCTACTGGAATCGTGTAAACAACGGTTCTTTGCTTTTTTCATGTCAACAAGGCCACTTCTCTGTACTGCCACACCTCACGCTACTGCCTAAAGCATTGCTCACACACAGCATTCTAAACATGGCAGATTGTCTTAGATGTACCACTTCAAGCATTAACATTGACTGACGTGTCGGTTGAGCTGAGAATACAGACACTTTGAGTAGCAAATTTTATCTCAAAAAATGTCTGTCATTTTCATGCAGGGACATTTATCGGCCGCTCAGGGAGCCTTTGTGCCGTATTTCAAGTCCCAAATATCCATCCTATCTAAAAGATGTCACAATGCTAGTGGAGTTTCATTATTCCAGAAGAGAGGGGATGGATGAAACTTATCATCAATGCTCCATTAACCTTTAACTGGCACTGCATTTTCAAGACAAAGCTGTTACGAAACTACCCTTCTCAGAAAGTCTATCGTCTCTCTCCTGGCTAACCATGTCCACAGTAATTTTACTGTTCATTTTCAGGATGAGGAATAAAAATCCCCAATCTGTGAAGTAAACTTTATTCATAAGGAAAGTATTGGTTAACATAACATTGGTTACAGTGATGTAGAGGGGAGCCACACATATTTGCAGTTCAGCATTTGTGAATACAACGATTACCGATGGTTTAAATAGAATAAAAACAGAGTCAGAGATGTTAGTATTTTTTTCATGGCAATATACAGTATATTACGTGTAGCATTACATTTCTGCAATTGAGACAAAACAAAACATTCAAAACATTACCATTGGCTGTTTCCATGATTTAAAAAAAAAAAAAGTACATCTAACTAGCCATCATGGCCACAGCTATTACATTTAAGAGGGTCAACTCCTCATGTCAAACTGATATGTGCACACCTGACTGAAAGTGCATGGGTGAAAGTGAAACTCATCACGAACTATAAAACTACTATTAATCCCGCTCATCTGAAATTAAAAACAATCCAAAATATTTATACATGTTGAGTTTCCTGTGGTAGATTCAGAACTCTGTAGATGAGTAAATATGATGATTCTCATGTCTCCATTCTGACAGGCTCAACTCTCTCTATCCCCCCAACAACCTTAAGATTCCACACCAGTCATCCAGATAGCACACATTTCACTTCTCTCCTTACGTGCACGCACTAACTAGACACAAATACACGTGCACTCAAGCAGACCTGGCCTTTTTATTTGACTGCATTAATATTTAATTTTTGAACATGTTGTGAAAGATCACAATAGCACGTACAAAGGATCCCTCGATGAATATGCAATGATCTCATAAATATTTCAGCATTCCATTTCCTCATCCCATGGTTGAGTCAACGGAAATTTGAATTGATCATGATGAGAATTTTTTTTTTCTTACAATATTTATTCTTTAAAAACACACACACACACCGGTGATCTCACTGATAACCTATATGAATTCCTCTTTGTAGGTTAGTAGCGCATTCCTATTATTGTAACCCATCTAATCCAATATATTAGATCCAGCTATATATTAAAGTGGCATCGCAAGTGGTCACTTTGGTAGAATACCCTATTTGTTTTTGTTTACACTATCAATGAACCTATACAATGGAAAACATAATAAAAAAAATGAACATTCAGTTTGTGTCTTTATGGGGCTTCTTTTGCAAATCAAGTTTCTCAAAAACCCTAACTGGAGGTGCAGCTATAGTTTTTCAAACCCTTCAGGTAAGCAGGCAATGACTAGGGAGAATCGGCAGTGTTTTGGTAAAGCTTTCTCAACAGGGATTTGGAAAGTTGCCTCCAATTCACAAGGACCAATAAGAACTTTGTACATTCCAGCTACACCAAGTTTTCAGGAAAAACTAAATATGGTAAAATATGCTTTTGCATTTGCAAAAATTGGGATATGGATGTCCCAGTGCTCACAAAAACCTGAATCAACATTTGGAGTGTGGAGACTTGTGAATAGTAAGCCAATTCATTCACCTGTCGCATTTTTGTACTTCAAACTCGACAAGATTCACAGTCAGGGGTGAAAGTGGGCCAGAACGGTCAGGAACGCAGTTCCGGTATAAGATTCAGGGCCAGAACGCAGTTCCGGTATAAGATTCAAGCCCGGAATGCTGTTCTGGTACACGATGCTTTGATTCCGAAAATATGACGGCAGCTGTCAAAATGCTATGTAAAAAAAAAACAAAACAAAACAAAAAAAAAATGCTAAGCTGCCACACAAGCATTTCATCTCCAAGAAGAAAACAATCTACCAACATCAGATTTACATACACAAGTGTTAACAACAAGCATAATAAAGTGCTTGTGTGGCGTAATCCGTTTCCCCCACTATTTATTATTTATTTTATTCCACGGACGGCATGGAGGTTTCCCCAGCTGCTGCAGTTATCTGAGTCTGACGATGAGTCACGTCAATGTGCAAATGCACGCAGCAAAGCAAAATGCCTGGACTCATTTATCCGTTCAATTGGCTGACATACTGACATGTGATCAGCAGAAATGCTGTGCATGTTTTCTGGAACAGCAAAAAAAAAAAAAAAAAAAAATCTTTTAGAGCAACGAAAGAGTTGAGGAGGTTTATTCATCATATTTAGTTTTATTTGCTCTGATGGGGAGGTTCAGAACATCTTAGCTGTCAATGTGCACTTTGGACTTATGTTTGTTCATTTATGTTAGGCTACTTATTCATTTCCTTATGATTTAAAAAGTCTAAATGTTTGCTTGATCTTCAAAATATATTCCATTTCACTCTGCATAATATTTGTATCATGCAGTATTATCATTTGTACTTATTTTTCTGAATGTATGTTACTTATATCTTATTACAAAAAAAAAAAAAAAAAGTAAATGTTTACGTTAACTTCAATTTTAATATACATCCTATGTTCTTAAGTAGTTAAAATTAAGATTTGGCATTTAGCATGAGAGGAAATGAGGGAAAATAAAAATTAGGGGTATGAAGGTTGGGGTTATTGCTGTTTTTGTTAACTTTTATTTTGCAAATCATTAAAACAATACAATTTTGAATGAAAATCAGTTTTTGTATCTGTATCTGCCAAAACAGTTTTCTTTGCATTTCAGTAGTTTTTGGAGGTTTGACCCCCCAAATAAATAAAATAAATAAATAAAATTTCTGGCTCCGTGTTGACTTTCATATCGGGGAGTTCCGGCAAGAAATTCTAGCCAGTTTCACCCCTTTTTACAGTGCATTCTGCAGAATGTGGTAATTGAATTGGAACAACTCATATGGAAGGAATATACATAAATCTTACAAAATTTGTATGACCGTTGTTTGACATTTGTATTTAAATGGTACAAGATTTAAACCAGATACTTTGAACATTTGAACACAATGAAAGGTGTATGATTTGGGTATTTATCCTTTGGGTAAGTGCATTGCATATTGTTGCATATAATATCCTCAGTAGAAAAATGTAATATCAAACCCCTGAAATTGAGGCATCACCAGGGAAACATAACTGTAGCAAATATTATCAAAAATAAATAAATAAAAACTTGTGATGCCACAAATGTGATACATTTTATAAACATTACAGTATTTATTGAGACAAATATTTCATTTTCTGCTTAGAAACACAAAATTAATGACTTCATCTCCATCTCCATGTTCAATTGACACACAATCATTTGCAGTTAGATGTATTTAGTCATCCATAAATGGTTGAGGTGGACTGCGAACACTGTATGTACATAATATGCATGCTCCAGGTTTGTCAACTTATAAAAATGGAATCTGATGCTTTATTATTATTATTATTTTATTTCATCTTTTTTTTTTCAGATTAATAGCTGTACTGATATTCTTTTTAATTTCCCTCTATTGTGTTCACAGGTGCAATGCTTGTGAGATACCAAGGTCACAGTGGTCCCTGGCAAAAAAAAAAAAAAGCTTCAGCTAGTACACCCCTTTAAATAATGTTCTCAACACCTCAAACATGATACCCTTTGTTGTAACTGCTACTGTTTGACTCGCATTTTGCCATGTTTTACCTGTTGAAGGGAAAATATGGACAACTTTTTATCCCTTACTAGTTTTTCCCATGTTGATGTTCATTGTTACAGTGTATTACAGTATTAGAGTGAAATAAAGAAGAAGAAAAAAAATAGGACTACGAGAGTAAAGTCATACTATTAGTCAGGAAAAAAGTACTTTTAGTATGAGAAAAAAAGTTGTACTATTAGTATGAGATTAAAGTAGTACAAGTATAAATGTGCAAACCAAATGGCTGCAAAGCTTCACTGCTTCAAGTTTTCTTTGGCCATCACTACTTTTATCTATCTTTTCATGCTTCTCAAAAAATAAACCGTCGATTTGAGGTGAGGAACGCTGTAGATTTTATCTGTGTTGCCGTCTAATTGTAGCGTTGCAAGTAATGCTTCATGCCTCCCAGTATGCAGTGCGGCGCTACGGACGTAAAATAACGTACATTTTCTGTGTTAATTCTTCAGTTACTGTTTCAGTTGTTCCATTACTCACTAGTTATGATATTTACTGTAATTTGTTGTTGTGTGATCATTTTAGTTTTGATATGACAACGAGAGTTTGAATGACATCATAATATGCTATTATTTGTCGCTGTCTGTGTTGAAGTGGCAATAACCGTTTTCTTCTGCTTACAATTATGAGAGAAAATTGCTCCACCTGTATTGCCATCAGATGTTTACCGTTTTTTTAATTAATCTGATATCTGACTATTTGTAGATGAGCAACACTGTTTTTCTCATTTTCATTGTATTCATTTTTTGGGTTAAGCTGTTCCTGGCTTAAATAGATTAATGTATACATAGGTTCAAAAGAACATTTCTAAAGTTTGGTCTGCATCACTCAATGGGGCCAACACTGAGGAAATAAGAGGTTATGTCAAAGCATTTTCATCAGACATGTACAAATGTCAGCATATCTTAATAAACACATTTTTCCTGAATGTTAAAACGTGCATTGCCAGTCTGATATGAAATTATTTGCCATATGTAACACATTTATCAGTAAATGAATTGTTTAAGCTCCCAGTAGATTCTAACATAGGCAGTGAAAATTATGAGTTGTACTCCAAACAGGCAGTGGATGGATTGGAAAGGACCCTGGGGGCTGTCGGAAGACTGCCCTTTGCAATAACAATACTATCAATCATGTTCAGTACACATCCTCGTCAGGCTCACGCATCTCACTTGCACACACGTATGCATGTGTATTACTTTTGCTTCTGTTTTATTACTGTTACTGGAAGGTAATATAAGATTTTTTCAATTTGATTAATTGATTTATTGAAATACGTCAATACATCACAAAAAAAGCAATGTGGGAAGTCAAATTTGTCTAAGTGCACAAAAAATGTATTGACTTGAGGTCCAACACGGCAAATATCAAGTGGAAATTGGCCACTGACACACTTACATGAACTATCAGGATTGAGGAATCTGATCATTATTCTCTCCATGCAGAAAGGTAGCATGGCCTGAATTAAATCGGCAGGAGTGTGCAACATTTTCACCTCTTACAAGCCAAAGCAGGGGAGACTTTGGATACACAAGCATTTGCAGTATAAGTAAATTAGAAAAAAAGAGAAAAAATGCATGTCATTTAAGCAGTATTTTAGGAAAGTGTTGACATACACCCACACACACACTCCAAGACTGCAGAGCAAAATTGAAGAAAAGGTGGGGAGAAGCTGCAAAGGCTATGATCTAAAAGGAATATCCCTATATTCCATTCAGGGTGTGAATGTTCTTTTACCTCCCTCATTTTACACATATCATCACCAGATCTGCTGTATCAATCATTTGACAAAGTTGTTCAGATAGAAATTTTATTACCTGGCACAGCCCATACAATATGCATAGTTCAGGTCAGACACAACTCGTGAAAAATTCAACACTCGTAGTGCTTTTTCCTCGAGCCAAATCTATTTCACTGACACACATGGCAGGTTCATGATGGTTAAATACTGTTTCACATTTTCAAGACTTATTGTATCATTTGAATGAAACAGCCTGACTCGACATGTTTGACTAAAATGCCTCCTAGGAATGAATCACATGCATACTACAAACCTTGGCTTTGCGATTTTAAGAAATCACACCCACACAAAATTCCAAGTAAACCTTTCATAGCCCACACACTTCTGATCAAGTTTTTAGATCTAACAATGGCAAGGCAAGGCAAGGCAAATTTATTTATATAGCACAATTCAACACAAGGCAATTCAAAGTGCTTTACATCACATGAAGATCATAAAAATCACATTTAAATCGATACAACGTAAAAACCAAGACAAAAGATCGCATTTAATCACAAATAGAATAAAAATAAATAAATAAAAATAAAACAGAAATAAAAATAATACAAAAACTACTACTGCTTCTAATAATAATTGAAATCAGCAATGGAGATAAGCACAAGAGGAATAGAAAGCAGGTAGATTGAAATATATAACCAGTTATGGATATGCAGTGCTAAACAAAAGCGTTTTTAGCCCTGATTTAAAAGAGCTAACAGTTTGAGCATACTTCAGACGTTCAGGTAACTTGTTCCAGAGGTGAGGAGCATAATAACTAAATGCTGCCTCACCCTGCTTGGTTCTTGTTCTTGGAACATGCAGAAGACCGGTTCCAGACGACCTTAGGGGTCTAGATGTTTCATAGGAATTTAACAAATCAAGCATGTATTTTGGTCCAAGGCCATTAAGTGTGTTGTAGACGAGCAGTAGTATTTTATAGTCTATCCTTTGACTCACTGGAAGCCAGTGTAGCGATTTCAAAACCGGTGTAATGTGGTCCAGCTTCCTTGTATTTGTGAGGACTCTGGCTGCAGCATTCTGTACTAGCTGCAGCTTCCTGACTGATTTTTTATCAAGACCTGTAAATATACCGTTGCAATAGTCCAATCTGCTGAAAATGAATGCATGCATAAGTTTTTCCATGTCTTATTGAGTCAGAAGCCCCTTAATTCTGGTTATATTTTTCAGGTGGTAATAAGCGGATTTAGTGACGGACTATAGATGGCTATCAAATTTTAGGTCTGAGTCAATAATTACGGCAAGGTTTCTGACTTGATTTGTAGCTGTAAGTGACATTGTGCTAAGATGGCTGCTTATCTTTGACCTTTCCTTTTTTGGCCCAAAAATGATCACCTCTGTCTTCTCCACATTTAACTGGAGAAAATTCTGGCACATCCATTCATTGATTTGATGAATGCATTTACTCAGGGAGACTAAGGGACTATAATCATGTGGGGACACAGAAATGTACAGTTGTGTGTCATCTGCATAGGCGTGATAGGAGATGTTATACTGTCCCATTATCTGAGCTAACGGAAGCATATAGATGTTAAATAAGAGTGGTCCAAGAATTGACCCTTGAGGGACTCCACACGTGAATTTGGTTCGTTCTGACTGATAGTTTCCGACTGACACAAAGAAATCCCTATCATGTAAATAAGATGTGAACCACTGTAGAATAGTGTCAGTAGGCCCTTCCCACTGTTCCAATCTGCTGAGTAGTATGTTGTGATCAACCGAGTCGAATGCGGCGCTGAGATCCAATAGTAACAGAACAGATGATTTGCCTGCATCGGTATTCCGAGGAATATCATTTAGGACTTTGATAAGCACGGTCTTGGTGCTGTGTTGTGGCCGAAATCCAGACTGAAATGAATTAAAAACATTATTTTGCATCATAAAAGTCTGGATCTGTTCGAACACAACCCTTTCGATAATTTTCCCCAGGAATGTCAGATTTGATATTGGCCTGTAATTGCTAATGGTTGAGGCATCCAGATTAGGTTTTTTTTAGGAGAGGTTTTATTACTGCAGTTTTTAAAGTCTGTGGAAACTCTCCTGTTTGGAGAGAAGTATTTATAATCTGAAGTATGTCTGGGGCTATGCAATGAAAAACAGTTTTGAAAAAGTTTGAAGGAAGGATGTCAAGGCAGCATGTTGTGGGCTTTAATTTTGACACCATTTCTGTTAAAGTGGCATAGTCCAAGAGGCTAAACTGTCTAAGATTGACGTGGGGGACATTTTGGGAGGCATTTAGTGTAACAATTGTCACACAACAATGAACAATGAAGTCTTGGTGGTTATATTGGTGCTTAGATTTTAACACGTTATGTGATATACTTGCATTATGTTTGTTGCTATTTGAGGCTAACAGTATAGCTATGTGGCACTTTTTCAAGGCTTGAACATGTACAGGAAATTACCAAAACATGCTCTGAAATGTCTCTTGGCTCAGTCAAAATCTATGGCTCTTACTCTCCAATGAACATCCAATTCAGCCACCTATGTACCACCTTCTTCACCTGTTGATCAATGGCAAAATGTCAGCCCCTTAAAGCATGTTTAAACTTTGAACTGTTCAATCCACTACTAAACCCTACGCCGTGGTAAAACATTGCCCCTGTACTGTACTGAATGAAAGTCTTCTTTGAATGGTACACCTTTCGACCACAAGAAATGTATTACAGATCGCTGTTCTTCTGTGGTGCAGATGAAGAGTGGTGCAGCCAGCTTTACTTCCCAACAACGCAATACACACTGAGATGATAACGTAGAAATTTAGCAAAAATGTGGCGTCATGTAGAAGCAGACATACTGTAGCATGGAAAGGCATACAGCTAACTAGGGGTGGGAACCTCTTGGTACCTCACGATACGATAGAATTTGCGATACAAAGCTTACTATAATAATAATCTCACGAAATGGTGATACAAAGATTATCGATACATTGATAAAGAAATCAGTCTACAAAACTACTAATAAACAGAAAAACAAGCTCTCTTCATCCTTCTGCTGTAAGTTCATCACTAGTAGATGTCCAATCCATTTGAACTGGGAGGGGGACAGCATATGAATCCCTTCCTCTTCAAATGGGCCCTTCTCGCTACTATGGTCATCAGTGGCAGCCAATGCCAAGCAACATTTTAGGCCATTTCAGATTCAACAGGTACACCTGTTGATTTTCAGTCACTTCCTGTTGATTTTGGGACATTTTATGAGTCACTTCCTGTTGATTTTGGGTTATGGACCAGGAAATGACCTAGGATTGAATAGGCAGCGATTCAGACTCAACAGAAAATGAACTTTAAATGTCCTAAAATGAACAGAAAGTGACCTGTAAATAACACGAAAATCTGACTGAAAAACTGAATGTTCTGGTTTCGAATGAATGACCGTTCATTCGCCCTTCCCAGTCTTAACGGATTACGTCGAACGCCATAAACGGCAACCATAGCGTTAACTGAGACACTGTTATGGCGGATGTTTTTGGTAGCATCTTGTTGGATCCTTATTTGATTTTTTTTTTTTTTAATTGTAACTTTTTTTAAAAAGATATCTCGATTCTTGGCCATGTTTATCGATAACCTTTTAGGATGCAAAGTATCACGATATATCACCATTCCGATATTTGGTCATACCCCTACAGCCAATATACTGTACAAGCAATTATAACAAAAGTACAGATACTGATTGACTTGCCCTCATATTGTTATTGTCATTATTATTACCCAAAGAAAACCCGGACATATTGCAATTATCCAAACATGTTCTGTTGTTGGCATCAGCTGTGGTGGACAGTAGGCATATTGTGTTGCACAAGTTCTGAAAAAAATGTTTAAAAACCTGACGACGCTGGCGATTTCTTTGGCGATGTTAAAAATAATAATAATTGTCACCTTAACTTATAAAGACTAGCGAACGGAGGTCGGAAGAGGACCGTCGAGACCTTAGACATTCTACAGTATTGTTGAGGCAGTTCACGGACGCGCACACCACGCTCATATTTTTCTATCATTTCCATCGTCATTTCAGTGGGAAGCCTCACCTTTTTCCTTTTTTCACCACCTGCACTAAATTTCTTGGAACCCATGTGGATTTCTCTCACAAGAAAATCCGCCGTGCGTCCGTCTTGTGGAAAAACAAAAAAACTGCAAAAACTGTAATAAATTGCCGAATTTAGAGCATGTCGTCAGACGTAGAACCAAATGGCGAGTCAAATTTTACGTTGGATGTCGAAAAGATCATGTTTCGAATAGGGCTGTCAAACGATTAATATTTTTAATTGAGTTAATCACAGTTTAAAAATTATTCCTCATTAATCGCAATTCAAACCATCTCTAAAATATGCCATATTTTTCTGTAAATTATTGTTGGAATGGAAAGATAAGACACAAGACGGACATAAACATTCAACATACTGTACATAAGTTCTGTATTTGTTTATTATAACAATAAATCCACAAAATGGCATTAACATTCTTTCTGTTAAAGGGATCCACTGATCGAAAAACTTGTAGTTCTTAAAAGAAAAAATTGAGTACAATAAATTTGAGTTCAAGTTATAGTAATTTTATATTAAAACCCCTCTTAATGTTTTCATTTTGTTTAACATTTTCAATCAAAAAATAAACTAATAGCTCGCCATTGTCGACGTTGCCGAGCGGAACGTCCTATGGGCTCCCTGCCGTTCTTCCACAGGGTCTTTAACTACGTAAGGTAGTGATTGAAATACACCACAAGGTGTCAATGGCGAGTTTTAAATTAATTAGAGATCAGAGGCAAAGTCTGAATAAGTTGTATGAGTATTTTGCATAGCTATTTTGATTAGAAATGCCAGCTCTCTTTGCATTGAGTGCTTTTCTTTTTGTGAACATTATTTTTTTTGAGAGATAGGAATATTATTTTTGTTGTGCTTTCACTAAATGATACTGTAGCGACTTAACTGTTCCGTCCAAATGCATCATAGTAAGTTGGGCGACCATGACTGTCAGTGGTGGCTGCAAATGGTATACAGTATGTTCTGCATTGTGTTCAATTGAGCTGTTAAAGTGATCCTCGATCTTTAAGACAAGTAATTCTTAAAAGATAAATATTAGTATGAGTTATAATAATTTGATATTAAAACCCCTCTTAATGTTTTCGTTTTAATAAAATTTGTAAAATTATTTTAAGTGATAGGTCGCCATTCTTGTTACGTCGCAGTGTGTGACGTCACTGGGCCGAACCTCCAGCGTGTCACTCTTAGCTACCCCAACATGTCGTCGGTTCTGCCCTTCCAATTAGAACCAGACCGGAAAAGTGAAGAGCAGGACAGCACTGTCGGTCGTTCACAAGACGAGCAGCAAAGGCAAAATGAAAACAGGAAATACATTACCTAATAAGAAAAGAATTGGGCAAAACTGGTGATGTACTCGCTGCAAGTGCGTCTCAATAATAACGGAGCAGAGAGTGTATGCTGTTGAGAACTCCGGTTTTTGTTGGCAGATCTTCATGGTAAGATATTGCGTTTTCAAACATATCCCAGTATAATTATGTAGATTGTTAGTGTCCAGAGCTGTCATATGCTTTACATACAGTACAAGCCAACAGTTTGACGGGAACAAATCCTGGAATCGAGTGTAATCCATGTTTTGTACATTGTAACGCGTGGTAGGTGGGATACGTGCATAAAAGTACCAAAAAGGGGAGAAGTTTCCATTTATGCACATTTATTCACACAAAAAAATATTTTCACGTTGACCACTCGTCACTTGGGAGCTCAGCGGTACGCACACACGCGTTCCCAGACGAACTCCCAACATAAAAGTAAGGTCCATGTCAGAGTCACTGTCGTCACTGTAGCGTGCCATAGTGCTTTAATTATTTGGTATGATTTGGGGAAAACTCCCATGAAGAATAGTCAACAAAAAAGATAGCAATAATAATCCAAATCCGCGTTTTTTCACTCACTCGAAGATCCAGGAATTAGACCAATCTCATGGCAATGTCGCAACCGCTATCAGGCCATCGAATCCACAAAATAGACTGATCCCAAAAGCCGCTGTGGGACCGACTAATCCAGAAACTAGACGGATCCGTAACCAATATTGCGAACGCGGTGGGACCGTCAGATCCAGAAATTAGACAGATCCCTTACTTGACTGAGGGTCCAGAAAAATGTTCGGGCGCCAGTTGTAACGCGTGGTAGGTAGGATCCGAGCATACAGGGACCAAAAAGGGGCGAGGCTTCCACTTATGCACATTTATTCACAAAAAAATAATAATTCCACCTTGACCACTCACGTCACTCCATTTGTTACCATTTGACTGGAAATTGCATCCAAAAGCAGCACATCGTGGTATTTTACTTAGCGAGTTTAGGCAGCAATACGCAATTGTTGTACACGCTACACATTTGGAAACATCCAATTTACGTCATCACTGCGAGCCCGCAAAACATGGCGCCAACTATCGGTCAACAACATATTTTAGTACAAGAGAACAATTGTGGTTTATTAGAGCCTACATGTATTTAAGGTAGAGGATCACTTTAAGAAAAATATCATCTCGTGCTCCGCCCAAATGCATGGTGAGAAGTTGGGCAACCATGACTGTCAGTAGTGGCTGCAAATGGTATACAGTATGTTTTGCGTTGTGTTCAATTAAGCGTGTCAAGAAAAAGATGGCTCCTTTCATTTTTCCCTCGCATTTCCGTGCCTTTTCCCTCTCACTGTGCTAAAACGGTGTCATTGTAAACTGTTTGAAGCAACGCATGAATGGGTCATTCCGTGCATGCATCAATTGCGTCAAATATTTTAACGTGATTAATTAAAGAAAATGAATTACCGCCCGTTAGCGCGATAAATTTGACAGCCCTAGTTTCGAAGTGATCTTATGTCAAGGTACCACTGTAAAGGTGTGAAGTCTGAAACTGAATGCCGAATAACTCATATTATTCCCAGAGGTTTAATGGTTTTCAACCACAAGAATTTTGTATGAAAACTTATCATTCATTCATCAACGTGAGGTTTGTTTTGCAAGGATGTGTTGGCAGCACAATTGCCAGGCACAAGTTTCAAAGGTTCCAGGCTGGGAAGTGGGACATACACATTAGTGAGACAAAGGCACAAAAAAGCAACAGTAAAGAAAGCTTTTTTTCCGTTCTATGCTTTCAAAACCATTAAGGGTTACTACCAAAAGCATCATAAAAAAAATATTATCCTTGCAAAAAGCCTGAAAAGCAACTAGTATGCTGAGATGGTTAAAAATGCACTAGTCACTCACTCTGCCATATATAGTACAATGAGGCAAGCAGAAGAAAAAGGAACATCATTGGAGCAATTAATGAAATAATATCCAACTACAATGGCAAATAAATTAGAGAAGCTGTATCTGAGACAAGGAAAAATGACGATGCATTCTCAATTAATATTTTATTTTAAATAATTATTTTGCAAAAAATAAATAATGAGGTTTGGGAATTGAAGCTCTCTCTTGCAATTAGTCATTTCATTTCAAAATATAATTTGGCTTAGTTGAAATGCCATGGCAGTGATTCCACTGTGTAGTCTCAAAGGTCATTGTAAAGGTTTCCCATCTTTTTTCTTGCCCCTTCTCTCTACATTCTTCGGCAACATAAAGTTAATCAGGGTGAAGTAAACATTGGTGTGCTAATGACCTTCTGAATTAGGTTATATGATGATTAATTGTGATGCTGTGGGCCAATGTAATATCTATATAATTTGTTAAATTACATGGAGGGGAGGTCGGAGAGACCATAGAAGTACTGCAGTTGCAGATGTTGTATCAAATTTCTGTAGGGTAGAGTGGTTGCCCAGTTTTTAACCCATTACTTCCAAAACAGGAACTCTCAAATTGGGATTTGACAGAATACAACTTCAGCATATTATTATTCACAATCAAACACCACAATTTTAGATTAGCAAATGCATTTGTAGTCGATAACAATTAAAATTCTGTCTTAAAATAACATTACATGATAGTTGATGTTATAACAAATCCCCACATTATTTTTTTAATCAATATCAATGTAATGGGTGCATTTGAGAAAAAAACTGTCAGTAATAAAATTTACTACCTTGGTGGATTCAAATGAAAGGGACTATTTTTTAAGTTGTGCAGCAGATCCAGATATACAATAAATACCTAAAATGAAAGTGTAAATTTGTTATGATGCAAAGGTAAATGAAAGATGATTATTATGAGCGTTGTTTTTAATATATTCTGTCAAAATGTGTTTATGTCAGTCCTTTAAGTTTTACTCTTGCTATTTTTGTTAATAAATGAGGCACCTTAATCACACATTAGTTAAAACAAGTTTTTTTTTCTCTGTCTAAACTTCTCCTGGAAGAAAAAAAAACAAACTATGGGACTTATTAGTTGACACCTCCTCCCAACTCGACAGTGTGCCAGATGCTCCAAATCAGCATTGTTAACACCTGTCCTCTCACAGTTAATGAATTGCTTCCACAAAGGAAGACCTGACTTCCTTGTTCGGAGCTTGTCTTGTTAAGTTCGGAACTTGCATTCCAAATTATACCTGCCTCATGTTCAGTCATCCAACTGACAGCAGGCAAGAAGTCAATGTTTGTATGACCATTTGGTTTGCTTCAAGGGTAAACCTAAACAGTTAATTGGCAAATATGAATGTGGAGCTGATCAATAAACTATATGTGACAGTACCTGTAAACTTCTTCTGAAATACAGTAGCTATGAATGAAGCTTACAGAGGGAAAATTTGCAGCCACATGCAGAAAACCCAAATAGCCTTTGTCAAAATAAACATTTGCTTTATGACAAACCACTCTGTCTTGAGTATTTCTAGTTCATCACAGCCTAAGCAATATTCCAAAGAATCTCCTTTCAGGAAAAGCACATAATGAGTCCTTTGGAATGTCAGTAGGCGTTTGCTATTGTGGCACAGCACCCTCAGAGCATGCTTGCATAGGCTCAAACGGTTGCTCGTAGATACAATTATTAGTTTGAGTTGAGGCTGGGGAGACTACAGCACGCTAATATCAGCCACCCCCCCCCAATCCCCACAGCCAAACCTGAGACAAAGTTTCCCTCACATTCCGTTTGTACAGTCAATAGTCTTTGCAGTGAAAATCGGAATTCAAAGTACTTTTTGATTTTTAAATGATAATGATTAAACTAGCTTTTAATTAGACAGACATTAGTGTCGTCTTTAGCCTGCATATACGCAGGGGTGAAAGTGGGCCGGAACGAGCCGGAACTCCGTACCGACATGAGATTTGGTGCCGGAACGCCATTCCGGCATACGGTGCTTTGATCCCAAAAATATGACGGCAACTGTTAAAACCCTATGTGTGATGGTTTGTTTAAAGTATTGTATTTTGTCAAATGATGCCCTCTAGTGGCAGCGATGGGTGTGACTGAACTCTTGCCTCTTATGACTGAGAAGCAGACGTGTCTAACATGGCTAAGGGACGTCTACGCTCTGGTTTGGCCCACACAAGGCTGTAAGTTGTTTCAGTTGATGTATGATGGCATAGGTATTTGTGTTTTGGTTTGGAAATACTGTTTGTTTAGTTATGTTTACCGATTTGGTATGGGAGAAGTGTGAATACGTTAGCATTTGTAGCATCTAAGCTAGCGGACTTTATTATGTTGATTAGGCTGATTTGATTTACTAAATTTACGCATTGATTCTACTGGAGGAACGTTTGATCAAATGTTTTGTGTAAAATGTTTTTTGTTAATATGGGTGTCATTTTTAACATGATTTGTCAAAAGTGAAGAATTAAAAGCTTCAAATTAAAGAATCCACTATTGCCTTGTTTTTCTGTCTGTCAACCTAAACAAATTCACATTTAGTGAGGACTGAACACTATGTTGAAAAAAAAAAAAAAAAAAAAAAAAAGCTTGTTGAATCGATGCGTTAAAAAAGGGCAATGCAACAGAAAATTGATCAGCTCTTTTAGAGAACGGAAAGAGATGAAGCTGCGTATTTATTTTATCGACTGTCCATCATTTATTTAGACTCATCAAGTGTCATTGTAAATTCTCGCTGAAGGTAAAAGAACTATGTATGAACATGAGTGGAACTATGTACTTAGCAAAAACAGGTGCAATGACTAAAACATGTATAATATTCTTGTATCTTCAAAGGAGCCTCCCTTTGCTCTGATTACTTTTTTGTAACCTCTTGCCATTCTCTTGAGCTTCAAGAGGGAGTCACCGACAATGGTTTTTCACAGGTATGCCTTTTCAGGGTTGATTAGTAGAATTTATTGCTTTATCAGTGGCGTTGGGACCTTCATTTGTGTTGCATTGAATGAGGTGTGTCCAACTTTTTGGCATGTACTGTATGGAACTTATATCTTTAGTATTTAAAGAAAACAGGAGGTTTGACGACCCCCCCCCCCCCCCCCTCCATAAAAAAAGGGGGGTGCCAGCTCCATTGCGACCTTCATGTCAGTGATTTCTGACCAGAAATTCTAACCACTTTCACCCCTGCATATACGTATGAGGTATTTCCTCCTATGGTTGAAATTGAATGTTAGCTTTCATATTATATTCAACAGGTAAAGACCTCTACAGGTGCTTGACATCACGTCAGACTCCCAGGCCATTAAATTAACGTGTAATCTTCTTTTCCATTATGCATGAGGGCCAGACGTGCCTCGTTAAATCTGGGCCACCAAACCATTCACACATGAGCACACACACACAGATACAAAGCATGTCACTGTGGTGCACCCTACCCTTGACTAGATGGTGACATGTACTGCAAGAGGCATCTGCAATTCTCAGCATAATATTAGGACTGCACACTCCGTTAAAGTGTTAAGCAGAATTAATTTTTGCGCTTCTCAAAGCGCTCTCTTCAAGAGGTCACCATGATCTCAGTGTGACTACAATTTTATATTTCATAAATCCTGGCATCCAAGTAGATTTTTAACTGGGCATGATTAGATTTAAACAGTCTAAAAGAGGAAATGCACAAGGTATTATTGTGTATATGATGCTTCACTGGTAACAGGGATGAGTCTGTGACAGCATCTGTACCAGGACATATTGTGCATAGTCTGCCTCTCCATCTGGAAGACCATGTTTTGATTTTTTTCTGGTGCAGTCACAGAGGGCTGAAGATTCACAATGTTTTTTCAAAGCCCAGCAGGTTGATTCCTCCCAAATGATTGAATGGTCTTTGGGAATATAACTCTAATTCTGTAATCTTCCATCTGGTGTCCTGGACCAACCTCTTCGGTGAATAGACACAGACCCAATCCATGCCTGTTGCACTGGCCTCCTCTTCTCTCACCACAGGCCTCATTTGAAGTTCCCCAGCTGATCCTTCTTTGGTCTGGTGCCAGTGACACAGTGAGGACGCGAAGTAACCCAGTTTGATTTCATTCCATTGCCAACAATTCAAAATTTTTGATTGCTAGAATGCATTCTTGAATTTCGGTAAATAAGTTTCCTTTCAGCATCATCACTTATTTTCTTCATCTGGGTCCCTTGCCTCTATTCATGTTAAGACAGAAATTACAAAATGAGCTGACTGGAAGAAAATGGCTGTCGTATATTTTCAAATAGTCATCAAAATCAATGCATTGGTTTTCGCTGTCCTTCAGGTACATCCTACTTAGTATTTGTAATTCATCTTTTTTCTTTCTTTTTTTTTTTTTTTTTAATTCCTTTGCTTGTACTTGTTATTCAGTCCAAACCTCCTTCATATTAACACTTTTATCTTTTTCTTTTGTTTTCTATGGAGTAATTCTTTTAAGATTGATATGTATTTTGAGTTTCCAAATATTTTTCCCTTCCTATTGCATTTTCTAATCACATTTTGTGTGTTATCCTGTCTTATAGGCCAAATTTTTGCTCACCATTGACTACGAGTTAGCGGCACTTTTAGCCATCCATTTATAAGGGCCCGCCTCATGGTCACCAGCAGAGGTGATGAAGTGGTTGGTTTCAATGTTATTATTTACATCATCCGTCTGTTTTGCCTTTGTCCACCACACCTGTCAGCTGTCTGCCTTTTGCACATCGCTTCACTGGTCAAGTTATATTTTCTAACACCAGGCTTACGCACCTTTCACCTACACATATTCATCCAGCCAGACTTCTGAAAAATCCACTGTTGTAACCTGGGAATTTCTGCGCACCCACCAAAAAGGTGTGACTCACCTTGAGGCTAGCTTCAAAAAACAGTGGTTTGAGTTTTACTCAGACTTGAGATGGAAATTCAAATCTGTCCATTTTCAACACCATTTATTCTTGTTAAGGTCAAATTATACCGGACGCGTCTGCGGTACGGATCCGCCAAGATATAGCGGCGCAGCCAATCCGTTTCTATTCTATCATATTGTTCAAATTATACCGGTCGCATAAGCGCTACGGATTGACTGCAGACCATGTCTGACGAGCATGAGCCTGCCGGATGGTTTTGGCTATTTTCTATTTTTGCTAAAGACGCATCAGTCAAAATGGGTGGAGCCAGGCCTGCAGTCAACAGGCCAGGTGCTTATTCACGTTTTAAACACCAGCAAACATGGACAATGATTCATTTGGAGGTGAAAAGTCACAAAGTTTGAAAAGGAATCTGCATGGAACGCCATAGCATAAGTTATGAGGATGGACGGTGAGGTATGTAAGTTATGTCATTTAAAACGGTAATTAAAATAGTAGAGAACGGGTTGTTGATGTGGTCATGGTGTCACAAACCCATAGCAAAAAAAATAATAATAATAATCAAAATCGGGGAAAAAATGTTCAGTCAAATTAAGTTCACCTCTCTCTCTGCTTCTATGTTGAGTACAGATTCCGTGTGTTTGTTGTTGTTTTTAATGCCACATTGTCGAGTGCGATCACGTGTGAGCTCACGACGGGATGGAGCTGCCGGACTGCAGTTGTGCGCTCTGGTATGTTTTGTCTATTTTTGACGTACTGCAAAGCACGCAGTCAACAAAGCGATTAGCGGATCCGTACCGCAGACGCGTCCGTTATAATTTGGGCATTAGGGTCATGAGGTGCTGTTGCCTATACCAGATTACTTTGGGTGAAAGGAAAACTACACACTAAACCACTTGCCGCACAGTCATAGGGTGCACACGGAGACAGACAAATAATCACACTCACAATCACACCACCACTGAATAGGAATCGATTCCACACTGCCTGCAAAAATTCAAATCAATTTGAAAGATTTACTAGCCCACTCGGGCGGTATGGTCTCTCCTTTCAAACTCGGGTCCTCTGCCAGAGGCCTGGGAGCTTGAGGGTCCTGCCCAGGATCTTAGCTGTCCCTAGGATTGCGCTCTTCTGAATGGCGACGTCGGACGTTGTTACTGGTATCTGTTGGAGCCATGCACTCAGCTTGGGGGTTACTGCCCCTAGTGTCCCAATCACTACTGGCACCACTCTGGCACCTTCACCCCCCACATTTTCTCCAACTCTTCCTCCAACTCTTCCTTCAACCCTTGATATTTCTCCAGCTTTTTATGTTATATATATATATATATATATATATATATATATATATATATATATATATATATATATATATATATATATATATATATATATATATAATTGTGACTTTGATTAAAAAGCTATTTATTTCAAATTACAACCACACATTATTCAGTTTATGGAAGACCATTCACCAGAGTTTCAGCTATTTCTGTCAATTTTTAGTCAATTTATGGCTTTCCCAAGATGTGTTCCAAATGTCCACCATTCCGTTGCAAGCAAACCTGTACTCGTCTGACAAAGTTGTCAATCACTTTTACACACTCTTCTTTCGGGATGGCTCTTATTTTTGCTGTGATGGCAGTTTTCAGTTCCTCAATTGTTTGTGTATCTCCCTGGTATACATTGTCTTTGAGGAAACCCCACAGATAAAAATCTGGGGGGTTAAGATCTGGTGAGTGCGGGGCCCATTCCACATCGCATCTTCTGCTTATGAGTCTCTCTTCGAACCTCTGCCTCAACCAAGCAATGGTTTCGTTGGCTGTATGAGGTGGTGCCCCGTCTTGCTGAAACCATTGTGAAGCTCTCACAACCCTTCCCAACCCGAAAGAGGAGTGTGTAAAAGTGATTGACAACTTTGTCAGACGAGTACAGGTTTGCTTGCAACGGAATGGTGGACATTTGGAACACATTTTGGGAAAGCCATAAATTGACTAAAAATTGACAGAAATAGCTGAAACTCTGGTGAATGGTCTTCCATAAACTGAATAATGTGTGGTTGTAATTTGAAATAAATAGCTTTTTAATCAAAGTCACAATTGAAATTTTCATGGGTACGCATCTTTTTGGGTCACCCTCTTTTTTTTCCCCCCTCAACATGCCCAGTTGACTGTAGCTGCTTGTTTGGACATGCAGAATTATAGATCTGAATGTGTTTAAGTCTTGGAACAGTTTTATCGTTTAAATGGTCTACACATTTAACCCTTTAACACCTAAGCCTATTTTGGCCGAATTTGCATGCATTTGAGGTTGCCTTTATATTTCAAAGAAAAAAATCATTACAATGGCCAAGTTGGGTCCCTTTTTTCAAGACACGTTGAACTTCATGTCCAAACTGTTGTTTTCTTCACTGACCAATTACTGTATAATCCACATTTTGGACCCAAAAAGACAAAAAAATCCCAAAGTCTTTTTTCAAAATTTGTAATGTTGATGTCCCATTGACAACCAAACATGCTCGACCAACCGTTTTGAAGCTTGATAATATTTATTCAACTTGTTAGGATAAACATTCAATCGAAAAAAATAAGATTTAATAGTTTTGTGTATGACAATTCAACACAAACAGCAGGTATGGTCATAGGCGTTTTTGGCCTTTACACATACTATGGTCAAAACAGGTTATATACAGTGCAAAATAGGGAGAAAAAAAATTATATATATCATCTAATACAAAAAGGGTTTGGAGGATATCTCTTTGTGAAGTTAGGTGTTGTACCCATCACCTTATCAAAAGTATATACGTACATGCAATCAAGCTTCTCGAACACACATCTACATAAAAATTGAAAATATTATAGTGAAGAAAAAATATATATAAAATTGAAAAAAAGTATTAAAAAAAAATTTTGACAAGTAGTTCAGTTCAATTCAAATTTTTCAGGCATGCGACCCAATAAAGTTTTTTTTTTATTTTTTGTGCACTCAATAAAGCTTCTTCTTGAACAAGTCACGGAACTGCGTCACACACAACGTCACACAGCCTAGTCTTTCGCCATTTGCGCGCTACTGTCACTTCTACTCGCCGAGACCCCAACTCATCCAAAGAAAACAACGACAAATACGACTCATCTTCTTCCTTGAGTTAATGAATAATGCATTAGCTTGCGCTAAATGTAGTTTTAGATTCATTCTGCACGTTTCAAAGTCGCTCGCTCAAACCAACCGGCCGTTGCTTGCTTCACATGCCTCCCTTTCATTAGTTGGCGCCTCGCTCGGAAATTTATTAAAAATGATCAAATTCGGTTCGTCCTTCTTGACAACCCAACGGCTCTTGGGATATGTTATGTAATCTTTTGTGCTGCTTTCGGTTTTGAAAAAGGACAAGAAATGATGGAAATATGGAGATAGATACGTGGTCCATGCAGCGTTTTAATGCATATTTATGAGTGCAATAAAATTATAAAACTCAAATGACATTATCTCCCGTTTTTCTTGGTCGATTGACTTCAAATAAAAACTGGTGTGGACATCAACTTCCGCACTTTCAAATGAGACCAACCTGTGGCACGTGGGTGACGTAATTACAGCGTGACGAAGATTCAAAGACGATATGCGTAAACGCGTTGCTACCGACACGTTCGGTGTTAAAAGGTTAAACAAAGATAGAATCAGCCCTGCAATTGGCTGGCTACCAGTAAAGGGTGTACCATGTCTCCTGCCCATGCCCAGCTAGAATGGGCTTCAGCACCCTCTGACTTGGATGATAATAAGCGGTACAAAAGATTAATGAATGCATTATGATAGAACAATAACACATAATTTGCATATAGCCCCTTTATGTAAAGTTTTGTCATATCAGCCATTAAAAGATTTCACATGAGCGTCACATGTTTTAAGGTAATTTCGATAGATTTTATATCCATTGCTAACTAAAAGGTCTTTGCTATCACATTGGAATTCATCCAGAAAGCTGAAACAAAAATATGAGGTGAGGAACAGAGACCTCCAATAGACCCTGAGGTTACTCAGCTATAAAACGGGAATATCCTTTTTTTGTGTGTAATTTACAATAAATGTGGCACATTAAATAAGTTATGAGCATAAAATCGAAGGATAAGCAGACATAGTGGCCGCACTGCCAGACCAGTGAAGAAGCATTATGTTGTAACCTTTGCATGATTATGGATTCTATTAGCTATTAGACCCCGCTAACCCCCATAAACAATCCCGCTAGAACTGCCTGCTAAATAAGAAATGGCTTTGTACGCGTTTCATTGTGCTAGCTGTAAAGCAAAATATAGTGTAAGTTTTAATGGTTAGTTTAGTTCATTCTCAGCATCAATGTGATATTAAAGTCCAAAACATTTAAGAGATGTCATGACTTTTTTTTTTTTACAGTTGAAATGGCACAAGGCTAGTGATCTCAAAGTAAAATTGCGTTTTTTTGCCATGATAGTAAATATTCTGGTCCCGTTTTATTATATGTACATGATTTTACATTACTGAATCTTTATGAGATCATTGGAGTTCTGTAGTATGATATAATGTCCAATCATTCTGGCTTCTTATTGAATGAGATGTGTTGGAAGGTCATTATTATTGCTTCAGCTCTCTCCAAGGGATCAGGGGATTTCTCCCTTGAACTTCCCCTCACTGGGAGTTGGAGTGCTGCGGAGCGTGTGTATTGTAAAAGGGAAGTGAGCTGAAAGCTGAATGCCATTTTAATTGTGTGTTTGCAGCTGGCAATGCAACCCCTTCAGCAGGCTCATATGACTTCTCCACTGCACCCAAAGGGCGAAGGGCTTGACACGATGATTGCACCACCGACCATGGGAAGAACAACAAAATAACATGATCTGACGAGGATGAACACATCTTTACTTTTTCTGAAAGTGTGGAGTATTGTTCACCAAACGACAACGTTGCATTTTACTGTGCGTCCTTTTAGCTAATTGAACATTACAGTGGTTTCACGAGCCCTGTGCTGTAGAAATAATTGATAATATTACTTATGATACTGATTTTTGCATTAATGAGAACTAGGCCAAGAGCATCATGGGACATTGACACTGCTCTAGAGCATAATTCTTGCCTGAGTGTGGTATGTACAGTACAGTAAGTCTCATATCCGAGTCTCTTTGTTCACTGCAGTGCAGTGCAGTGATGCACTGTCTCACTCTAGAGTCACTCTTGGCAGGGCTTCCCATTCTGCCTGTCAAAGGGAAAGCCAATTCAAACATTGATGTGGGCTATCAAGTGTCCTGGAGACTCATTTTTTTCCCCTTTGGTTCTCCTTGAATTTCGTGGCTCAGTAAATCAGGTAGAGAGTAAAAAGCTGTTCTACATGTGTTGCTATGAAACACACATCTATGCAAAATACTTTTAAATTGTATCACGCAAGGCACGGACTTATATGTGTATTTCCAGTCAATAATATCAGATCCTGTGTTTTTTTGTTTTGTTGTGTTTTTTTTTAGTGAGAGAAATTCAAAGACAAGAATTAAAAAAGTCATTAGGGATCAAATACAGTATATTTTAAACTATGTGACGGCTCTGGCCGTTTAACTGTTTTATTTTGAGAAGCCTCCAGTCAGCTGATCGTCACCTCCGCCAGCTGGCTGTCTCCTCTCACTGGGACGAAAGCTGATCGACGCCGGACGGACCGACAACGTCGCCGCTGATGATTGGCCATGACGAAAGGGCGCCAAGCTTCATAAACTCTGGGAGGTCGCATTCTACAGCATTCGTGCCGCAGTCCTCCTCGCCAGCTGTTTGCTCGCCATTCACTATCGTGTGCGTTTGACCGCTACTTTGTTACACTTTTTCGGTAAAGTCTTTTGTGTTTTGCCAATATTGGATCGTTTTTGTTCACCACTGTAAATAAGAGCACTGAAACAGTAGGGGTAAGCTGCCATTTATGTTCAACCCGTTTTCTCCTGTTTTGTTTAGATTAGGAAGCTAGGGTAGTGGCTGTCTTTTTGTTCTTGCCCTTTTATGATCAGGGTTTAGTTAGCGGGTGGGGTTGATGTGTAGATTCCTTTTGTTTGTTGTTTTGGCCTGGGCTTACCCTGAAGCCGTGCTTCTTCCACATTTTGTATATGTTGTCCATTGCGAGTATGACTGTGTAAATAAATTTGTGCCACTTGTGAACTTGCGTGGCTCGTTTTATGTTACGCCCTTAGCGAGCCGTCCATGGGACGTAACAGTAACAATTCATTTATTCATCTTCTGTGCCGCTTATCCTCATATTGACCGTGGCGATGCTTGAGCCTATCCTAGTTTACTATGCTCATTTGGCAGGGTACACTCTGGACTGGTTGCCAGCCAATTGCAAAGCACAACCATTCATGCACTCACTCATATGGACAATTTTGAATGGTCAATCAGCCTGTGGGAGGAAACCACAGTATCTGGAGAAAACCCACGCACACATGGGGAGAACATGCATGTATCTTTCGATTAAAAATGCTACGGTAAATGGACTGAACCGCACTATTTAAAATTTACATGATTTGCATGCGTGTGTTCGTTTTTACATAAACCATCCTTGAGGATCAACACTGTGATTTGTGGACCCCTGATCTTGTGTAATCACCTTGGGGAAGGGAAATGGCTGAAAATTACACCAATTTTTATTGGTAGCATAAAAGCGGAGGAATTGGAGAAAACCTGTGCTGACAGGAGGATAGTTTGCAAACTCCTCATGGAAAAGACCCAGAGTCAGGTGTTATAGGCTTTGTGAAGTGAAATTAAACTAGGGGCCTTCTTGTTGCGAGGCAGCAGCATTCCTTCACCAAAGCAAATTGGAGGAAAAAAGTTTAATCAAGCCATGAAATGTTGCAGGGGATAACTTAAAGGGAGCACATGAGTTATAAATTCTGGAACGGAAGAATTCCACTGTAGACAATGCTTCTTCATATTTGACATCAGCATCTACATACAGTCTTAGGGTCCATATGACCAATGTAGGACCTAGTTATTGCCTCGGGAACCTAGGACCATCAGAATGAAACACATTATTTTGACAAATTAGCAAAATTATCATAGAACGAAGAGAAAATGGACTGTGACTTCACAAATAGATACTGAAATTTAATTATTACATATTGGGGTCATTTTCCCGCAGATATTTCCCCACAAAAGTTGCAATTAAAAACATTAGCATTAAATAAAATCTCAGTTGCAGGCAATGAGCTTCAGTGTGTTTGCTGCGGAAGGACAATTAATGTCAAAACAGTGCAGTGCTACAAGCAGACTTTGGCTTCACCCCCAGCCTGACATGGTTACAACGCACCAGTAGGCTTCAGAGCCCTTCCTGTGTGGAGACACATTCTACAAGACTGCACTGCAAAAAAAGCCTTGGACTAGCCCACTAATGAGGTTGGGGATTGTCAACAACCTCCCCTAGTGTGTCTCCAGTTAGGCTGTGTTGCTTTCTGCACACAAGATTGCAGCCCTTGAGACTTGGGCTTGATAATGTAATGACTGGGACCTCTACTGGCCTTATTAGCAAGCATAAAGTATGGTGGCCAGTATTCATCCACACTGTCATTAAATATTTGCAGCAGCATCAATTTATGCATACTACTGTACGTAAGGAGCACATCGTTGTCCCATTACATCCCAAGGATTTTGTACAAAACTGGAAGGGTCAACTTTTTGTGACAGACCACAACTTGTAGAAAATTTTCAAACACTTTCTTTGCTATTTTGTTTGGTAGAGAGTGAAGGGAGGTTACCTTAGGTTATGTTCAATCTGAGACAGAAGACTTTTCTAGAAAATGTTTACTTGAACTCTAAAATAAATCACCCAGAATACAGTATTTCACAGTATTGACTGGGGTGACAGATGCTCTTAAGATTTAAATGCACTTGGGACCTCTGCCTGGTCCTCCTACCTCCCCGGTTTGAATACACTCACAACATGCCCACGAGTGGTACTGCGTGTCACCATTCAAAACAGTATACAGATTACGACACATAGGGGTTCCCCTGCAGCTACGGGAGACAGATGTGACCATTGTCTCTTTCAATCTCTGGCCCATCGTGTCAGGAGGTGTACATGTGTTGCCTTGTCCAGTACCGCAGCTTGCAATCGGCAGCTGACGGATTGGCATGGGATTCCAGCTCCAGAGTACCATCAGCAAACCGTTCACCCACGCAATGCCATTCACGCTGTCTTCCATCCGTGAAGAGAACACTCGCCCAAGTGCCAGACGTCATTGAATGTGAGCATTTTGCCCACTCAAGTTGGTTGTGATGACGACTTGAAGACAGGTTCAGATACCAATAAAGAACAAAAAAAATTCCCAATAAGTTTCCCTCAGATGGATTCTGACAGAAATTCATGGTTATGCAGAACTGTTATGGCAGTAGTCTCCAGGTGGTTGGACTCAGACAGTACAAACAAACAGATCAAGGTGCCTGATGTCAAGATATGGACATCAAGGGCTGTGATTGTTGGGCCAGTTATTTTGTAAGATATTTAGAAACACCACTGAACCTGTCTTATCAAAAAATATAACAAATTTACAAACAAACAAAAAAAAAAAAACTAACTGCTCTGCTCTGGTGGACATTTTTGCATGATTACATGTGGCTCCATAGCTGCAAAAAAAAAAAAAAATGCAATATCTGCTTTTATACTGTTTGTTAAAACTGCACATTTTAGAGCGGAGTATTATTGTGTCAGTGTACACTTATGCATTAAGTGTGCAGTAATCATGTTGACTAATCAGCATATTGATCTCGTGCCGCGATATACATACATGAACTTTCTGTGCAAAGAAAAAATGCACACTAAGAAATTTTTGGACAGACTTGTAAACAGCATTTGAGAGAAATAAGACTTTTATGTACAGCTAAAAAAACAAACAAAAAAAGTATTGGCTTATGCTAAAACAAGTGTTGCCTTCATGGGTTTCTTCATTATTTCTACCTTGCTGCCTCTGATAGGTGAGACTACTTCCTAAGCAACAGCTAACTGGTTGGTTGAATAATCCCACATTTTGTTTCAGTTCTGTCAAAAATGCATTCTTTGTACTGCTTATCCGATCCCTCACTATGGTCACCGGCTGACTTTAGGCAGCATAGAGGGTACACCTGGATTGGTCGCCAGACAGTTGCAAGGCATATATGGACAAACAACCATACAAACTGACATGCAGACCAATGGAGAATTTATAGTCATCATTTATCCTACCTTACCATGCACATTTTTTGGAATATGGATAGAGGTTAGGATTGGTAGTAATGGCAGAAACCCCATGCAGGTACAAGGTGAACATGCAAACCACACGGGAAAGCCAGTAACATGACCTCCGGACTGGTAGGCAAGTATGAATGACGTCTTTAGTAGGCATTCTATTAAAGTAGAGTCTAGTGTAGACCAGTGTTCTTAATAACGGTGTTAGAGTATAACGGCGTTATTTTTGTCAGTACTGAGTATTTTAATGAATTACTTTCTCTGCAAAGCAGTTTCCGTTACTGAGGATGTAAAGACGTGCGTTACAATGTGTCACTACGTTGGTTGAAAGACGTGAGAAATGTCTGAGAGACACGGAGCGAGCAGAGCAGGAGAGGGGAGGAGGGGAAGGAGGTTGTGACGCCATTGCCAACACGGTGCTATGTGGCTCGGAGCGTTAGCATAGCATTCACATTCTCACTAGCATTAGCATTGAACGTGGCGAGCGTCATGTTAAACGCTCAGGAAACATTTTACATACAGTTTGTGGCGATCACATGGGTAAAATTAATAGAAAATAATGGACTGTTTTCCTGTTCAGTATGCATTATCATCACCAAGTGGGCGTTGTCCTTGTAGATGCTACAATATAATAATAATTTGTTTTTGTTTTTTATTACCAAAAATAGTCACTTGCCTTAAACTTTTCTTGAATGACATATCCATAAACCGTGTGTGACTTTTTTAATCAAACACGTAGAGCAAAGATAGAAGAGGGAAGACATTCAAGCCTCACCTGCACATTGAAAAATAATATCTATATGGCGGAAAACACTCAATTGACTTCCGCTCTGAGACCCCCCAATTTGGCCAAATTTCAAAACTGTCCGATGTGCATGTATGATACATCAAAATCTCTATTTTCTGGGGGAAGAAACATTTTGAACAGGAGGGTATTTGGAAAAAAAAATTAAACAGCAAAACCCTAACTAGAGGTGAGAGCATGAATGAGCAAAATTAAAGACGCCATGATTTTAATGAGATATTGTTGTGTACTTACCTTGTTTCGATCCAAAAACTCCATGTAGCATGTATCACCGAGTGTCAAGACACAGCTATGAATGGCCACAGTTGGATTTTTTGGGGGATTTTATGGGTGAAACGTGGTAATATAACAAGGGTAGCGATACAGAAATCGTAGACCTCAAGGAGTGGTTGAGATGTTCTTTTTCATATATTTACCCTTTTAAACTTGTTTTTTTTTTTTTTTTTCATTTTTCTTTGTTTGGATCGATTATTTATCATCCAACATATCAGGAAAAATGCGACAGTGACAAAAAAAATAAATACAATTAAGCGATAGGTATGAGGTAGATATATATCCGTGACTTATTCATGAACGCCATTTTTGTCACTGTGACATAATTTGTTTAAAAGTTTAAAATATGCGAGTGAATAATTTTTTTAAAGTCTTTTTTTTTTTTTAAATGATATATTAGACATCAATTAATGATTCTAAGCTAAAAATGACAGACATTTTGAATAATAAATATAATTACTTACCTTGTTTTTATGGCTGGGTTGAAACAAAAGTGGTTGTGCAACGTCTGTAAACGGGGGTTTCCAGCGTAAAACTGACAAATAAAAAATAGTTCAGGGGCTTAATGCACCGTGAATCTGCTATAGCAGCATATAGACATATTGTTCTCTCAAACACAACAGTTCTTTTGGCTTAAAATACAGCAGTTTATTTTAAAGAGGGGTGCAAGACCAAAAACTGCTTTTTCAGTCGTCTGTGTTTTCTGCCATATGTATTAGGGGTGTGACACACAAGTCACGGTTTAGTACAACAGGAAAAAGGCTTTTTTTCTCACAGCATTTAAAAGGTAAATTTTGTATACCAATACACTCTTATATAGGTGACATTTTTAATGAATGTAAAAAGGGTGATGTATGTTTTTTTTGTTTTTAAATGAAAAAGACAGTTCAATTCAATCAATTATTATAAACATTTAATGTGAAAGACATTATAGAATTGATCATGTAATAACGTGTAGAACATTAAAAGTAACGTCAGTTACTTTGCCGAGTAACTACTCACTCTTACGTTGAGGTAACTGAGTTACAAGTACAATTTACAATTTGTAACTGTAATGAATTACTTTTTTATAGTAAGATTGGCATCACTGATGTAAGCCAAAGGAAAAGTTATTTATATAGCACTATTCAACACAAGGAAGTTCAAAGTGCTTTACATCACAAAAAGATCATAAAAATCACGTTAAAATCAATAGAACATAAAAACAAAGACAATCGAAATAGGCAATAAAATTATACATAAAAATCGCATTTAATCACGAATAGAAAAAAATAATTAATTAATAAATTTAAAAAAATAAAACAAATACTACTACTACTACTAATAATAATTGACATCAGAAATGGAGATAAGCACAAGAGGAATAGAAAGCAAACAAAAGTGTTTTTAGCCCTGATTTAAAGGAGCTAACAGTCTGAGCATACTTCAGACCTTCAGGTAACTTATTCCAGAGGTGAGGAGCTTAATAACTAAATGCTGCCTCACCCTGCTTGGTTCTTGTTCTTGGAACATACAGAAGACCGGTTCCAGACGACCTTAGGGGTCTAGATGTTTCATAGGAATTTAACAAATCAAGCATGTATTTTGGTCCAAGAAGTGTGTTGTAGACGAGCAGTAGTATTTTATAGTCTATCCTTTGACTCACTGGAAGCCAGTGTAACAATTTCAAAACCGGTGTAATGTGTTCCAGTTTCCTTGCATTTGTGAGGACTCATTCTGTACTAGCTGCAGCTTCCTGGCTGATTTTTTATAAATCCCTGTAAATATACCGTTGCAATAGTCCAATCTGCTGAAAATGAATGCATCCATAATTTTTTCTATGTCTTGTTGAGTCAGAAGCCCATTAATTCTGGCTATATTTTTTAAGTGGTAATAAGCAGATTTAGTGTAGACGAGAACAATGTTTCATAAGGCTGGGGATTAAAAACTCAAAGACCCAACATTTCCATGGGTTCTTCCGAGAATGTTCCAATACATCAGACAGTATTGTTTTTTGTGTGTGTGTGTGTGTGTGTGTGTGTGTGTGTAATCTTGCCAACTAAAAAGGGCAAAAACATCTTTCATTTTTTTTTTACTTAGTGTAAGTAATTCGGGGAACAGAAAGACTTTGTTAAATGTGAAGAGAATTGTGAAGAAGCTTTATTGATGGACTCTTTTTAGTATTTGACCACTATTTGTGCCATGATAATAACTCGCATGTGCCAGTCCACTTAAGGTTAACCAGCTAATTACTGTATGTAGAGGCGTGCAAGGCATGATTAGCTCCTCACTATAGAGGTCTGCGGCAGATGGTGTGGGGTGTATGATTAGACTGGCACTGACACATGGCAGGAGGCTGTGTTACTGTGAAGATGCCGTGGACTGACAGTGGGACGTAAAAATAATATTCATGAACGTCAGCGGGAGGCATGGAAGAGAGTATAGAATATGAGTATATATATATATATATATATATATATATATATATATATAATATAGAGTATAGAATATTTATTTATGTAATGTATGTTTGTATGCATACTGTATATCCAAAATAGGTAAAGAATTTCATGACTTTACTTTTATTATTCTCATTAAAAAATGAAAACAATCATCAAAAAATAGTATGTTTCTGTGTACCATTTTAATGCTTGGTAGACTTCATTAAGAACCGCAATCCATAAATCTTCTTGGTACAGTATATACTGGTAGGCCTGTGTGTGTGCATATTATTTATTTATTTTTTAAAGTTTTATGTATTTATTTATTTATTTTTAATACACGTAGAACAACTGAGTCTTGCTGCAGGGGCAATTACATTTGTAAGAACAAGCACTTTGCTCAAGGGTATGAACATGAGGTGCTCCCTAGATTCATCTTCCTGCTGTTAAATCAGTGGTCTATTGACCCGGCAGAATATCCCCTGCTGACAGAGGAGAAAAGAGGACTTTAATTATATTCAAGATTTTTTTTTTCCAAGAAATAATGCAATACCCCAGTGGCAAGGGGAGCTCAAAGTCAAGGCAATCTATGAACACAACAAGACAGTCAAGAACGTCCAGTATTTTTGTGGAGGAAGTCATCTCTATTGGGTTTGTGAGAAGACATTTAAAAAAAAAAAAAAAAAAAAAAGGGTGAATTACACACTTGTTCTCGATATTTTGTTAGAATGATCATAGTGGGGACCATTTGCAGTGACAAACACGCATACAGTAGCCTACCAGGAATAAGAGTACAATTTTTTATTTGTATTTATTCTGGATGCCTTCTTTGGTGTAATATGTAGGAACCCATATGGTCTGCAGAGGGCGACTGAGACAACATAAATTCTAGTTTTGATTTTTTGGGGGGTCCCGAGACTGTAACTCTTAATTTTACCAACAGAGAGCAGCAGAACATAATCTTCAACATTAAAACTCAAGTTTGTTTCTTTCTTGCATATTGTGCTCTGGATGAACAAGGCTCATTTTGGGTAGAGTCAACTACATCCATCCATCTTCCCCATTTAGGCAAGACGTGAGCTGGAGCCTATCCCAGCCAATTTAGGCCTTTTTGTGTGATTGGACAGTCTGCTCTAGAAATAGACGGCATTTTAAAATAGGTTTTGGTCACCAGGCAGAGTGGCTACCAGTTTGCTTCCATTTCTAACTACAGTTTTAGATTGAAAGTTTTTAATTTTTTCAACGAGGGGCTTTGGCAGGGAAAGTCAATCCATCCTTCCATTTATTCACTGAATTGATTGTCACGGAGTGAAGACCCTCATCTAAAATGCGCTTTGAACCACAGAGTAAATGAAATCATTATAAAACCAAATGTCTACTATTGATTGCCTTTGTTGTATTCCTTGTTTACTTAAGTGGGATAGGAGGGCTCGACACAAACAATGTTAGGAGGTGGTATTATATTTCAAGAGGTAGGGTGTTGTTTGGTGAAAGGCTAACTCACCTGCACTTCTTTTGAACACAAGAGGCCAGACAGAAACTCAATTATTGAGGAAATGAAAGTGTCCTGTATTGTGACAATGAGTGTTTGGTGTGTGTGTGTGTGTGTGTGTGTGTGTTGTTGGGGGGTGGTGATTCAGAGATGATACCATCAGAGTCCCCCTTTATTTTGTGTGATGAGGAAAATTCCCAGCGCAGCTGCCCAGGGGCACGTTGATGTCATCTGCTTGTCACACACGATGACAGGAAGCTACGCTGTTGAATGGATGCTACTGACGGACTCATCAGGTCCTACAATGAAACTGGTCAATGTAAGTAATGAACAGAGTACATTTGCATTTTCCGATGTACCTGCAGTGCGCTCCGTGATATACACTGCCCCGATAAGATCATTTACCAATTTAATGGATCCATATTTTTATCTGAAAGGGTTAGATGCTATTTGGAATCCAAAGGGAAGTATCATGGGGGAAGATGCATCTGGGAGGTTACTTCAAGTGGTGTTGTTCAGTGTTCGTGCTCCACCCTGAAACCCCAGAGACACAACACGAGTGCAAGACCGAGCATCAAGCAACTTCTGTATATTTCTGGGGGTTCATGCAAATCAAGTTTGCGTGGGTGTGTGTGTGCGGGGGTGAGTGTGTGTTAGGGTGGGGGCGTCTTCTGAGGAATAGCTGCACTGACAGATTTATCAGTGGGTTCTTTTGTGTCAGTCCCCAGCTTCCAACACATTTTTACACACAGCAAAGAGAGTGACGACAATAACACGCGGTCTGTCCTGATTTTACCCCATTTAAGATGAACAAAAGTTCCATTAAGCATTTAAAGGGAGCTAAGAGTTTAACCTTCCCACTGGTGGCAGGCCTCAATTGCTTAAACTGCCAGCCTCTGTTCTACCATACAACATTTAATGAGATGCGGCCAGATTGCTAATTGACTTCCTGAGTTCCATCTAAGCTTTATCTCCATGGCAACAAAAGCAGCCGTCAACCTGTTTCACACGCCTATGGAAAGTTTTTGTTGTTGATTGACTTTACTCTTTTGCTGCGTGTGAGGTTTCTATTCAGTCTCTTCTTTTCTCTCCTCTGAATGGTAAATTGATATTTTAATGTTCCAGTTAAAACTTATTTAAATAATACGGTGTTATCCATGCACACAAATTATATAGGAAAGATGTACCACTCTCGTACACTGTCCGCTATTAATAGCTGATAGTGTAGAAGACGGAAGATCATGGCATGTTGGTCTGTCTGGCTCCCTGCTGACAACAACACAGTCCTTTCTGTTCTCTGTCAAAGTGACATCAGTCAAGGCTGAATCACTGCTGCTCGTCTCCTTGACGGAAAATGTGAGATTTCCTCTTCCTCAGTGACACGTTGACCCCCCCAACCCCGGTAGATCAAGTCACGTGTTCACTTTTGACGGGTAACAAGATCCAGGATATTTCATGTAAATGCATGAACGGGAAATGGTCTGCTAAAGAACCAGCAGTAAATTCGCACAAGAAAACACATAAGACACAAAAAATAAAGACACATTTTTTTTAAAAGTCGAAAGTTTTCCAGCGATTTTGTAAAAAGCATTTTGTCACGCCTGGGAGAGGTTTGTCACGTCTGTGTATACTGTCTCTTCTCTTCCTGCTTTGTTATCCTGCTTCACCCTCCTGTTTCCACCACTCACCCTTCCTGCTGTCTCACCTGTCTCTGATTATGATTACCTATTGTTCCCACCTGTGCCCCATTCCTCATGTGCTTAAATTGTTTGTCATTCCCTAGTCTCGTGCCAAAGTGTTTTCGCCCTTCGTTGCCACCAAAGCCAGTCCATAGCCAAAGATATTCTAATTTGATCATAGTATTTTGCCATAGCTCTTTGTTATTTTGTGCCTCATGCATAGCCCTTTGTTGTAGTTGTAAACTCCAGTCCATTTTGCCTGGGTCTCTTGTTTGTCGTTTGTATTATTTTTTGTTTCATAGCCCGTTATTTCTTCCTGCTGGAGCGCCCTCAGTTTGTACCTACCTCTGACCATTTGTTATTAAAAGACTGAATTCTGCATCTGAGTCCTCTACGTCTTGTCTGAGTGTGACACATTTCTTCAACTATCACATTTTTAAACGTTTTTTTTACCTCTACAAAATAAAAGTGAACTTTGAAAAGTTTTTTTTTAAATTTTATTATTATATTAACTTTGATAACCGAAAACATTACAAGAAACATTAAAACATACAGTGGTAGCTCGACATACGATCACTTCGACACACGATCTCTTCTACATCCGACGTAAAATTTGACTCGCTATTTGTTTCTACATCTGACGACATTCTCTAAATATGACGATCTATGACAGCATCGCAGTTTCCTATCCCGCAAGACGGACGCACGGCATATTTTCTTGTGAGAAAAATCAACATGGGTTCTAACAATGGTAGTGGAGGTGGTGAAATAAAAGAAAAAGGTGATGCTTACCAATGACATTAAGATAGATATGATATGATATGATAGAAAAATATGAACGTTGGGTGCACATCCGTGATATGACTCAACAATATACAGTGGGGCAAATAAGTATTTAGTTAACCAGGAATTGTGCAAGTTCTCCCACTTGAAAATATTAGAGAGGCCTGTAATTGTCAACATGGGTACACCTCAAACATGAGAGACAGAATGTGGGGAAAAAAAACAGAAAATCACATTGTTTGATTTTTAAAGAATTTATTTGCAAATCATGGTGGAAAATAAGTATTTGGTCAATACCAAAAGTTCATCTCAATACTTTGTTATGTACCCTTTGTTGGCAATAACGGAGGCCAAATGTTTTCTGTAACTCTTCACAAGCTTTTCACACACTGTTGCTGGTATTTTGGCCCATTCCTCCATGCAGATCTCCTCTAGAACAGTGATGTTTTGGGATTGTCGTTGGGCAGCATGGACTTTCAACTCCCTCCACAGATTTTCTATGGGGTTGAGATCTGGAGACTGGCTAGGCCACTCCAGGACCTTGAAATGCCTCCTAAGAAGCCACTCCTTTGTTGCCCTGGCTGTGTGCTTGGGATCATTGTCATGCTGTAAGACCCAGCCAAGTCTTATCTTCAATGCCCTTGCTGATGGAAAGAGATTTTCACTCAAAATCTCTCGATACATGGCCCCATTCATTCTTTCCTTTACACAGATCAATCGTCCTGGTCCCTTTGCAGAAAAACAGCCCCAAAGCATGATGTTTCCACCCCCATGCTTCACAGTGGGTATGGTGTTCTTCGGATGCAATTCAGTATTCTTTCTCCTCCAAACACGAGAACCTGTGTTTCTACCAAAAAGTTCTATTTTGGTTTCATCTGACCATAACACATTCTCCCAGTCCTCTTCTGGATCATCCAAATGCTCTCTAGCGAACCGCAGACAGGCCTGGACGTGTACTTTCTTCAGCAGGGGGAAACGTCTGGCAGTGCAGGATTTGAGTCCCTGGCGGCGCATTGTGTTGCTGATAGTAGCCTTTGTTATTGTGGTCCCAGCTCTCTTTAGGTCATTCACTAGGTACCCCCATGTGGTTCTGGGATTTTTGCTCACCGTTCTTGTTATCATTTTGACGCCATGGAGTGATATCTTGCATGGAGTCCCAGATCGAGGAAGATTATCAGTAGTCTTGTATGTCTTCCATTTTCTAATAATTGCTCCCACAGTTGATTTCTTTACACCAACCGTTTTACCTATTGCAGATTCAGTCTTCCCAGCCTGGTGCAGGTCTACAATTTTGTCTCTGGTGTCCTTCGACAGCTCTTTGGTCTTGGCCATAGTGGAGTTTGGAGTGTGACTGACTGAGGTTGTGGACAGGTGTCTTTTATACCGATAATGAGTTAAAACAGGTGCCATTAATACAGGTAATGAGTGGAGCCTCTTTAGACCTCGTTAGAAGAAGTTAGACCTCTTTGACAGCCAGAAATCTTGCTTGTTTGTAGGTGACCAAATACTTTTTTCCCATTCTAATTTGGAAATAAACTCTTTAAAAATCAAACAATGTGATTTTCTGGTTTTTTTTCCACATTCTGTCTCTCATGGTTGAGGTTCACCCATGTGGACAATTACAAGCCTCTCTAATCTTTTCAAGCAGGAGAACTTGCACAATTGGTGGTTGACTAAATACTTATTTGCCCCACTGTAGCTGTAGACTGTCTATCTCGGTGGTCCACCTCCGTTCGCCAGTCTTTATAAGTTAAGGTGGCAATTATTATTGTGGTAACATTACTCAGGTGACTTGAAGCTCCGCTCTGAGACCCCCAATTTGGCCAAATTTCAAAATTGTCCTATATGCATGTGCGCTAATCATTGGAATGCTTAAAATCTCAATTTTCTGGGGGAAGAAAATGTTTGAACAAGAGGGCACTAGAAAAAAAAAATAATAATAACTTAAACCCCTAAACCCTAACTTGAGGTAAACATGAAAGAACATAATTAAAGACACCATGATTTTAAAGAGATATTACCGCGTACCTAATTGTTTTCATCCAAAAACTCTATGTAGCATGTCTCACCAAGTGTCAGACATAGCTGTGAATGGCCACAGCCGGACTTTTGGGGGATTTTATGGGTGGAACAAAGTGATACAACAAGGGTTGCAATGCAGAAATCGTAGACAACAAGGAGTGGTCAAGATTTTGTTTTTCAAATATTTACCCTTTGAAACTTTTTTTTTTTTTTTTTTTGATAGATTATTTATCATCTTAAATATCAGAAAAAAATGTGACAGCAACAAAAAAAATACAATAAAGTGATAGTTACGAGGTACTGCAGATATCTGTGACCTGTTTACAGACACTATTTTTGACGTAATTTGTTTAAAAGTTTAAAATATGCCAGTGAATAATTTTATTTGATTATTTGATTGCGGTCTGTTTAACCACATCTGCTTTTCACACCAAACCTACGAGGACAACACATCTGGCGCACAATCAAATAATAGACAATGAGATTCACTCTTTCCAAGAGAAAACGGCACAAAACAAAAAACTTAAATCAGTTACAAGTGATTATTTATGTCAATTCCAATTTTCCTTTTCTTAATAGCTCCAGGGCTTGTCTTTGCCCTGTATCGTAAATGATTGAGACATTGGTGAACTTACAGCCACTCTTCCGGTTATCATCAATTGATCCCTTTGTTTCCCCTGTGAGCAATGGTTGTGTGGTTACCAAATGTTTTAGTCGCCCTTTAAAGCCTCCTGAAGACATCCATGAAACAGACAAATAACAAACGCTATTCTTCCGGGGGTAAAATAACATTGCAAATGTACCCTTCCTCTCCCCTTTCTACTGTTGCATAATTTCTCATTGAAACCTTAATAAAATTCTCCATAGTCTGGCATGTTGCCCAGTGCACGGGACACATGTAATGGCGATGTTTATGGCTTTCTAATTGTGTTCTTCATCAACCAGTCATTAAAATAATTCATTTTCTTCCACACTGGTTATCGTCATGGGGGTCACAGGTTTGCTTGAACCCATACTAGCTGGGTATGGGCAGGAGATGGGTGAGAGCCTGAAGTGGTTGCCACACAATTGCACACCTATCGGGAATTTGGAGTGCTCAATCAACCTATTATGCACGTTTTGGGGATATTGGAAGAAACTGGAGTATCCACACAAAACTCAGGCGGGCACAGGGTAAACACGCAGCCACCATAAAAAAAAGTCTGAGCTGAGGATTGTACTCCCAATCTTATAAATATGAGGCATCATGCTAACCAGTCAGCCGACGTGCTGTCTCAATCAAATAACTGATAAACATAATTATGCAATTCTAAATAGCTAAATCTGATTGGGAGATCTTTCATACAGTATATACTCACAGAAACGGGACCCTGCAGACCCACTCATTTGAATAAAAGGGGGAAAACAATTATGTGCATGATCAGACCACCATTGTGTTCACCCAATCCATTGAAATGTTATCTAATGTTCAAATCTGTTTCATACTAGAAGAAAGCCTGATATCTTTTCTCATTCATGTCTTTCATAACATGGTCAATTGCATTCATGAAATGATTGAATCTTTAAGTTTAGATAAGGCACCGCTTGCATGAAATAAAAGGTGGTCGATCGTGTTCTTGCTGTTAAATTATGTATGATGGTGAAATGAAGCCGGCCTCTATTGTACTTATTTGTCTCTTGATTCTCTACAATAACAACACATTTGCAAAGGGGATCTATGCACTACTGAATAAATTATCTCCTAACAATGTGCTATGCCATACAAGACAACTCTGCCAAACACAAATGCACAAATCTAATGAGAGCACTTCATCTTTATCATAGATCCTGACAGTTATATTGCTATTGGACAGTGGTACCGTGTTGCCCATGTTTTTATTCATAAAATGACTGACAGACACTGGCACAAGTCTCCAATGAGCTCACATTTTACGATGGTAATATGTGGATTGCTATGGTAACATATTCAATACAGTGAGCCCCCCCACCTGCCTTCCTCAAGACTGAAACTCCAAACCAATATCTACCATGGGGATGCTTCTTGTTGCTCTCATAAAAGAAAATGATTCTACAAAGGTAACTATCAGCAGAGCTGAACACTGTCTTCAGAGAGAGCACCTACACATGGCACAATCTGCTGAAGTAAAACACCCCCATCCTACCTGCTGCTGCTATGAATTACGTACTGAAAGCATAGTTCTGGTACATGCTCCTAATGGATGCAAGGGGGAGGATACAAGAAAACTCACATGAGCAGCAGGGAAGCTAATTTCACATTCCTATGGATGAAATGGATAGATAATCCTTATTAAATCTGTTCTTTCCAAGTATTTTTGCAGCAATGAGCCACAGTGTGCTAAATAGCAGATTCTATGCTAACGCATTATTCAAAATGTCTAAACACAAATGCATTCAAGCAGTATAGCATTCAACTATTTTACCCACGCACAAAAATCTGGTTGGGTTGATGCTTGAACTCTCAGCCAAAAATCATAGGAACATTATTTTTGATGGGTAGCCTAATTGATTCTTTTTACATTCCAAAGACTAATACATAAGATGCTGTAATGTCGGATGGAGCCACACAAAGCTAAATAAACAAAAACGAAAGTTATGTATGTAACTACGGTTCTATGAATCCCGAATGGCCGCCAGAGGCGGTGCTGAAAGCACTGAATGATCCCTTCGCGCATGCGCAGTGCGAGTATTAATACCAAAGAAGTCACCTGTGACCCCAGGTTGACCCCCTGCCAGGGTATAAGTTCCGGCGTCAACCTAGTACCAGCCCCTACAGAACCTTCTCGCGAGTGGCACGAGGATTCTGAGTGACAGAATGCTCTGGCGGTCATTCGGGATTCATAGAACCGTAGTTACATACGTAACTTTCGTTCTATTTCATCCTTGCTGACTGCCAGAGGCGGTGCTGAAAGCACTGAATGACCAATACCAGCGGGGTCACGAAGAACCAGACACAAGCCTCACAGGGAAGCCCCCGCAGAGCCGAAGATCGCACCCAGCGGGTGGGGAGAGGTGACATCCAAACAGTAAAACCTGAAGAAGGTGCCAGGCGCCGACCATGAGGCAGCGGCACAGATGTCCTCCAGAGGCACCCCCTTCAAGGCAGCCCAGGACGTGGCAACGCCCCTGGTAGAGTGACAGAGCACCCCCGACGGCAGGGGGCGCCGAGCCATCTGATAGGAGTGAGAAATAGTATCCACGACCCAATGAGACACAAACGCCGACTCACCCACGACATCGTGGAACAGGGAAGCAGAAGCCGCCAGCAATACGGCATCGGCCTCCAGGTCGAGGTCGGGCATGCCAGGTGAACGTGGGTCAAAAACAGCCGCCGAGGCACCCAGGGAACGGTCACCCAAAAGAGACCTCAACTCCACCACCTCCCTGCGCAGCCGCTCAACATCAGAGGCAAGCAGCTGGTCAACCTTCGCTTTCTTCGGACGTGGGCCGGACAGAGGAGCCGAAGGACCACGGGGGGAAACATCCGCAAACCCCCCGCATGGAGCGTCAGACAGGCCACGGCAAGCCGCACACCGGTCCAGGGTGTCGGACGGCCCAAGGAGGGAACCGCAGGCAACACAGCAGTGAGAGCCCTCCATACACAGCGAGCCGAGGGAAGGTGGCGCGAACGCCACCTACACGGCAAGCGCAGGCAAGCTAGCGGAAAAGGCGAATTGCAGGCAGGCTAGCGAAAAGGCTAACCACAGGTAGGCTAGCGAAAAAAGCTAACCCCAGGTATGCTAGCAAAGAGGCCAACCACAGTTAGGCCAGCGAAAAGGCAGACCACAAGAAGGCCAGCCACCGATCGCCCACAAGTGGCGGAAAACCGACGCCATACGCCGAAGGCCCGCGCACAACCAAACAAGGCGGCACGGAAACCGACGCAGCGGTCGTGAGCGCTGACACCAGCAGCACGCCAGCGGGAAAAACCAAACGGGCGAACAGAGCCGGCGGCCACGCAAACAGCGAGCCAGCCGGGATCACTCACCCAACACAGACGCCGCCGGCCGGGATAGGGATTGCGCACGAAGCCGTCACCGGCACGGGTCGTCAGTAGTCCCAAGTCCGGGAAAAAAACAAAAAGCAAAAGCCCTAGACTTCCCGATTGCCAATAAAGTGACGCAGCCTTCGGAGGGCGAAACCGCAGCTCCGACACCAAGTCAAATAGCAACTGCCAAGCAAGAAGAAAAAAGGGGCTGGTACTAGGTTGATGCCGGAACTTATACCCTGGCAGGGGGTCAACCTGGGGTCACAGGTGACTTCTTTGGTATTAATACTCGCACTGCGCCTGTGCGAAGGGATCATTCAGTGCTTTTTACGACTTCGCTGTGTATTAAAGCATTATTTTGCCATATTCTTGTTGACAATTTGGCAGCTACATGCTCCTCCGACAACCGCCGGTATGTCCGGCAGTCATTGTCCCGCTGCTTCCCCGCAAACCAGCCATCTGCCCTCCGCAGGGGGACGATGAGCTGTAACCTGCTCGCCGCCGGGCGGGTTGCCGATCGGCAAAGACCATCAACAACCCAGCCGTCGTGTGACATGATCCCGGGTAGTTTTGAGTGATTTTTAGCTTGGAAAGCCGAGAATAGACTTTGAAACATCACTCGGATCGGGTTAGCATGTCGGCTAGATGTCATGCCTCTTGGTTTGTCTACATTTTCCGAAGCCGGGGAAGGAAAATGACAAAAACCCGACTTAGGTGGCATAAAATATCGTTCGAGAGGTGCGACAGTAAAGGTGAAATCGACAGTTTTTACCATTATGGAGTAATTTTGCCATCTCATACTGAATAAATTCATTTTTATTATTTCATATTCCATTTAGCACAAGACTGTTATTTGTCATAACCATACCATTTATTTAGCTATTGGGGAAAAAAATACTTGGATAAAAAGAATATCCTGTAAAAATATTGGAGTAGAGACTGAAACAAGGACATTTTGCGGCTCCCTTTGTCGCATTTTCCTTGTTCAGAATAATTCCCCCTCAATGGGCTGAATTGTAAAACAGATGAGACCATTCTCCCGCTGACGTCATCTATCTGTTGGGGACGCTAGAGCCCTATAATAGTAGGCGTGGCTAACCGGCAGATTAAAAGACTAATTTCTCGTCATCTGCGCTTTGCCAAATTGTTGTATATAGTCAAATCGTCTCAAAATATGATTCTAATTCACATAATAATGCTATTTAAGACTTTTTTTCTCCTGTCGTACGCACTTTAAGGAAGATTGCATTTCACATGAGGACCAGCGCACAGCGTCGTAAAATCCTGATCTCTCGGTCGCCTGCAGTTGGATTGAACGACATTTCTGTTTCCAGCGGCTGTGTGAAGGATTAATAATGATGAGGTAATGAATCCAGTTGTGGCTGAAGAAAATCATATGAATGGGGAAATAGGGAAGTGACGTATCCTTTAAAATAGTCAGCACATTTGTAGTTTTTTTGTTGGCAGTGTTTCAGTGTTTCTTGCCACCCTCCTCAAAGTTAATTAGTGCAGGTGAAAGCGATACAGCCAACCTCAGGCCATAACAGAGGTGTCAGTAGTTGTCAGTCGATATATCATCACAAATGTTATGAAAATATTACACAAAGGTTGAAAAGTTCCCTAGTGTTGTTTTAAGAAAAATAAGTGCTTACTGTAAGCTGTAAGTAAGATGCCTTAAAAAAATGATGATCATGGTAATTAGTTGTCCACTCAATTAAACCATAAGTAGACGTTCTGCCATCACTCATCTTTAATACTTGCTTCTTTCTCAACTCATCGACTCATAAATCTAAGAGCAGCAGTGCTGGATTTGTGAATGAAAGGAAGAATGGCAGCATAGATAAATGATGAATATGGCCATATGATTTGCTATTTTTCACAATAGTTTCCCAAATTACAACTAAACATGGTTACATACAATAGACCCCAATCACTTGACGTCACAACTCCACCCCCCTGACTGGTGCCGCCATATTGTCCGTCAGCTCATCGTGTTTACACATTACCGCTACGTACATTCCTCCTATTACTGCATGTTTTTCTGCTTGTCTAAGGAATCACAGCCTAGTAAAAGAACCCAAAAACCTTCCTGACAATCGTTAACATTGATTAATCAGAATGGGGGAAGGGATGTGTGGCGGTTGGTTGCAGTAACAGAGAAGATAAACGGTCATTTTAGTAGTTGCTGTGTGCCCATTGTTAAAAGGGCAAATCTTGAAAGTAGCACGGTTTGTTTATCTCGGTCCAGACAGCGGCGAAAACATCAATATGATGCCTACACGATCAGACGGCGACTACGAAGCTCGTCGCCACATTCGCGCAGCAAGAAGGTGAGCGCAACAACAGGTGTTGTGCCGAAAAATAGCCGCCCTGCATGAAATGTCCCCCCTAACGGGAGCGCCCACACGGAAACGGCTTTCTTGTACCGTGAAAATGTATTATTTTACTCTGCTTGAACTAATAAATGTCATACCTGTGTTATTGTCATTGGGATATGGTCGTGAAAACCTGTAGACTAATACATTTCTGTTCAAAGATGGTTATGTGGCCCAGTCCACGATTTGTTACTAAAATACAGTACTAATATTTTGTGTAATTTAATTATTTAAAACCGATCTAACTGTCGTAAATCCATTACTTTAATGCGTCCACGTCAATAAAGCGTTATATATAAAAGCGTTCCTGGCAGGAGGAACGTTTCACGTGGGGCAGCTATTTTTCGGCACACTCCGGCCCGTTGTCGATCAAATTTCGTTTTACAATCGTGACAACGGTGACGCTCAGCTGACCAAATGTCTGTTTATATCCGGGCCGGTGACGATTTTGGGTACCCGACTCCTCATCGTGACATAAACTGGAGTATGATAGGAAATTTTGTGGTCTCAGGACGAGCTCTGACGCACGGGACGGGACCGGACGGGAGGAAACATCTGTTTGGGCATCAAATATGGATCTGGCGACTGGATCGACCGAAGCTTTTCCAAATAACGGCTTTTATGCAACTCATCCAATGAGTTTATAGCGTCTGAAAGCACCGGGGCTTCCATAATTTGCAAGTGAATCCACCTTTACAAACTACGATCATTGACAATACGACACACAATGACAGACAATATGGCGGCACAATACAGCGATCACGTGATTGTGTGACGTTGGCGATTGGGGTCTATTGGACTCAATTTGAACGGCATATTCCCTGGAATCCAGGAGGATACTTTGGGCTGCTGTTGGTGCTTGGAGCTTGCAATTGTCAGGCTCACCTCCCCACTTGACAGTTCTCATCTACCAGTTAAAGTTGTGTGAAGGATAGCCCAACTATACTTTTCCTTCCAGATACAGTGAGTGATATTTCACATCACTTGAGCTTGCTTCTGTAGTAGTAAGGAAATATGAAAATCAAACAAAATCAGCAAAATATCAACATTTGTATAAAATTATGCAATTTTAAAAGACTTTGGAGTTGTTGTTCTTTATGTTCCCTCAAAGAACACACCACTACTGTTATTATCCGTTGCCAACATAATCCATCTTCGTTCTTGATGAAAGGCTATATATGACTGGTATGGAGTGTTGAGCAACACACAGACGGCTTATTTACTTCCAGCTCATTTATTCTCATTATGCTACCCAGCAGACATCAACGGGGGGATTTCTGCTCCATAGTGATTCAGTGATATAGAGGGAGAGAGAGATCCACAGAGAGAGAGGGCAAGAGAGACAGAGAGAGAGAGACAGAAAGTGAACAAGTGAAAGGAAACAAACCCATGGGGGTGCATTCATTCTTTTCATGTGAACTTTGACACCTTTGACAGAATTGCCCTCTGTTTTCCGGCTATTTGATTGCACCAGTTTATACATTTCTTCTCAGCCGGCCATGTCTAGGGTTTGGTGCTATGATTCCAAGTAGTTTAGATCTTTCTAAGTTCAACATCACTACAGTATTATTCTGTATTGTAAAGGTCACATGTGCCAAATGCATCTTGAAAATTTAGTCCATGGTAAGTGAACAAGGGTTTATTTCAGTTTGGATGGGCTCCAGTCTCACCTACAACCCTAGTTATAGGGCTGCTATCCCAAATCCAAAAACACGCTAATTGTGAAGAAATGTATTTTAGACAAAACCCATGAAGACTTCATAGCCTCGCTGTATTCAATTATTTTTAGAGATACTGCTTTTTAAGACCGCCCTCAGCTTTCTGGGCGGAATTAACTGTGATATCACACGGGACTAAAATTACAGCAATGAGGTAGCCTGGTCACATTGTATTACATGTGGTGACCATGGTGGTCCAGGTAGATTTCTTGTGAAAATGCCAAGATTTTGTTTCACTAGAGGATGTAGTAATGTCATAGCCGATGGTGTTTGTCTTTTTCTATTGTCAATGAACAAAAAACTGGAGAACATTCATGCAGAAAGGGCATGTGTGGAAAGGTTCCTCGAAGTGGGATTTCTCTTTATTATGCTCGGCTCACAGGGGTATGAAGAGGAACTTTGCAAAAGAGAATGGTCAAAAGGAGTGACTGAAGCATTTACGACATTAAAGACGTTCTCTTCTAACAACAGCTTGACGAGAACAATTCGGACAGATGATGCGATGGAAAAAAAGAAGTTATTATAGCACCATTAACATTGACTGCGAAGCCAGAGAAGGTGAACACATATCAAAAAGTGTAACAAATGAGAGTAAGGAAACATATATTATAATATTTGGGATGAATGTGTGTTCCACTTAGTTTGATTAGGTTAGAGCAACTAGATGTTTGCCATGTACAATATTTTTGCTTTACACAATGGCCAATAAAACCTTAGATGTGTTACATATATTAGGCTCATTCATACGCTTAGACTTAGCATGTATACTATAGACTGCTATTTGGGAATTAGTGCATGTTAAACAGGAGCATGTTATTATCTCAAACAGAATGAATTGTTTCCATAGAGAAACTAGAGAGAAATATATCGATGTGTCTATAATAGCTCAGTCCTAAGCTGTGTGACCTTTCGCTAGTTAACAAGTTCGTTGCACATTCCTCTCTTCCTGAGCGCGCCAGGCCCCCTCTTCGTCCATTTCATCCCCCTCAATGCCGGTTTAAACTGACATGGCTTTATAGCCGTTTCTATGGCTGTAAAAGTGCTATATTCCATTGACGCAGCACTCTGGGACATTGTTGAGTCATCATCAGCAAAAATATATATATAAATAAATAAATAAAAAAACATTGCTGTATTACTGTTACTGGTCATTTATAATTAAGGCTTGATTGTTGGTTAATAACTAATGTTCTTTTCTTCCCAGATAAAAAATAATAACTTCGATTAAGTGAAATCAAATAGAAAATATACTGTAACAATGTTTGAAAAGCACATTTGGGTCATGATTATCAAATAGGTAAAATGAAAAATAGGGAAAAAAAACAACATCCTACCTTTACGCCATCCATGATGACCTAAAATCATAGGTCCAGAGTCTCCAGAGAACTATAAACTAAGGACCAATAGAGGAATATGCTGTATCATATACAATTTTCACTGAGCAGTTTGAGCCAGTTACACAGTAAGAACTGTTTTCTTCATCACACATGCTCCAGCAATCCATCATCTACTGCTTAATCCGGGGTTGGGTCACGGGGTCAGCAGCTTTAGCAAGGAAGCCCGGACTCCCCTCTCCCCAGCCACTTCAACCAGCTCCTCTGGCGGGATCCCAAGGCGTTCCAAGGCCAGCCGTGGGACATAGTCTCTCCAGTGTGTCGTGGGTCGTCCCCAGGGCCTCCTGCCAGTGGGACATGCCCAGAACACCTCTCCAGGAAGGCGTCCAGGAGGCATCTGAATCAGATGCCCGACCCACCTCAACGGGCTCCTCTCAACGCGGAGGAGTAGTGGCTCGACACCGAGTCCCATCTCTAAGGGAGGGCACAGCCACCCTGCGGAGGAATTGATTTCGGCCGCTTCTATCCTGGATTTTGTTCTTTCTGTCACGACCCACAGCATGTGACAATAGGTGAAGGTAGGAACATAGATCGACTGGTAAATCGAGAGCTGAGTCGAAATTCGCCTTTCGGCTCAGCTCCTTCTTCACCACTACGGACCGGTGCAGAGTACGCTTCACTGCAGACGCTAATCTCCCGCTTCCTTCTACTCTTACTTGTGAACAAGAGCCCAAGATACTTGAAGTCCTCCACTTGGGGCAGAATCTTATCCCAAACCCGGACGGGACACGCCACCCTTTTCCGACCAAGGAGCATGGTCTCAGATGAGGAGGTGCTGATCTTCATCCCGACCGCTTCACATTTGGCTGTGAAACGCTCCAGTAGAGTTGGAGGTCACGGCTTGATGAAGCCAACAGCACCACATCATCTGCAAAAAGCAGAAATGCAATGCAATGCTGACCCCCTCAACGCTTCGGCTGTATCTAGAAATTCTGTCCTTAAAAATTATGAATAGAATCGATGACAAAGGGCAGTATTGGCAGAGTCAAGCCCTCACTAGGAACAAATTGGACTTACTGCAGGAAATACGGACCAAACTCGAACAGCCCTTACCAAGGGGTTCGGTACCCCATACTCTCGGAACACCCCCCACAGGACTCCCCGAGGCACACGGTCAAACGCCTTCTCCAAATCCACAAAACACATGTAGACTGGTTGGGTGAACTCCCATGCATCCTCGAGGACCTTGCCGAGGGTGTAGAGCTCGTTCACTGTTCCACGGCCGGGACGAAAACCACACTGCTCCTCCTTAATCCGAGATTCGACTTCCCGACGGACCCTCCTCTGTAGCACCTCTGAATAGACTTTACCGGGGAGGCTGAGGAGTGTGATCCCTCTGTAATTAGAACACACCCTCTGGTCCCCCTTCTTAAAAAGGGGAACCACCACCCCGGTCTGCCAATCCAGAGGCACTGTCCCCGATGTCCACGCGATGTTGTTGAGGCGTGTCAGCCACGACAGCCCCACTACATCCAGAGCCTTTAGGAACTCCGGGCAAATCTCATCGACCCCTGGGGCCTTGCCACAGAGGAGAATCATCAGACATGCTTTGACCCATTAATGAAGTTTCAAAGTTAGATTTAATCGCTGACATTATCGTTATCTGTTTGGGAGCAAGATGTTGTCTGAGACATTCATTTAAAAGAAAAAAAGAGTGTGCAGCATCCATAACACAACAAGAATCTCTCGTCATAATGAAGTCCTTGTAGAGGTTTGTAGAGGTAAAGGTTCCTGTAAATTTTGTGTATTTTTGTTTACTTTATGTCATGTTCTATTATTAGACTCGTATTTATTGATTTAAGTTTATTATTATTTTAATATATCTGCTAATATTATTGCCCAAACAGTTTTGTCAGCTAGTTGAAAGACAACCACAGGCTCATAAAAACATTTATCACCAAACATGACCGAGTTCCTTCTGGGAAAAAAGAGGAAACAGATGCTCCTCAAATCCAATTTGAGGTGATGAGAGCACTCAATGTAGTTCAGAAACGTTCTCAAAAGTATCTTTTTACATACTGTAGGTATCATTCCATCCATTGTGTGATCTTTTCAATGTGAATATGATAACCATAATCAGGTTTTAGAATCCAATCTGCTCTGTATCCATTTCTTTGTAGAAGAACGAGAGCATCATCTTTCCTCTTTATGATGCCAAGGATGAAACCAGTATGAGAGGCAATGTAATTACATCTATACATATATCCCATACATGGATTTCATATTTCATATGTATTGTTAACCTTTACTGGAAGAAATGCCAATGGTGTCATTTTGGTGCTCTTTAAAGTCATATTTGAAAGCTGCCGTCAGGGGATTGATGCCTACAAACTTTGTTGCTATGACAACACTGCCTATTCTTATTGCTTTACGGGAAAATTCAGCTCTCACATCCTCTGTCATTCACACTGAATGTTTAAGCAAATACTTTATATGAGATATGCTAGATATGTTTAGATCTGCTTTGGTTCTCCAGTCTATTATTTGTTTTCCAAATTAAATGTTTGATTAAAAAAATGCTACGGTCACGTACATTTCTTTCAATGCAGCCAAATAATCCCTGTGATAGTCTCACACTCTTCCCCCAATCATGTACTGTACTGGTAATCAACACAGTGACTCATTGAGTGAGCCTTTTATTACTAGCAATGGTGATAAGATTCACCCATTACATCATTTTTCGGTTGGAAATCAGCTGAATTTCTCGGAGGGTCTGAGGTCATTGGGTGAATTGATTTCTTTCCGCCCTTTTTCCTACTGCTCCTCTGATACGAAGTCTTTAATGATCCGGTGCGGTCAGAGATGCTGCAATCAAACATCCCCACAGAGACTATTAGTTGACAATACGATAGTCAGGTGTTATGATGAAATGCTAGAACACAACCGTATACAGGCAACGAGGTAACATGTTTAACATACTTTATGTGAATTCATTGTTGTCCAGTTAAAAAAGAAAGCAGTGAATAAATGAAAAGCCAACTCTGTCCTTCCTGTTACCTGAATTTAAACAACAAACAAATGAAAATCAATATATATGCAAGGATAAAATTTATAACAAATCAATGTCTGTACACATACATTGATTGTGGCCAATATATTCACTGCAGCATACCCGCAAACCAAGTGTGGTTAAGCATTATGGATAAGGATGGATGAGCTTCAGTATACTTGTGCAGTGTTCAACTTCTCCACTAAACGCCTGAATACCTGGTGTTTTGTAACAAGTAGTATTGCCTTCCTAATTTTTCTATCAGAAATCAGAAAAAAAAACAAAATAAATGAAAGCATGAAAAAAAAATCTTAAATAGTATTATTATATTAATTACAATCATATTTTGAGACGATTTGACAACAATTTTGCAAAGCACAGATGATGAGAAAGTAGTCATTTAATCTGCCGTTTAGCCCTGCTTGTCACTATAGCGCTCTAGCGCCCCCAGCTGGAGGATAACGTCTGCAGGGTCACGAATTCATCTGATTTAGGATTCAGCCCATTGAGGGGGAATTATTCAGAACAAGGAAAATGCAACGAAGAGAGCAGCAACATGTCATTGTTTCAATCTCTCTACTCCAATATTTTTACAGGATATTTTTTTTATCTAAGTATTTTTCACAATTGCTTGTGCTACACGGAATATGAAATATTAAAAATGCATTTATTCAGTACGACATGGCAAAATTTCTCCATTATGGTCAAAACTGTTAACTTCTTGCACCTCCTGAGTGATATTTTATGCCACTGGAGTTAGTCCGACTTTTGTCATTTTCCTGCCCCAGTTTTGGAGAGCGTAAACAAACCAAGAGGTGTGACAGCCGACAAGCTAACCTGAATCGAGCGGCGTTTCCAAGTCTTATTCTCGCCTTTCGAAGCGAAAAATCACACAAAACTAACCTGGATCATATCACATGACGGTGGGGTGGTCAACTGTCTTCACCAATCGGCAACCACCCCTTTCGGCGAACAAGTTAAAGCTCGTCGTTCCGCTGTTGTGGACAAGAGAGCTCGTTTGCTATGGAAGCAGCTGGAGAATGACCGCCGGACAAACCGGCCGACGCCGGAGGAGCGCGTAGCTGCCCGAGCCCAACCCGAGGATAGTGGTCTGTTGCCGGACACACGAAGAGGGCAGACGGGGCTGGAAGTCTGGACGATATGGAGAACCGCGCGAGCATAAACCAAGTATAGCGCTCTCCCGGCGGGCATGCGAAGAGGACCGGGGTGTGTGCGACAAGCTGCCGGTCGTCGGCCATGTGGCCTTCTCGGTGGACAGGAAGTATTGTCACCCACAAAATGCAAGCCACCTCCTTATTAAAAAGTGTGCAATGATCCCAGTATTTGACATAATACAAAACATGATGTTTACTCACTTCCTCGTAAGTCCAATGGTGCCACAGTTGTCAGACTTGTTTTGGCCAATCTTCGCAGTGAACGGGAATTTTTGTAACCCAAAAAGGGTTACACGCCTCTCCCTGGTGCAGCAACAAAACCCTGCAGCACATTTGGCTGGCGTGATGTGAAAAATAAACAAATTCTTCCGCAAAATAAGCTGAATCCGCAGTCCATCTGCATGCTATAAAGCAATGCTGTATTGTGAGATGCTGACCCGGGTGACGTCACATTAGCATTCCTCCTCAATCCAGGAAGTCACCTATTTTTATGTATAAATTGACCGCTCCCACACACATCTAAGTGGTCCATTTTATTCAGGAGCATAAAATACCAAGTGAAATATGAAATAAACATGCTTTTTGCTATCATAAACACTTTAAGTTACAATTCATCTTTTCATATCAAACCTGACATCCATCCATTCACTACAGCTTATCCCCACAAACATCCCCAGTGTTATGGACCCTTTTCCGTGGAAATGTCTATGGGAAAGACTTGTGGCCGCTCTGATAAAAACGCCATGTTTTTGATAAATAATTATTGACTTTGACAGTCAGTCGAAGGAGCTGATCTTAGCTGATTATCTAAAAAGCTTTAATTAACTGATTTTGATCAGATATGAGGATCTACTGTAAGTGCTTAGAAGGAGATAAGATCACCATGGCAACTTCTAAATTAGTGACTAGGACAATACTACAGTTGAGAAAGCAGCCATAAAGTGTGGTCCAACATTAGCTATTACTTACCATTTCATTTTGACAAATGTTATATTTTGAGTAACGTAAAAATGGTTCATTCAGGTAATTCATGCGTTTAAAGTGGGTTGAACACAAAGTTTACATTCCACAATGGACACATCTTTACACACTGAAAAGATTCTTATGTGAAATTGTCTTACTTAATCTTGCAAACATAACAAATGTCTATTCACAAATAACAAAAAGCTCTGAATCAGGTGGGGTTGATATCATTTAGCAAGTGTTGTAAATGCAGGTATTTATTCGTTCATTCATAAATGATGTTTAATCCCATCCAAGAATGAACAGCATCATCATCCATTGAATTTATCACTCCTCTCATTGCAGCTTCAGCCAATAAAAACTGGTCATTCTGGAGCTCACGCGTAGAGAATAACGCCGCTGTCACTGTATTTTGGGGGGCAAGGGAGGCACTTTAACCCGGTCACGACATGGGGAAGTTGCCCACTGCTTTTTCTGCGTTGCCATGGGGTTTTTCTAAAACCTATTGACTGCGTCAGGGTCCCCGCTTTTATTTGAGTCAGTCTTTGTGGAGGCGGAGGAAGAAACCGTGATTACTTTTTTTCTTCCAGAGGCGGGAGGGAGTGACACAAGCAGCATCCATGAGAGGAGGAGGGGAGGTTGGTCCACCACTCAGACTCACTCACTGCGAGCCCGGGCGAAGCGCCGCTGCATATCCATCTGCTCTCCTTGGCTTGGGGAATTTTAGCCAACTTGGTGGAGGAACTGCCTTATGTTGCACCTGAAGGTTAGTTTCCATAAATATTATTTTCCAAAGACAATGACACTGATCATGTTTTTAAAACTCTAGTTTTTAAAACTGTAAGTTACTATTGTTAATGAACTTAAAGCTGTGACTTCCTCTTATCATCATGTGGCGGGATGAATAGGGATAATAGTAAATTTATGTACAATACAGTTCTGAGCAGAGATATCAACCGAATTTACAGAATCTTGCATGCGGATCACATCACTCCTTATACTAATGACAGGCATGATCACATAGTTGAGTAACTCCAGCTCTTAACAGCATAACTTTCATATTGCCATTTGAATGGGTAAATATAATAGTTTAAATAAAGTTTCAACATCACAATTATGATTATGTTAACGTAAATACGAATAAATATGCATTTACATTTATTAGTATACTGTATTTCTCTATTGCCTGCAGTGCTACAAGTGTAATGTGTGACGCAGTATTACAATGACTGATGGGTCCATAGTGAGTGTGATTAAAAACACATTATAACAGATTGGTGCAGTGGTTGTTGCTTATAGCTTGCTGTAATTGATGGGGCTGAGAGTTGCTGTTGTGCACTAAGCTTGTGCCCTTGATGAATTTATAGACCAGATGTATCTCACTTGGTCGACGTGAAAAAACACATAATTTAATATTGCCAGTGTTTGTTTTTTTGTTTGTTTGTTTGTATTTTGGGTTGGTTGCTCATTGCTTATGGTCCCTTTCAAGAAAGCCCAATATTTTTTTAAGTTTTGATTATTGTTTATGCTTATCATTTGTTGTTGTTTGTGACACAAGCTGTCTGGTTCTCAATGTCTGAAATAATTTATTTTTATATTTTCCTTTCATGAAATGCAAATTTTAAGAAAATTAATATAGCTAATATAATCACACTCCATATGGCTCAATTATTTAATGTGTAGACATTCTGAAGGTCAGAGTGACATTAATTAATGTAATCATCTCAATCTGCTCTTGGAGTGGAGCAAATCCCATTTTTGGTCACCACAAACAAAGAAAAGAACACATTCAGAATAATTACCTGGTTGCTTCCTGGAATTTAATTATCAGTCCAAAGACAAGAGCTTGTAATAGCACTTGTCATGACACATGGTCCACAGCCTCTCACTATTCAGGGCAGTGGTGCTTTGTGTCCAGAAGTAGGTCGAATGTTTCTCACCAAACAATTTGAGCAAGAGCCAGTAATTGGACAAGCAAAGTGTCCACCATCTCCCAACATGCCCATGTCAGCCAGTCCCCAGCTTCTTAATATGCAGCTCCAACCTGATGCATTTCATGGACCTTTTCATGCTTTTAATCAGTTAGATCACAAAATGCAGCAAACAGAACATCCTTTGTGATGGAATACAAGCTCCTTTTTTTCATATCTTAGCAGTGGGCGCACTCAGTTGACTGTGAATTCACATCAAATGTTTCCTTCGACATCAGGAAACACTGTTTTACAGCTGTAACTTCCTACAACATCAGTTCTCTTTTAGTCCTCCTCGAATAAAACACAAACACAGACTTCAGTTCCAAAATGTGCTTTACTTTCTCGTTTTTGTTGCTGCGCAACTTCACAGACGGCTTCCAAAGCTGAATGTGCATTGAAGATGGGAGATAAAAGCAGCTTCACCTGTTCACATAGTGTTTACCTTACAACAGGCCCACCTGTGATTACTTTGTGTGCACGCTTTATTTCCCTCTGTATGGCCTGCCGCATTGAATTGTGTTCAGAGTATGAAGGAATTAACAGCACAAATAAACAGATATTTCCCTTCTCTTTGAGCAGGCTATGTATCCAAAGCTTTAAGTGATACACATGCACAGTAAAAATCAACAACATAGTAATGTTACTGAAGAATGATAGCTTCAGTGTGATGTGGATAGTACATTGGTTTGTATTAAGAGGAGAGTTGCATGTCTCTGTCATTACCATGGCAACACTGAATCACCTACCTAGTGTGGACATCCCTAGTGTTTGGTATAGCATTACTCACCCATAAGCAAAATCTTTGAATGGCTTATAATGTGCAATGATTGTTTTGATTTCATAAGGTTCTGATTTTGTTTTGAAACATTCCATTTTAATTTGACCTTGAATTCTAAAACAGATGTTTACTATCAAGTGGTTTAATAATGAATAACACACTTGTAAAATTGATGATGGGTAAAAGATTGTTGGCCAACCTACCTGCATGAGGTCTCAAATTGTTACTGTTTCAAGTAAATCTAAAACATCAGTGTTTGCATGATAATTGATATAAAAACACATTACTAATAAAAGGGTGGGTGTCTTGTTCAACACCACCATGTGGTAAAATGTACAGTAGTACCTCGACATATGATCACTTCAACACACGATCTTTTCGACATCCGATGTAAAATTTGACTCGCCATTTGTTTCTACATCCGACAACATGCTCGAAATACGACAACATGACAGCGCCGCAGATGGAGGCGCGACGGATTTTCTTGTGGGAGAAATCAACACAGGTTTCAAAAGGTTGGTACAGGTAGTGAAACAAGGAAAAAGGTTATGTCTACCATTGAAATGAAAGATGCAAATGAAATGAAATATGAGCGTCGGTGTGCACATCCGTGAACTGGCTCAACAATACAGCTGTAGAATGTCTACGATCTCCACGGTCCTCCTTCGACCTCCGTTCGCTAGTCTTTATAAGTTAAGGTGACAATTATTACGATGGTAACATCGCCAAAGAAATTGCCAGCTTCGTCAGGTTTTTATTAGGGCTGTCAAACTATTAAAAATTTTAATCGAGTTCATTACAGCTTAAAAAATAATAATCATAATTAATCGCAATTCAAACCATCTATAAAATATGCCATATTTTTCTTTAAATTATTGTTGGAATGGAAAGATAAGACACAAGACGGATATATACATTCAACATACGGTACATAAGTACTGTATTTGTTTATTATAACAATAAATCAACAAGATGGCATTAACATTATTAACATTCTGTTAAAGCGATCCATAGATAGAAAGACTTGAAATGTTAGTACAAGTTATAGAAATTTTATATTAAAACCCCTCTTAATGTCTTCATTTTAATAAAATTTGTAAAATTTTCAATCAAAAAATAAACTAGTAGCTCTCCATTGTTGATGTCAATAATTACACAATGCTCATGGAATGCTCATGAAACCCATAAAATCAGTCGCACCCAAGCGTCAGCAGAGGGTGACAAAACACCAAAAAAAAAACAACAACAAAAAAGTAACAAGTGGACATTATACTGTGCTGTCATTTTTATCTGTTAGAGCAGGGCATGTGCGTTAAATGCGTCAAATATTTTAACGTGATTAGTTCAAACAAATAATTACCGCCCGTTAACGCGATAATTTTGACAGCCCTAGTTTTTATCTTTTATTTCAGAACTTGTCCAACACAACACGCTTACTGTCCCCCGCAGTTGAGGGTGTTCTCAACAAAACATTAAAAGTGAAAGTAAACTTTCTCTGTCACCTCAACAACGTGGTGCGTTCAGGTACAGCTCGCAAAACACTGCCGCCACATTAGAACCTGATAAGCTACATTATTACAGGAATTATTTTTATTTATTTTTTTTTTTTTAATTCCGGTTTTTATGAATTAATTGTTTGTTTTCCTATGTGTAATTGCCATTTGTAATCGTACCAGCAGTATCTAGTAAGGATTTAGTGTAGGTTTTTGGGTTGTGGAACGAATTAATGGAATTATATCATGTATTCCTATGGGAAAATCCTGCTCGACATACGACCATTTCGACTTACAAACAAGGTCCTAGAACGAATTAACTTCGTATGTAGAGGTACCACTTTGTTTGTCATTGACAGTTTAATTGTAATTTGTAATAGTACAGTATATTTCAAATAGAATCAGGACTATCACTACAGCAGATATTAGAAGCCCTGCATTGACATCAGTGAGCTATCAGTTACTTATTTGAAATATCACAGTAAGGGCTCTGTTTTCGTGGCCTGTGCGAATCCTGCATAGTGAATGGTGTATCTCCACACAGGAGCAGGTTAGACCCAGTGTTGGCAATTTCATAGATGAGCACAACCTGGCCTGTGTGCTAGAGGAGGGGCGGTGGGGGTGGTCACAGGCAAACTCACTCATGGCCTATGAAAGTTGCCTTTAATTGTGCACCATATTATCAACATGACTGTATCGCACTTCTCTGCTACCAATAGCTGTGCAGCCAGTCGGAGGATTTTTGTTTTTTGTTGTTTTTTGTAAGTATAATAATGATGATGATAAGGCGTTTAATTAATTGCTTTTCAACATTGATTCAGACCATATGATGCTGGCTATTCACATATTTAAGAATTTAACACAGTACCTCAGAATATGTTTCTCTTTTAAATTCACCAAAATTGTGTTAAAACAACAGCTGCAGCATTTATATTTGATCTGAGGTAGGCGTAACCCTCTTTCTGCCACCAGAAGGGTTACAATTGTCCCATCGCCATCGCTTACACTTGCAAAAAAATCAGGATACTACAATGTAGGGAGCCCTATGAGTTGAGGAGTGACAGTAACACTAGTGATATGAATTTTAAATTATTGCAGACCACATAGCACTGAAACCAGGTGGTCCCAGGTAGCACCCAGACACTAATTGACGTTCAGTTCAGGCTCCAGAGCTGCAAGCAATTATAGTGGTGACCCATGCTCCAAGCTGCAGGCCTGGAGTGCTTCAGTGCCTTGCAATACTAGATAAGAGCTCTCTCCTTTCATGATAGTTACAAACCACATCCGCAATGGACTGGTTTACCTGGAAGCGGTTTTGGTAGGATGAAATATTAATATCCCTTACTTCTTGCCAGCAATGCGCATATTTATCTACTCTTTCATACTGGAGTGGGTCAAAAAAGAACTCAAAAGGTGTAGGAAAATGTTACTTTTTTTTTTTTTTTTCAGAATGGGGTGCAACGGAGTGAGGGTTCGGAGGTGCTTACAATCTGCAGTAAGGTTTAGGTTTATGTAACAATGTATAATTGTGGCAACTGGATGGGTATGAAGAATGGTTCTTGCACGACATGCACAATGAGTGCAGTTACTTCTAAAGAAAGCACTGGCAGTCAGTCCAATGGTATATTTTTTTTCTTAGCACTTCTTGCTCCAAGTTGAAATAACATGAAAAGTTAGTGGATTGCCATCTTCATGTGAATGCACATCTGCTTGAGGCAACGTTTGAACTGTTATAGTCCTACATGTGGGGTACTGAGAATATTCTCACATCATTTTAAACATCTTGCAGTTTACCACAAGTCAAGTCCATCAGGAAACAATATTTCTTCATACTTTTGTACAGGCGTCATAATGACCACATTTCACATTCAACATTTACCCATATCTGTTTATAGTTGTTTTTCAAAGATTCTGATTGGAATCTTATTGTTTGACTGGTTTTGCCTATCCTAATATTTTCAAACGCTAATTACTGTTTAAAAAATGCAGTAATATTATGCTGTCGAAAAACGAACGATGTCAACATAGTATGGTTTGCAGAAATGAAGCAATTGAAGTCATAAATCCCTCACAATCAAACCTTTGCTAAATCGTTAATAAATACTGCTGATACAATTAAAAATATCAATTACACATCACAAAACAAATAATAAATACATATTGGATAATAATGATTTAACGAATCAGGTTGAAATGTGGTGGTTGTGTTTTGCATGCAGTCCCTGAACGCACCGTGTGACTGCCGACAGAGTGAGAGAGGTCACTTTTTCTTTTCGTGTTCTGTTGTTGTTGGTGTCAGCTACGGCAGACAATAGCTGTGTTGTGTTGCACAAGTTCTGAAATAAATGATTGAAAACCTGATGAAGCCGTTGTTATAATGATAATAATAATAATAATAATGATAACAGTCGTCCTCGAGATCATGGACATATTCTGGCCATATTGTTGAAGCAGGTTACTGACGCGCACATCATGCTCATATTTTTCTCTTATTTCCTTCTTAACTCATTTGCACCCAAAAACGTATGAATACGTTCTATTTTTAATTGCTTCAGTGTCCCAAAAACGTTGCTTCAGTGTCCCAAAAATGTATTTATAAGTCTTTTGCGTTTTTTTTTTTTTTTTTTTTTTTTTTACAAGAGGCATCTATGTTCCGATCAATCTAAAATATAATGCACGAAGCTCAAAACCCATTTTAAAGCAATAAAACTGGCCACTGGAGGTCAGTAGCGGATTTGGTAAGAACTCATCTCGGGCCAAGAAAGGAAGTGAAGAAAGATAGTCAGGAAACGGAAGTTGGAGGGATCTTGTGAAGACGCATGAGAATTTGAGAAAAATGTGGAGAACGATCGGGGGGAAAAAAAGGCAAACGACACTGGAGGAGTGTTTTGAAAAGAAAACAAAACCATCGTCAAAGAAGGATTCAAAAAAATCTATCTTGATGAGACTGACGGTGACGTCCACAACAGTGTCAGGTTCCACACGCGTTCTACGGAGCTCACGTTGCGTTACTCCTTAGCCCGAGGTTGAAACCAACGATGAAGGTGATGAAGATGATGAAAAAAGTGAGATTGATCTTGATCTGGATTCATCAGATTAGCCACGGGAACAGCCGAGAGCCTTCCCCGTTGTTTTGTGTGCGAATAGTTCAACAGTTCAATAGTTTAGTTATGTGTAAATAAATTGTTACTTTGCGATCAAAAGCTCTATTTGTCTTGTTGTTTAATATATTTTGTGAAAGGAAAACATTATTCAGATGTTTGGGATGTAACTAAAGCAAAAAAATAGCTGTGTATAAGTCAAAGTTATGTTTGAAATATATGCTTTCATAAAAAGCTCAATTTCTCCGTTTTTTCAACAGAAATTGGAAAATTGCTCAAACAAAGCTATTTTCTAATGCTGATGTCTAAAGAATGGAAAAAGATATGCTCTAACTTTTTTTTCCTGCTGAAATAAGAGAGTCTAATCTTTCTTTTGGTGGGTTCCATGTTTATATAGCAATAGAACAGAATTTTCTGTGGGCCTTGCAAAATCCAGTAAAACGGCCGGGAGCGAAGGGCCTTACTCTGTTGAAAATGGCTGGGAGTGAATGAGTTATTTTCAATGCTAAGCGTCACCTTTTTCCTTCTTTCACCACCTGCTCTATACTTCTTGAGACCCATGTTGATTTGTTTCACAAGAAAATCCGCCCTGCATGTGTCTTGTGGCAAAACAATAAAATTGTGACGCTGTCATAAATCGTCGTATTTCAAGCAGATTGTCATATGTCAAGACAAATGACGAGTCTAATTTCACGTCGGATGTCGAAAGGATCGTATGTCGAGGTACCACTACCTGAACCAACTATGTTCCAGTTTGTAACCAGTCACAGCATCCAATATTTTCTTTGTGCTGACACTCCGTAAAAACATTTGTTCAGTGCATCATTTATTTCAGCTATTGTTTTTTTGCTGCCGTCAGTGTGGCACTCAAGAAGTGCATGTGATTGAGCTATTGGTAAATTCTGTCAGTCATGTACTACACTTCTGACTGCTTCCATTAAACTCTATCTTATGGAGTTGGGAGCATGCCGTCGCCTAATATTATGGTTGAATTGTTTCTTCTAAGGCGCTGTAAATGCTGCAGTATGGTGAAGCACATTCTTATAATATAAACCCCGTGAAAGAAAACCCTGCTCGCGTTTCGAGAAGCATTGCAGGAGGGTCATCTAGCAAGATGTTCACCATACCCGACAGGGCAGGTTAGCCTGATATCAACACTGGCCATGCGTGAAGTTGCTCATGGTGGAACATATTGATTCTTTTTTTTAGTTCAATGGGAAACATTTGCTTTAGTTCATTAACAATTTTGTTAATGAAGTAAGTTGCATTGTAATTTATGTTTGTGAACTCACTACACTGCAAAATCTGTGCTCCATTCAGAATTGACCCATTAGTCTAAAATTAATTACATTGACTTATGCCTAATTAAAAACAATAAGAAATAGTATGAAACAAAAGTTAATGATTACTGAAATCAGAACTTCACTTCTTCAGATACCACTGTGCACAGGTTGCTGTCAACTTGCTCATCTCAGAACTTTGATAGCACTGCGCATATATACATAAAATTAAATGGTTAAGTTGAAAAAATACTGCCACCAAACTCTCCAAGGTACAACAAACATGACTGTTACTGTATGTCCAAATGCTAAGAAGAGATTTCCCTTAACTCAGTGGTTAAAAAAAGAAAAGAAAAAAAAAACTCAATTTTTATTCCCATGTCACTTTGGGAAATATCATGCATACAGAGGTAAGGTGAACAAAAAGCATTGGAATAAAAGTGACAAATGTAAAGAATAGAAATGAGGAGCAACGTCTTACGAGCTTTGTGTTGCGTGAAGGGTATTGTGTGTGGCTGCTCGGATAAGGATCCAAGGGGACCCCTGGGACATGGAAGTGAAGGGTACCTAGGTTGAGGGAGGACACATGTCACTGACAGGGCATGGAGGATGAACTTGGGTCAAAGTTAAACACGCCTTTTTCATTCTCAGATTCTTGTGAAGAAATTGCTCATTATCATCATAAAATGGAATTTCAAAGTAATCTAGAAAGAAAAAAAAAACTCTAAAATGCATAGAATTTTTCACATTCATTAAAAACAGAATGGACAGAAATTATGGACAGAATTTCTAGGCGCAGCCGAAGCGTCCAGGTGCTCCGGTTTGGTGACCTCAGCATTGCATCTCTGCTTTTTGCAGTTGATGTGGTGCTGTTGGCTTCATCAAGCCATGACCTCCAACTCTCACTAGAGCGGTTTGCATTCAAGTGTGAAGCGGTTGATATGAAGATCAGCACCTCCAAATCCGAGACCATGGTCATCAGTTGGAAAAGGGTGGAGTGCCCTCTCAGGGTCGGGGATGAGATCCTGCCCCAAGTGGAGGCGTTCAAGTATCTTGGGGTCTTGTTCACAGCTGAGGGTAGGAAGGAGCAGGAGATCGACAGGCGGATCGGTGCAGTGTCTGCAGCAATGCGGACTTTGCACCAGTCCGTAGTGGTGAAGACGGATTTACCAGTCGATCTACTTTCTTATTCTCACCTATGGTCACCAGCTGTGGGTCATGACCGAAAGAACAAGATCCCGGATACAAGCAGCTGAAATGAGTTTCCTCCGCAGGGTGTCCAGGCTCTCCCTTAGAGATAGGGTGAAAGCGCTGTCATTCGAGAGGGACTCTGCATCGAGCCGCTACTCCTCCGCGTTGAGGGGAGCCAGCTGAGGTGGCTCGGGTTATCTGGTTCAGATGCCTCCTGGATGCCTCCCGGGAGAGGTGTTCTGGGCATGTCCTAAAGGCCGGAGGCCCTGGGGACGACCCATGACACGCTGGAGGGACTATGTCTCTCGGCTGGCCTGGGAATGCCTTGAGATCCTGCCGGAACAGCTGGTTGAAGTGGCTGGGGAGAGGGAAGTCTGGGCTTCCCTGTTAAAGCTGGGGCCCCAGCGACCCGACCCCGGAGCAAACGGAAGAGGATGGATGGATGGATGGATGGATGGATGGATGGATGGATGGATGGATGGATGGATGGATGGATGGATGGATGGATGGATGGATGGATGGATGGATGGATGGATGGATGGATGGATGGATGGATGGATGGATGGCATTAGAGACACCTTTGTCAAAATGAAATAATTTCAACGTGTAGCGGTATTGTTACATCTTAATTTTCTGCTCATTCATTTTCTGTATTGTATAGCATAGCATAGTATCGTAAAATACAGTCTCTTTTGATGTGATTGACTTGCAAAAATTGTCAAATGACATGACATGAAATACGATCTAAAGTCAAAATCAACTTCCTTTTGATAGGTTGATCTACATACTGTATGTACAGTACACCAAACACTCATTTACAAGGCAGGATCATGTTGTGGTTGATTAAAAATAATTCTCAGAAAAACCCTTCAAACACTGTGAGGATAGGTCAGTCAATATGGATGTTGGCTGGTTAAAGCCATAAAGATGTGACTATCCAATACAACTATGGTGAATAGAAGAGGATAAATTCCTTCATTGAATAATAAGCATCTTTGTATGTTTTTTTTTGCACGCTGTTAGACACATTATGGTAAATATTGATCCTGAACTGCTATATTGTGCAGCAGCTTAAATGTGTACATATTGGATGATAAAGGCTTAACTGTTTACTTTAATGATAATTATTTTCATGCTCAAATTGTCAAATACCACTCTCCCACTTTATGGCTGTGCATTAATGTTCCTGGATATTGCATTCTCATGTATTAATTTACAAAATGGTAGTGGTTGTATTTGGGTCACTTCCCACTAAAAAACCCTTATCTGAAATGTACCATCCAGCTCTGGGTAACATTCATTTGAATTACATTGTATCACAGGTTGCAAACTTGTCATGTCATTCTGAAGGTGCCGTGACAATAGGCCTAAAATGAGGTGTATAATAGGTGTCCATATGACAGGATCGGCCGTGCGTCCAGATAATTCCCCTGGGATCTCATTAATACGTGGTGATGCTCTCATGGGCCTTGTAAGAAGATGGCCGTGAGCTCCACGCAAGCACAGACCCGTGTCGGCCATGTTGATTTGGTGTGAACTTGCAAGTCCCGGCATCTGCTCTGCATAATAAGTGGCTGTTTATTGGCCCATTGTTACCTGCAAGTCTAACACAATAGTGCTTTCCATCGTGAAGATTAGAGAGCAAATCAAGCTTGATTAGACTTGATTAGACTCATGAAAGCAAAGGCTGACCTGCTGACTGGCCAATTTTCTAATTGGGCTACCACCTGAACTGGGTCTTTAATCCGTATTTGTTTTCCGTAACAGCAGTCCCATTGACTCATTTAATTTATTGGAGAATTCAGGAACAACAAATTGCCTAATCTCTTCATCCTAATGGACATAAAGGATTGTATAAAGCTTACTAACAACAAAAAGGGTTCTGTCAATTTAGTGCCTACTGTCCAGTAATACTGTATGTTTTTACCGTTTTGCACTTTTATTGAACTGTATTTAAGTGGTGTGGAAGATAAGCATCCCCAAGTCATTTGGTATTTTCAACAATTTCCTGCTAAGCGCTAGACTTCATCTTGTCTCTTGGTTAGTGTACTTCCCTCCTACATCAAACAATTGATGAATGAAACTGTCGTGCCAAGTTGGTTCATATCCAAATGAATTCTTCTTAGCAGAGTGTCTCTCTTCATCACTTCAAGTGTAACCCCCAACCCCCTCCAAAGCTTGGTGTAACCTCATTAGTTTTGTGTGAGTGGATTCTTTCGAGGAATATTGTAAATAGGCCCTATGCTTATTATGGAATATTAATTGTATGGGTTTTTTTCAAGTCATCTTATTAATATTGTGAACTGATAAACCCTTATTAATATAGTTGGTGGTTATAAATCTTTTAATATTAACTCATTATCAATATGCTATCAGTGCTTTGTGGATAAGGTTTAATTGCATTTTAGCTAAGTAATGATTAGTGCATTGTAATATGTCAGATTAACCAAAAATTACACTATAATTATGTCCACTATTCACCGTGAGGCTAAAGCCACCGATTGCCTCTGATGATTAATTAGAAGAGGGCTACTACCCTTGAATGTTCGTTGAAAGAACCTTTTGTTTCGATTAATTAATTAGTATTCAAATTAAATGAGCTGAAAACTGTATGTTTACATTTAACCTGAACTTTTTGCTTGTTTATTTTGAAATACAGCAGAATTTTGGTTTTCTAATTTAATCCCTTCTGTGACTCTGTTCACTAGTGTTGTCACAGATTACTTGAAAAACTAATTTAATTATTGATTACTTATTACGCCTCAAAAAGTAATGTAGTTACTTTACTGATTACTTATTTATCAAAGTAACTACGTTTAATAGTAATTTATCGGTTACTTTTTACCCATTTTTCTCCCTTTGCTGCCTGAACATAAGAATGACAACAGAAACACGTCATGGCATGTAATTGACTTTCCGATAATTGAATTTAACGGGGAAAGATACAAATTTTTCACATGAGGCCTAATCTTCGCGTTAGCGGGATTTTAATTAGTCAATGGAGTTGATTTGAACCACCATTGTCTTGGCCTAGCTTGGCCACTCCATAGCCCCGAAACTAACAAATAACTGACAAACTGCATGGAATTTGTTGAAATCAAGTCCACCTACTAATTAACATCCACTAACTCAAAGATTAAGACTAATGTCAAACATTCTGAAATTCCCCTTTAAAATATAGACCTAGCCATTAAAATGATGTCTATAAAAGTTGTAAAGTAATAAAACTAGGGCTGTCAAAATTATCGCGTCAACGCGCGGTAATTAATTTTTTTTAATTAATCACATTAAAATATTTGATGCAATTAACGCACATGTCCCGCTCAGTCAGTATTCTGCCTTTTGGTAAGTTTTACAGCAAGGTTTTTTGTGCTGTCTAACAGCGAACTCTTGTGGTCACTTTGCGACATGGTTTATTGCTTTCTTGCCAGTTCAATATGGCTGCACGATGTCTCGGGCTGACGCCTACGTTGTGATGTTGTGCTTATATGATCCTTGGACAAGATTTGTCCGTAAGTATGGTTGTTGTAAAGAATGTACATATTATGTTAGTAAGCGAAATGTTATATTTTTTGTATGAGACGCTTTTTGTTTATGTTTAGTGAACCTGTATAGCGTGCTAAGCTAACGTTGTTGCTAATGCAATGCTTGTGTACTTTTTTTTGTAGTTTCACTACGGTCTAAAGAGGACAGTGGTTTGAGGCCATTTTATTAATAAATCAGATGAAAAAGGAAGAAGTCTGATTGTTGATTGAAATCGTTCACTAGCTGTCTAGCTTTGGAAAAAGTAGACGCTTCGGAGTGAGGACAGCATAGACAGATTTAAATCACAGTAGAGTGAAATGCCCACTACAGTCCTTATGTACCGTATGTTGAATGTATATATCCATCTTGTGTCTTATCTTTCCATTCCAACAAATTATTTTACAGAATATATATATATAATTTACAGAAAAATATGGCATATTTTATAGATGGTTTGAATTGCGATTAATTGCGATTAATTACGATTAATTAATTTTTAAGCTGTAATTAACTCGATTAAAAATTTTAATCGTTTGACAGCCCTAAATAAAACAAACAACAAAAATGAATGAAATGAACAAGAATTCTACAAAGTATTTAATAATGCATCAAAATTATCTTTCGAGCCAATCATGTGACTAGCACCTTAGAGATGGTCTTTGCTTTGCTTAGCCAAAACTACAGCTGAGGTGGCAAGATGGATATTTAGAATTTCTTTAAACCGAAGCTTCCAAAAGCTTCAACAACAACTGAGGTTGAACCGCGGATTGAACACAGTGTCAAGATGTATGTATGTATATTTACGTATATATTATGGCGGAAAACACAGACAAGATTGAAAAAGCATTTTCTGCTCTTGCACTCCTCTTTAAAATAAGCATGCTGTATTTTAAGCCAAAAGAACTGTTGTGTTTGATAGAACAATATATCTATATGCTGCCATAGCAGATTCATGGCGCATTAAGCCCCCGAACTAACTTTTAATTTGTCCGTTTTACCCTGGAAACCCCCGTTTACAGAAATCACGCACCCGCTTTTGTTTCAACCCAGCCATAAAACAAAGGTAATTGATTATATTTACTATTCAAAATGTCTGTCATTTTTAGTTTAGAATCATTTATTGATGTCTAATAATTTGTTTAAAAAAAAAAAAAAAAAAACGACTTAAAAAAATTATTCACTTACACATTTTAAACTTTTAAACAAATTACATCACAATGAAAAAAATGGTGTCTGCAAAAAAGTCGTGGATATCTACCTCATAACTATCACTTAATTAAATTTTTTTTTTTTTTTTGTTACTGTCGCATTTTCTTGGATAAATAATAATAAAATAATAATAAATAATCGATCCAAACAAAGAAAAATTGAAAAACAACGTTTAAAAGGGTAAATTTATGAAAAAGAAAATCTCAACCACTCCTTGATGTCTGCGATTTCTGCATCACGACCCTTGTTATATTACCATGTTTCGCCCGTAAAATCCCCCAAAAATCCAGCTGTGGCCATTCACAGCTGTGTCTTGACACTCATGCCCCTTTCCCATTGAAACTAGTGGGTCAACGCGCGTTTTTCCAAGCCGATGCAACCCACTAGCAGGTGGCATTTGGCACCTTTCCCATTGACAAAAAAAAGCCGTCTTTTTTTTTTTTTTTCCACCCTTTTTTTTCACCCGTCTAACCCCCCACCCCTCCTCAGCCGTGCGTAAGGTTCGTGACGTCACCACGCTAAGATGCGCTTCGACAAGTGCGACCGAATTCATTCAGTTCAAGGAAGTAAACAATACAAAGCAACATAGAAGCCTCCTTTCCGTTTGTGTTCTCTGTTTTCATGCTTTTTACTGTCCTCAAAATGGTCGAAATGCAGCAAAGGATCAACACTCTGCTTGTGCTGAGGCAATGTAGGCGACGTGAATTTTGGCTTGAAATTGAAAGGAGTCGTGTACGTCACAGGAGGAGGAGAAGAGCCTTTGTTTCGTCTGTTATGGCTATTGCTAACGCTGCTACACCGATTGTTCACCGTATGTGGATCCGGGCTAGAGCACATGGTTTTTGTTCTTTGTTATGACGCATCACGTACTAGCCTACGTCACCACGTAGATTAGGGTGTTGACTGTTGACCCGGGGTTTTGCTTTCACACTGCATGGCGATCAGAGCCGAGGTGATTTTAACGCGGGTCGCTTGGCGGGTTGATTGACACGGGTCGAGGAGGGTCGCTGCACCTTTCCCACTGCCACCAAAAGCCGATTGTTAGTGGGTTGACACGGGTTTTTTGGCCAGTGGGAAAGGGGTATCAGATATACATGGTACGTGAAGTTTTTGGATCGAAACAAGGTAAGTATGTGATGATATCTTGTCAAAGTCATAGCGTCTTTAATTCTGCTCTTTCATGCTCTCACCTCCAAATAGGGTTTGGCTGTTTATTTATTTATGTATTTATTTATTTATTTATTTATTTTTAAATGCCCTCCTGTTCAAAATTTTTCTTCCCCCAGAAAATTGAAATTTTAAGCTTTCCAATGATGTATCGCATTACAAATGATAGCCCCAACCCATTGAAAAGTAAATAAGTTCCACTTATTAACCCTGATAAGGCATACCTGTGAAGTGAAAACCTGCATCTTGATGCTCATTGAGAGAGTGCCAAAAGTGGGAAAGTGGGGAAAAAAGGAACAAAGGGTGGATACATTGAAGAAAGTAGAATATACTGTAAAACCTGCTTGCGGTTATGTCTCTTTATTGCCAAGTGCATAATTCCACATGTTCATTCATAGTTTTGATATATTCAGTGAGAAGGTACAATGTAAATAGTAGTGAAAATATAGAAAATGCACAAATGAGGAGGTGTGCGTGTTTTGCCCCCCCCAACACAAAAGTCAAACTGCCCCTATGGTTACAAATTGTAACTATAAAATGTACGTAAAGGCTGGTTACAAACTGTAGAAGTCTGCTTTGAGTTGTATAGTGCTGTGCTGTAATTCCAAGATGTTCCTTGAATTGGATGTGGAGTTTTCAGCGGGTGACACTGTTTTTGAGGCAGCGCAAAGTTTGCAAGCGCGAAGATATTTTTGTCAACTTTACTGGACAAAAATGTGAAGTAATGTCTGTATTTCCAGTGAGCAAATGCAGCCGTTTGTGGTATCTCTCCTGCCTCTTTCATTGTTCACGTCCTGGCAAGGTAGCTAGGCTACGTTGTTTTGGCTGCAGATTCTCAGCGCTCGCACAGCGTGGTAATACACGTGACCAGCTTTTTTTGTCCTCCAACTCAAGAGCAACATTTCTATTCAAAATGCTCTCCGTACATTACCACAATTATTTTTCACTCTACATACAGTATGAGGCAATAACAAAATAGCATCGCACAGATACGAAGGAAACTGACTTTAATCAGATTATTGGTTTGGAAAAATGAACGCGTTACATTGCTCGTTAAAAAGTCCTCAGACAACAATAAGTTAATAACAACACGGCTGTTCACAAATTGAAATGTTGGTGAATCTGAAATAATGTTTACTATTGATATTAATGGAAATGCAAAATATTAATTCCAGCCCCCAGAGTTATTTACCTTCAAGGTACTATATGAAATATACCTATGGATTCTGCAAACAATAAGAAGAAACTGGCTTCCAGCAATGCCCCAGTACAACTCGTACAGGTGTGCGCGCCGTGCGCGCCATGCACGAGCTTAACACAGAGGCTGTAGTTATGCTTTAGGTCGGAAGTGGCAGTCTCAAGTAAAAAAGTGACAAACTTCGTACCACACCTTTAATATTATCAATTTGTTGTTAAAAGGAAATATCTTATAATACAGCAATATTTGAAAATGAATTTCACCATCTAAAGATAACGTGGTGTCATTTTTAGCAAATCAATGTTTTATCTTTTGCATAGGGTACACAAAGCTTTATTTGGAATATGTGTAATTGCTGGCTCATTTGTAAACTGGGGTTTCACTGTAATTATTTACCCCACAAAAAACAGCCTGCTACTATTGTTGGGTTTTGAACTATTTTTCTACTTTTTATGGCTTGAAGTTAACACGTTATCTGAATGAGGTCCAACTTGGATATACTTACCTCAGTGTTTTTGTTACTTGTAACACACAATGTTATTTCTGTAATGATGTTGCCATCTTCAAGCTTCTATATGACCCTTGCAGTTTCAGCAGTTGTGTGATCCAACATACGGTGTTTCATCTTCCTGGCATGGACATTGAAGCAGTGCTTCACAGAGGAGCGCAACACCTCCGTGAAAGTTTGGTGTCACATTTGCATTTAAATTGACTTCATGGCTCCCTGATTGACTTCTTCAGAAAGTGACAGATTTAAAAGTGACTTTGCCTCTAATTCTCCTGCATGATAACAGAAGATGGATTAATATTCATTAAATAGTTAGCAAAACTTTTTGTCATAGCAAAATAAAACTATGGAAACCTAGATTGAGAACTTTTCTCAGAGCTGTAGATTTAGTTTTACTTAGTCATGCATGAACAAAAATGAAAACAAAAAACAACAGAGTGGCAAGGTTTGTCTAAGATTTAAGTTTCTTAAGAACCACATATCAACATTGTTGACATGTGATGTATGGTGGAATAATAAACCATACATACACCTTACCTAATAGAGGAAAATACACTCACCAACCACCACAAACTCATTAAATACTCTACTGTATAAGACTGTCGATATTATTCCCAATCATAGCTTAGCTTTTAGTATCTACATTAGCTGTCAATGGTGAACTGGCAGATATTTAATTTGATTACTCAAGCAGTCTCATAATAAACACTTATTTAATGAGTTTCACCTCTTATGTTACCAATTTGATGGAAGGATGTGAAATCTAAGCTTCAGCAATCTTTGAGATGCAAAGTGCTGCCAGATGTGAAAAAAATGTACTGTCACTGAATGGGTAGTCACACGTTTCTGTGACATTGATGTCATCTGTAATGCATTCAGTTGCTGAAAACAAAAAAATAGTCTTAGCGGGGGTCATAATAAATTAGTCGGGACAGAGAGCTCTTTGACTGACAGTTCAGCTCTGTTTTCTGAAAGCTTTTTGAAAGCTAAAAAAAAATAATTGATGGTGGTAATGTTGAGGCCTGTCACTTTTCTGACAGCTGTTGAATTCATGGGCTGTCTGGCCTCTTCAATAAACAACAAATGCATACCTGCTTTTAAAAACCATTTTACACCTCAATAAACCCTTTCTAAAACTTGGTTGCCCCTATCTGAACCCACTATTTGCACCCTTTGCCATGGAATTACGATTATACTCTATAGAGTGTGAGGGGTAGACATTTGCCAAAACATGAGGTTCTGGTCACAGATTTAACTCCCACAGGGTGTGTATTCTTGTTGGGCTAGTGCTTTATAGGCCCCTTAGCTGTGCTGTGTGGTATAACTCTCCGGCTTTTGAAACATTAGCATCGTGTCCACAAGCAGAAAGCATTCCCAGTTGCCCCAAGCAAATTTACAGATGGCTGTACGTCTTCCTGTGGGTCACCAGTGGAGGAGGTGTGGTGGCCGTTACAAGTCTGTCTCTGCTGTTTAGAGCCCAGTGTCATTAATACCACATGGAGGCCTCTTGAGTACTTTAGCTCCTCTTTTTCTTTACCACCCGCTGTGTGGATGGATCAAGCAAGACTTGAAAGTGTGGCAAAAGCTTCACTATTAACCCTGTGTAATGTGGCATTCTGCAAAGGCCAAGTAAGGACTGAGCTCTCCTTCTGCTCGTAACATACAGACTGCATTCCTGCGACTGAACATTTGTCAAACATGAACTGTTACAAAACCCTCATTTTCCAAGGCTGGTCTGATGGAAATGTGTGCTTTCAGGCATTTCTTATGTTATCTCATTACCGAAATAAACAACTTAGTTTCCTTTCATTTAATGCATGCCGTGGGCTGAAATAGAGGGAAAACATTTATTTTTACGCATTTTATGTGGGTTGTCTAAATGGAATTGGCATTGTCTTAGAGCATAACTGTTTTTTTTTCTTCAAAAGAAGTGTTTTACTTAAAAACTATGCTAATGAAATCTCATACTAACAATAACAATGAAACCAAAATTTTAGATATACCATTGTATTGCAAAGAATTTAATTTAAAATGTCACTAAAGTGTTTATTTATGGCATCATTTTTTTATTAACCTTGAATGGCATTTTACCAGGTTTGCACAACGGTTTGTGTTTTCTTTTTGTTTCTGCAAAATCCTGCTGTTCATTAAATGTCACTGATTAGATCCAATCTGAATTTTTAATATTTGAATTTCAACTCTTTGCTCTGATCGAGCATCAGTGAGTGGGTGTGTTGCTGGGAAGTTTGTGGGCGTTGGCAATGAGTATGGTGACTGACACTGCGGAGACACATAATATGCAATCGCTATTCAATAGCACAAAGCTTTAATTTCATAATTAAACATAAATATTTACTCATTTGACACTCCGCACATGTGTAGAGAGGCGTATATTGGTCAGGAGGCTAGCTTTCTCAAAGACTTCCTGCTTTCAAAATATCTTCCTTACTGCTACTTGAACAAAACATTAATTCGCTTGACACCCAAATCATTCACACGGTATGTCAATGCTGGAGGACACCGTTGTGTTGTAAGTGTCTGGAGCCAACACACAGAACACAGTCAGTGTTTTTTTGGCAGCCATTTAAATTTTTGTCTTAGTCTTAGTCTTTTGGACAAAAGTACTTATTAGGCTTAGTCATATTTTAGTCATTTCAAAATGTCTTCGTCTGCGTCTAGTTTTAGTCAATGAAAGTTAAGACAAATTTCGTCTAGTCTTAGTCGACAATTCTCAAATTTTTTTCGTCTATAAGCTTCAAAAGTTTTAATCCATGAATAAATAAATAAAAGATTTCCAACAATTTCGAATGAACATGACGTACGAGCACATAACTGTCGAGTCTACATCAACATTTTCATGAAGATAATACACACTCAGCAGAAAAACAAGCTAACGTGAACGCTAGGCTAATGCTACAAGTTAGTGTAGTGTGTGATGGTCACTCAGCTAAGATCTTTAAAGGCTAATACAACATGGCAAAACCAAGATAAGAACACAAAACCTACCAAGCGGCACCTGACAAATGTGTTTCGCAAATGGAGGCTGGAATGGGCACAGCGTGAGTGTAGGGCGGGGGGAGGTCCAGCACATCACATGAGTGACACGACCAAACACTGCTCAATGCGTGCTAACTACACATACAATAGGATATTATCACACATTGTGAATTTATGACGGAAACAATGGCGAATTTTCATCTCGTTATGATTTAGTCTCCCAAGACACATTTTCATTTTCGAAATATTTTCGTTATCGTCATCGTTGACGAAAACAACACTGAACACAGCAAAAAAAAAAATCTAATAGGAAACAAAGTGGGGAGAAGAAAAGTGACCCCCATGACTGACGAAGGGTGTGTAGAGGTCACGAAAGAAAAAGTGACAAAAATGTGATTTATTATTATTATTTTTTTATCATTATAGTTAGGGTTGTTCCGATCATGTTTTTTTTGCTTGCGATCCGATCCCGATCGTTTTAGTTTGAATATCTGCCGATCCCGATATTTCCCGATCCGATTGTTTTTTTTTTTTTGTTTTTTTTTTGCTCCCGATTCAATTCCAATCATTCCCGATAATTTTCCCCGGTCATATACGTTTTGGCAATGCATTAAGAAAAACATGAATAAAACTCGGACGAATATATACATTCAACATACAGTACATAAGTACTGTATTTGTTTATTATGACAATAAATCCTCAAGACTTGTGACTTAGTATATTGTGACTAAATATTGCCATCTAGTGTATTTGTTGAGCTTTCAGTAAATGATACTGTAGCCATACCCAAATGCATGATGGGAAGTGGAACCATGACTGTGCGTAGTGCTACCAAATGATATTTCTTCTCTGCGTTGGGAAATAACATAAGGTGTTAAGAAAAAGATCAATTGCTACCTTGCTTCCCCACATTGCTTCCCATGATATTTCTAATCGTAGGGAGAGGGATTGCAAGGCTTTAGCCAATTAAAAAAGGGCTCCAAAGGCTGCCAAAATTCACTCTACTCATTTTACGCTGCCTTTTATCTCTCTATATAGGTAAAACGGCGCCATTTCAGATTGAGCGTGACAATGCATGAGTGGGTCGTGCAGCGCATGCATTAATTGCGTTAAATATTTTAACGTGATACATTTTTTAAAAATTCATTACCGCCATTATCGGGATACATTTGATAACCCTACCTTAAGCCTAAACTAAAGACTCTGGATGAGTGTAACATATTATGTTTGTAACGTTAAAAGCAATTAGAAAACGATTTCATTCAAAGATATACAGTATATATATTTAAAAAAGGCATGGCCGATATTTTTTTGCCTATTCCGATACTTTGAAAATGACGTGATCGGACCCGATCGGGACATCTCTAATTATAGTAACTGCTCTACATATTTCTGTTCTATCACATAAGTACTTTTAGTCGTAAAATGCAGTTGTGAAAATCACAGATTGCCACCTTGTCGCTACAAGTAATAACAACTTGAAAGTCATCAAGTCGAATCAGTTTTTATTGAAAGTGAATTTATTCTGTTCATATAAGTAAAAGCCATTTGATACCATTTGATCTGTGCTTTGGATCAGTAAATGCATCTGCAAAGAGCATTCTGAGGAACAAAGCCTCTGACCAATGTCAGAGTCTCTGGTACCTATAATGCAGACCACAGCAAATCCACAGCCATCATCATTAGAACTTCACTGCTTTGGACACTAATGGCTGTCCCTGTACTGCTGCCTCGGCACATTCAGATGGCTCAACTGAGACTTTATGGTGTGAACACATGAAATCATTGAAGCAGATTCACATTTCATAGAAAGCTGTGGTGTGCAGTAGACATATGTACAAGAAAAACAGGTACAACAGCCTCACAAAACTACTCAAAATCAACAAACGGAATTAAATTTGTGAATATGTCTTTATTGATGTTTTAAGAGATGGAAAACATTTGTGTTTTCTGAATGAGTAAGGGGTAGATAGGAGGAAACAGAAAGCAGTGTTAAAGGGGGATGGGCCTGGTAAAATTGATGAGCGGTGGATGCAAAGTCAGTGACTCTGAATTGTGTTTTAGATTTAAAACAGCCTTATCAAGTGCCTCTGATATGAAATATTTCTGCATTTAATGGTGTGAAGTCAAATGTGTGAAACTGTATTTCATAAAGATGGATTGCCTATTTTCCTTTCAATGGTAGGAAAAAGCAATATTTGGAAAATCAATACAGGGTTTGGACAATCACATTCATCATATTTGTTCATTTATTCTGACAGTGTGAAAAGCCCTACATGGCCATGTTTATCCCCGTTACTGTAAGTATTCATATATTGTATATTATATGCCCTTTGTTTAAGAAGACACCAGATATTTTCAGCCATTCATATGAACTCTTTCTATATGAGCCTGGAGCATTTTTCCTGGCTGATTTCTAAGTACTTTGGTCTTGTCTCTAAAGCTACTGCTTTTTAATCGATATGCTTTCAAACTACTTAACTCAATCTGCCCTTGGGAGACTTTACTGCTACAAAACAGTGTGGCTATTCTATGCCACATAATAGTCACACAGAAAAATAACTGCAAAGTGAGGTGGTTTTTTCTCATATTTTGTAAACCCCATTTCTTCACAGAATTTTTCTTTTGGTTTGGTTTTACATTTAGTTGTTTCTTGATGTGTCTTACTTGGAGTCCTCAAGTTACAAACGAGTTCCGTTCCTACGCTGGCGACATAACATGAATTTCCGTTTAATTAAAGTTTGTAAAATTTTTTAATTTAAATTAAACAGAAAAAAAAATATGTTAACTTTACATCAAAATACTTCATATAAAAAAGTAAAATACATTTTTAAAAACTCAAATATGCTGTACCTATTACTAGGTGGATGGAGGGTTTTCAGTGGTTTATTTGCAACCGAAAGCTCGGAAAATGACTACTGTAGGCCGTAGCCGACACAAAACAACAAAAACAAAAGCAAAACCAACTCGCCAACTTGTCTATCCCTCCCTCTCTCACCCCAACACTCAACATATCAACATTGCAACCTGAAGCAAACATGCAACCCGACTTATTATATTACCGTCCTTATTTTTAGGTTACGTAAACTGGAAGTTATTTGGTTTCGCGGACTTTGACTGTTGGCGATGTAAAGTCTGTAGTAAACACTGATGTGTGATGTAAACACAAAACTTAATTTGGGGACGAGCAAGGCGTTTTCACGTGACTGTTTAACTTTGGTCTGAAGGCAGCATATTTTTACCAATGTTAGAGTCTGTCCTTTCTCCGTTTATGATCTTAAGCTTCGTTCCCATGGTAATTGGTTTTATTATGGCTGGACCTAGAAGACCCAGCTTTCTTCTTTGGGGCCATAATGTAAAAAATAAATAAATAAATAAATAAATAAATAAAATACATACTCCTGAGTCCCGACGCACAAACACAGACAAGCACGATAAACTAGCTAAGCAGAAACTATAGTGCTGGGGACTAAATAGCAGATGAGGCACGGGCGTCGTTACGTCAAAATGTTGAAGGTCGACAAAATCGTAACCAGAGGACTCCCTGAACTTTCTGCTGTTTATGTTTTGATTTCCACGTATTCTTTTCAGTCCTTCCCCTCTGTTTACCAATCAGCTTTCCTTTCTTGTCCAAGTGGTCTTTGCTGACTTGTCCAGTTTTGTAGTTAGTCATGATATATATATATATATATATATATATATATATATATATATATATATATATATATATATATATATATATATATATATATATATGTATATATATATATATGTATATGTGTGTATATATGTATATATATATATATATGTATATATATATATATATATATATATATATATATATATATATATATATATATATATATATATATATATATATATATATGTATATGTATATGTGTGTATATATGTATATATATATATATGTATATATATATATATATATATATATATATATATATATATATATATATATATATATATATATATATATATATATATATATATATATATACAGTGCTGCTCGAAAGTTTGTGAACCCCACAGCGATGGTCAGATTTTTTGTAAAAAAAACTAAAATAACCTTATTAAATGTTAAGTTATACCCAAATCCACAATACTGACATTCCAAATAATGGACTGAAACAAAAGAAATAGTTATATTGTCATTCTTTATTTAACAAAAGTGGTTGATTTAAGAAAAACTCAGATATCATGTGTGCAAAAGTATGTGAACCCCTTCAGTTAATAGGATATTGCGCCTCCTTTTGCAGAGATTACCTCAACCAAACGGTTTCTGTAGTGACTAATCAGCCTCTCACATCTACTTTGGGGGATTTTTGCCCATTCTTCCTTGCAGAACGCAGTCAGTTGAGAGAGGTTTGATGGGCGTCTGGCATGAACTGCTCGCTTCAGGTCCCGCCACAGCATTTCAATGGGATTTAGGTCAGGACTTTGACTGGGCCAGTCCAGAACACGAATCTTCTTCTTTTTCAGCCATTCCTTGGTTGTATTGCTGGAATGCTTTGGATCATTATCATGTTGCATGATCCACCTTCTGCCAAGCTTTAACTTCAAAACAGATGGCGTCAGGTTATGTTCTAGGATTTGACAATATTCCTCAGAATTCATGATTCCCTGGACTATGTGGAGTTGTCCAGGTCCTGAGGATGAAAAGCAAGCCCAGATCTTGACATTCCCACCTCCATGCTTCACTGTTGGGAGAAGGTTCTTTTGGTGGTATGCAGTGTTGACTTTTCGCCAGACATGGCGGTTTTGGTTGTGACCAAACAGTTCAATTTTGCACCTACATCAGTTGATGAAAACTCTTTTTAATTTAGTCTCGACAACACAACTGTTAAAAAAACAAAAAAAAACTACTGAATTGATTGATTAGGAAATCAGGTTGAAATAATAGAAAATTCCAAAATGTTGAGGGGGTTCACAAACTTTTGAGCAGCACTGTATATGTATATATATATGTATATATATATATATATATATATATATATGTATATATATGTATATATATATATATATATATATATATATATATATATATATATATATATATATATATATATATATATATGTATATATATATGTATATATATATATATGTATATATATACTGGACTGTCTCAGAAAATTAGAATACACAATATTCTAATTTTTTGAGACAGTCCTGTGTATATATACAGGACTGTCTCAGGAAATTAGAATACACAATATTCTAATTTCCTGACTGTCTCAGGAAATTAGAATATTGTGTATTCTAATTTCCTGAGACAGTCCTGTATATATACACAGGACTGTCTCAAAAAATTAGAATATTCTGTATTCTAATTTCCTGAGACAGTCCAGTATATATATATATATATATATATATATATATATATATATATATATATATATATATATATATATATATATATATATGTATATATATATATATATATATATATATATATATATATATATATATATATATATATATATATATATATATGTATAGTATGATACATGCAGTGTCCCCCTTTGAAGTTAATGTATTCCCAGTAATATTTTTCTTTGAACCTTGATTTTTCTTCTATTGAGTCTTTTCCAGTGTATTTTGTAGATAAACATGTATTTAGTCAGCAAAAGCTACCATGCATTTGAGTCAAAATTTATATATAGCCATAAATGATCAAATAGATCCCCAGAGGCTTTACAGACAAATACCAGATACCAAACAGAAAACATAGAATATATATATAAAAAAAAAAAAACACAATACCGAAAAATAAATCTTAAAGTAAATATCTGAAAAAGGAACAATGACAACAACCAATTCATGCAATTAAAGATGACATTTCAGCCTGCAAACAAAGTCTTACATACAGGTAGTCCCATGGGTTACGACTTACCCGACTTGTGATTTCGACTTTACGACGGCGGAGTTTCGTCCACCATTTTGTCTCCAGTTGTGTTTTTGAGTTCGGCGAGCCCGCGCTGACAGAAGCGACGCTGGTGACATGAGCGGCCAGGATACGCCCCTCTCTCGCCTCCCCAAATAGTCATTGAATATAACACAGCATACTTCACAGTCCAGTGGTACCTCTATATACGAAATTAATCCATTCCAGAACCTTGTTTGTAAGTCGAAATGGTCGTATGTTGAGTAGGATTTTCCCATAAGGATACATTATAATTCCATTAATTCGTCCATCAGGCCGAAAACCTACACTAAATCCTTAATAAATACTGCTGGTACTATTACAAATGGCAATTAAACACATAGCAAAAATAGATAAATTATAAATAAAAATCATAATAATAATAATTCCTGTAATATTGTAATGAATCAGGTTCTAATGTGACGGACGTGTTTTTTGTGCTGTATCTGAATGCACTGTGTGGCTGAAATGACAGAGTAAGAAAATTGCAGTAGGGATTTTACTTTCTCTTTTAATGTTTTGTTTTTGGCATCAACTGGACAGTAGGCGTGCAGTGTTGCACAAGTTCTAAAATAAATGAAATAATGAAAAACCTGACAAAGCTGGCGATTTCACCACAATAATAATTATCACCTTAATTTACAAAGACTGGCAAACAGAGGTTGGAGGAGGACTGTCGAGATAGTAGACATTCTACGGCCGTATTGTCGAGCCAGCTCACGGACGCACGCTCATATCTTTCTACCATTTCCATCTTCATTTCAATTGTAAGTGTCACCTTTTTCTTTTTTTTTCACCACCTGCACTAACCTTTTTGGAACCCGTGTTAATTTCTCTCACAAGAAAATCTGCCGTGCGTCCGTCGTGTGTCTAAACAAAGAAACTGCGGCGCTGTCATAAATCGTCATATTTTGAGCATGCCTTGGATGTATTGAAAAAAAAAATGGCGAGTCAAATTTTACATCGGATTTTGAAAATATCGTGTGTTGAAGCGATCATATGTTGAGGTACCACTGTATCTTATTTTTTACTTTATTAATATGGTAATACATTTTGAGATTTGGGGGGGATATTTGAGGGTACTTAAAGCGTTAAGTCCGATTTACACAGAAATTTGGGTTACGCCACCAGCGTAGGAACGGAACTCATTTGTATCCCGGGGACTACCTGCATATGTGTGAATATACATATAATACAATATATATATTAGGGCTGTCAAATTTATTGCGTTAACGGACGGTAATTAATTTTTTAAATTAATCACGTTAAAGTATTTGACGGCGGCACGGTGGCTGAGTGGTTAGCACATCTGCCTCACAGTTCTGAGATCAAGGGTTCAATCTCGGGCTTCGGCCTTCGTGTGTGGAGTTTGCATGTTCTCCCCGTGCCTGCGTGGGTTTCCTCCGGGAACTCCGGTTTCCTCCCACATCCCAAAAACATGCATGGTAGGCTGATTGAACACTCTAAATTGTCCGTAGGTATTAGTGTCTGCGTGAATGGTTGTATGTGTCCTTGTGCCCTGCGATTGGCTGGCAACCAGTTCGGGGTGTCCCCTGCCTACTGCCCGTGGTTAGCTGGGATAGGCTCCAGCACCTCCACGACCCTCGTGAGGAAAAGCGGCATGGAAAATGAATGAATGAATAAAATATTTGACGCGGAATGACCCGTTCATGCGTTGACTCAAACAGTTTACAATGACGCCGTTAACACATTCATTCATTTTCCATGCTGCTTTTCCTCACGAGGGTCACGGAGGTGCTGGAGCCTATCCCAGCTAACTACGGGCAGTAGGCAGGGTACACCCTGAACTGGCAGGGGGAGAACATGCAAACTCCACACAGGAAGGCCGAAGTCCGGGATTGAAACCTTGATCTCAGAACTGTGATGCGGACGTGCTAACCACTCAGCCATCGTGCCTCGTTTTAATACATTGAGACCGAAAAGGCAGAGAAATGCGTGTGGATACGGGCGTTCATTGAACCCCGCCTTTTATCGGCATAAGCAGTCACTACTAACAGTCATGGTTGCCCAACTTCCCATCATGCATTTGGGCGGAGCAGGAGACGATCTTTTTCTTAACACGCCTAATTGAACACAATGCAGAACATACTGTATACCATTTGCAGCCACCACTGACAGTCATGGTTGCCCACCTTCCCATCGTGAATTTGGGCGGAGCAGGAGACGTTCTTTTTCTCAACCTGCTTATTTAAAAACAACGCAGAACATACTTATACCATTTGCAGCTACCACTGACAGTCATGGTTGCCCGACTTACCATCATGCATTTGGGCCGAACGGTTAAGTCGCTACAGTATCGTTTAGTGAAAGCACAACAAAAATAATATTCCTATCTCTCAAAAAAAAAAAAAGAAAAGAAAACCGCTCAATGCAAAGACAACTGGCATTCCCAATCAAATAGCTATGCAAAATACACATAAATGTTAATAATCTTAATGCCAACTTGTGGATTTGTTATAATAAACAAATACAGTACTTATGTACAGTATGTTGAATGTTTATGTCCGTCTTGTGTCTTATCTTTCCATTCCAACAATAATTTACTGAAAAAAATGGCATATTTTAGAGATGGTTTGAATTGTGATTAATTAAGATTGATTAATTTTTAAGCTGTGATTAACTCGATTAAAAAATTTAATCGTTTGACAGCCTTAATATATATATATATATTAGTCATTTCACTCTACTGTCATTTAAATCTTTCTATGCTGTCCTCACTCCGAAGCGTCTACTTTTTCCAAAGCTAGACAGCTAGTGAACGACGCCTTAATAATCAGACTTCTTCCTTTTTTCATCTGATTTATTAATAAAATGGCCTCAAACCATTGTCCTCTTTAGACCGTCATAAAACTACAAAAAAAAGTACACAAGCATTGCATTAGCAACAACTTTAGCTTAGCACGCTATACAGGTTCACTAAACAAACAAAAAGCGTGTCATACAAAAAATATAACATTTCGCTTACTAACATAATATGTACATTCTTTACAACAACCATACTTACGGACAAATCTTGTCCAAGGATCATATAAGCACAACATTACAACGTAGGCGTCAGCCCGAGACGTCGTGCAGCCATATTGAACTGGCAAGAAAACAATAAACCATGTCGCAAAGCGACCACAAGAGTTCGCTGTTAGACAGCACAAAAAGCCTTGCTGTAAAACTTACCAAAAGGCAGAATACTGTCTGAGCGGGACATGTGCGTTAATTGCGTCAAATATTTTAACGTGATTAATTTTTAAAAATTAATTACCACCCGTTAACGCTATAATTTTGACAGCCCTAACATATATACATATATACTGTATATATATTAAAATATTATTATATACCGTATACAACCCCCCCCCCCCCCCCACACACACACACACACACACACACACAAAGTATAAAAGGGAAAAATAACAAACGGTGAGAAGGGACTCCAGGAGGGAGGGATCTCACTTCCAGGAGGACCATGATGCCAACCAACCAACTGATCTAACCAAAGTAACAACCAACTTAACAGTCCATCCATAAAGACACATGAAGACATTAAGGCAACAGTCCTTCCAGCAAGACGAAAAAGACGAGGTGCCACAAGAAAAAAATATGTATTCACAGAAATAACAGCATTAATTTATCCTCAGATACTATTAATCAGGTTGCATGCTTTACCTATTGAATTGATATTGTGGTAAATAGAGCATCAATGATTCTGATCAGCCCAGTGGCTGTGTTCTGTCCCATCTGATGCAGATCAATACTCATCGTAAATGAGACAAGTCACCCATGTAGAGTAGGGGTCAGAATCAGAGCATCCACTTGGGGCTTGAAGCAAGTTGGTCATTTGAGTTTGCTAAACATTCTCAGTACAGATGGACTGCTAGAAATGTATTTTGTTTGACAAAAAGTAAACAAAGCCTCAATATTCCTTATTTAAATACCTTGATGAATTAACAAAGTGTAAAATAGTAAGCCAATGAACATATTTTTATGAAAAAATTATTCTGTCAACGTTTTTGTCCATTGTTCTCACTGTTGATCGCAAACTTCGCTAAGTTCAAAAAAGAGGAATTTCTAAACCTCCCATTAATAGCGTCTTTCAGCAGACATAGGAACAAAAGCTTCTATTCATTTATGTCCAAAATGCAAATGCCGCTGCTGCCGATTTTTAACACATTTATAAGACTTCACGTTTCGTGACATAGAATAGGCCACACAAACTGATGTTGGCTTGGGACTGCATTAAAGACAGACATATTACTCAACATGAGAAATATGGAAACAAGGCAGATGGTTTCCAGGCATTTCACCCTGGTTCTTCCTCTTTCAAACATGCACGCAAGCATGGATGGCTCCATTGAAAACTTGGATTTGTCTTTTGTCAATGAAACATCTGCTTCAGTTAAATGTTACTTTCCCCATCTGAAATTGCAAGTGTTTAATCAAGTGTCGTAATCACAATTGTAAATTGATGAAATGACTGATGGAAAAGGTGCTGTCAGTGTCTTCTTTCATAAATATATTCATACAAAATTAGCCCAGTAACTTTGCAGCCATAGCATAACCTCTTATCTTCCATTCTTGGTGTGAACTATTCCAATAATATTCCTATGCTTGTTGTATTCTTGAGATCCAACACCAAAACTACCTACAGCAAAAATGTGTGTTATTTTTCTCTTGAATGATTTTTTTTTAACGTCTTCTTTTTGACATTTGTACACAAACTGCTATCCTCGGCTTCTAGTCATTGGTTAGAAGAAGAAATCTCTGACCTCAGCCCAAGTTTTTGTTTATTACTGAGTTTGCACGACATTTTTTTATATTTAGTAATGATTTGAATCATGTGATATAATGTTTGGATCAAGGAAGGACAGTGTGTTTGGGGCATTAGTTGGGACTAAATGAAATGGATTAATACATTTTTACTTTAAATTCTAAATGTTTTGTTTGGGTCATCACATACCTTGAAGGCCTTGTTTGAACATCATAGTTTTGTATACATTTCAATCTGAAGGGGACGGATCCTAAATGGATAATGGGAAATTAGGACTTTGTAACCCCCTACATCCTGTATTATAACTATGCTTCAGTCATAGGTAAATTAACTAATGAGTGAAAATTCTGAAAGGGTAGACATGTTTTAGTGATTGCAAGGCAAAGTAATTATTTCTTATATGTATGTGTAGTGAAAAGCAGCTTGCAAAGTCTGGCTTTAAACTTATTGAGATTGATGTTATGTCAAGCACTCAAAAGGAAATTATTCCCCAATGACTATCTGGCCAACCTGTGGAACATATCACAATGTCATTACATGAATGTTGATAAGACAAATGTGGGCTTATTGAACCAAAACAGACTTATTTGCCGATGCATACATGTTTAGCAGTAAAATAACCAGGCTAACGAAGACTGAATTTGTAATGCCTGTGCAATGAAGTGACAAGCTATATACAGTGGTACCTCTACATATGATCACTTCGACACACGATCTTTTCGACATCCGACGTAAAATTTGAGCCGCCATTTGTTTCTACATCCGACGAGTTGCTCGAAATACGACGATTTACGGCAGCGTCGTGATTGAATTGGTTTCGCTGAATACCGCAGCACGGCGGGTTTTCTTTTTTAAAAAAATCAACATGGGTCCCAAGGTCGTTGGTAAAAGTGAGGGGAAAAGGAAAAAGGAGATGCTTACAATTGAAATTAAGAAAGAGATGATTGAAAAATATGAGCAGGGTGCACGCGTTAGCGAGTTGGCTCGACAATATGGCCGGAATATGTCAACAATTTCGACGGTCATCAAGCAGGCGGAAGCTATAAAGAAGGTAAACGCCTCCAAAGGGACTACTATCCTGTCGAAACGTCGTGGCGTTATTTTGGAGGAGATGGAACGCCTTTTACTCATTTGGATTAAGGATAAAGAGATCGCTGGTGATTCAGTCACTGAAGCAATAATCTGTCAGAAAGCGTGCGCTGTTTATAATGACTTAAAGACCGCACCTGAAGGGAACGCGGAAGTGGAGAGCCATCTCGCCGCCGAGGAAGAATTCAAGGCTTCTCACGGTTGGTTCGAAAAGTTCAAGAAACGGACAGGTATTCATTCTGTTGTTCGTCACGGGGAGGCTGCAAGTTGTGACGTGGAGACTGCCAAGGAATTTGTTCAGCATTTTGAAAACATCGTGGAGGAAGGAGGCTACGTGGAGCTGTCTCGGCCGCCTCCGTTCGCCATGCACCCTAAGTTAAGGTGACAATAAAAGAAACCTTTTTTTTTTTTTTTTTTTTTTTAATGTTTTTTAAACTAATTTTCGTTTTACATGTGTCTAATGTGTTTGTTAAAGTAGAACGTGGCTCGCCGCATCCTCCCTCGGCTCGCCGTATTCCCTCCTCCTGCAACACCCGCTGTCTCGTTCACCACTCTAAATCAAGGTGAAAAAAAAGGCTAATTTTTTTTTAAAACGAATTTTCGTTTTACATGTGTCTAATTTAATGTGTTAAATTACAGCACGGGCTCGCCGTGTCCTCCTGCAACATGCGCTGTCTGCTTCGCCTCCATTCACCGCTTTTACGTTAAGGTGACAATAAAAATGCTTTTTTCAAACCACTGATTGTTGTTATTATTATTATTATTATTATTACGACTTTTATTCATAAGTTATTTGTTTTGCTTTGTTTAATTGCTATTTGTAATAGTACCAGCAGTATTTATAATGGATTAGGTTGGGTTTTTGGGCTGTGGAACGAATTAATTGAATTACAATGTATTCCTATGGGAAAAGCCTGCTCGACATACGACCATTTCGACTTACAATCAAGGTCCTGGAACGGATTAACTTCGTATGTAGAGGTACCACTGTACATATTTTTTCGAGTGAAAAAGAGTTGACATGTTGACTTTGTAACAGTAGGTTAAGAAAATCTCACTGCCTGTAACCTTTAAAGAGAGTGCTGACAGCTAAGTGAACTGAGCAATGTACCGTAATTCCCGAATATAAGGCGCACCCGTGTATAAGTCGCACCCCAAATTTACATGTAAAATCAAGGGGGAAATTATTGTACCGGTGTATAACGCACACCCTAATTTTAGCACCAATAAATAGAAGAATACAAGAAAACAGAGCTCGTGTACAGATACAGAAATGTCATTTTACTGACTGGTGAAACACAGCACAAGCATAGCACATTGGTTGTTCAAAACATTACCGTAAACTGACAATATGTACGGTAAGAATATGATCTGATAACTTCTTGAACTTACCAGAATCCAGAAGAAAACAAAACAGATGTGACTTTTCTTTTAAAGGCTGCTGTATAACTTGCTGGTTTCATCATGATGAATAAATGTTTCCTCCATGGATACGGTAAAATGAAAGTGAGAACGTAAGTCGAAAAACCGAGAGAGCTCATCGCTGTCGACACGACAGTAACAATAGGAGTTATTGTTATTTGGGTTTGAGTTTCCCGAGGACACAGGAAGTCTGTGTTGGTACGTTTGTTATGGTCTGAGTTGCGGAGCTGCAATAAACGTTGACTCAAATGAGTTCAAGAAACTAAATTCTTTGCTTTATGAAGAGTGAAAAAAGCTGAATTTAACACGGACGAAATCATTCGGCCGATCAGAGTGAAGTATTACCGAAACAAAATGGTGACATCACGTACCGTAATGGTCGGCAACGGATCGCCGCATACATTTCTTCAACAGAACATGGCCGTGTCAAAAAAAAAATAAAATCTGTATTTCTGTCTCCATCCATGCACCCGCTTATAATGTGCACCATGATTTTACAAGTTGATTGTGGGGGGAAAAAGTGCGCGTTATATTCAGGAAATTATGGTATTATCCAACTCGACTCACAATCAGCGATATAGTGGTGGTTCAAATTTCCTTACTGTGCGGTGTAGGATAAAGTTTGGCGATCACCGCTGTTTCATCTGCATTGAAGTACTGTATTGGTGACACAAAAAAAAAAAAAAAAAAAAAAAAAAGGAAAACTTAATTCAATTCAATTTTATTTGTACAGTATAGGCCTAAATCACAACAAGGTTGTCTCAAAGGGCTTTGCAGAAGCAGTATGATACAGTCAAAAACAGCAGATGAAATAAAGAGATGAAATAAATAAAGATCAAGTCCTGGGCATCCCCCATCCTTAGACTCTCCATGTCGGCAAGGAAAAACTCCAAAACTCTTTGGGAGAAATGAGAAACCTTGGGGAGTACCACAGTCAGGAGAGATCCACTCCCAGGACTGATAGACAGGATGCACCAGGACTGCTAATGGGAATTAGCAGACGGATTTACAGTTTGTAAAGTAGTTAATTACATCTTAACTACGAAACATACTGATTTCAGATTGAAAATTCAGCTTTATGATTGAAAATGCAATTGTCCAACTTATTTTTATAATATACCTGTTTATTTTTTGCAATTCTTTGGTTAATTTACATTTGGGGCCGTACTGTAATATATTTATATTTAAAAAGACAATAACCATTCATGTGTCACTGCTAAAAATAAATACAGGACAAAGAAAATAAAATCCTAGTTTGGTTACTGGCATTTAATATAAATGTGCCTTTAGGCCATGAGGCATATGAGTAATTGGCTATCAAGAGATGCTTTGAGAAGAATAGAGTTACAGGGTTCCCACATTCATTAATTTGTGAAAAGCACAGACAATCAATGAGTTGTCAACAAAGCTTCAAATTTAGTCCTGTCAATTAAAATAAATGCAATCAATGATTATAAACATTGCAATATGATGTTGTATTTAAAATAGACCGCCTTGGGTCGCCTTTATGTAGCCAATAAAAGGAAATGAGAATGAAGCATGAAAAGTTGGCCAGGCTGTCTTTTGACAATCTGTCTGTGAAAAATCAAACAAAGACATGGCCGCACCCACCACCCTCCACACACAATTGCACAATCGTCTCAAATATTGGTTTCCCCTTCATCTTTTGCTGTGTGCTCATGTGAGACAGATTCCAGCGACATTTTCCACTGCAGGATTAGCTGTGTACTGTGACAGGCCTCTTATCCCAAATTGTCCACAAGGGTTGACCCAAGATGTGTGTGGGAGCAAGTGGCCAGAAGGACACTCCTTAAAAGGCTATTAGATCCTTGCTGCTTATTACGAGGGAGAGACCAAGTGAATGGTCATCTCTGTTACTCTTTGTTATAAGACCATAAGAAGGAAAAAGCTTATTTTCTGGATATAATTAAACCTTGTTGCCGTAACAGGATTAACTTGCCAATGGTTTGAATGTTTCCTCAAAAACCTTAAACAGGCGAAGTAGTGTATAGATAGTATGATCAAAGTTCACGAAGGCACAGAGAAAACCAAATTTAATCACACCCTGATATTCCAACGTGCTGTCTTATTTTGAGAAGTAAAGGTAAATCAGGAGTCTCCCCCAGAGAAGGTAACGAATCCATCCCTGTAAGTGGTTTGCATTCTAATTCTCTTCTGCACATATGGATCCCTCTGAATTAAAGCTGTTCCACTGTTATTGTTAATCTCAAGCACAGCAAATGCAGTTACCATGCCTCCGCGCTTTCCTACATAACATTGCATTTATCTTAATGAAGTCATTTTAAAGCTCATGTTTGTCTCTATATTCTTTGTCAGCTGTGTACACATTTCAAATAGTTGTACCGCAGAGACCTTTTCCAAGTGAAAGTAACCTCCGTGACCCAAAAAACATATTAGCATATTGATTGAAATTGAGTTCTAAAGCAAGACAAGTGTATTTGTACAGCACATTTCATACACACGGCAGATGTGTAGTGCTTTACAGAGTTTAAAAAGCAACCAGGTGCAGAATTAGATACTCATGCTCAAATAATTTTGGTTTATATAACACTTTGACAACAACCACAGCTGCACCAAATATTCCTATCCATCTACAGTAATATCAGCAATACTACTTTAGTGTAGTTTTGTGCTGTAAGACATTAAGCAAGTGCTCAGTCGGTATGCAAATAACGACTGCCAATTACGACTACAATCACCAAGCATTTAATAACTGATGATTTAACAATGTACTAGAAAACTGGAAAATTGTCTGTCCTATTTGACTGGTGTCAGGTCTTTGCCGTTATACTTAAAGCTTGGAACTTCTCAACATGTGCTCTAAATCTGTGCTAAGCTTAACTTCCACTAAAAAACCAAACATGTACAACAACTGAACCATTGTAAAATGTGTGCAGGCTGTTTGATCAGGCTTTTAAGAGACATTTTCGTTTGATCTGAATGTTTGTAGTTGTCTGCTGAATAAATCCACTGTCAACACAGTTCTGGAAAAAAAATCATATGATGAAAGCATCACAGATAAGGGGGGAACACATTTTAAACAAATGTGGACAATGTAAATTCTGCCTGTTTCTCATTTGCAGTCACAAACCATTAAGAAGACCACACTAATCAAAAGCGGAACAGTTTAGTAATTTCCCCAACTATTTCACACAGGTTTATGTTGCAAAAACACGGCAGGTGCCAGCAAAACAGTTGAACCTTTTTAGTATGATCAGTGATCAGAATGAAAAATGAAATGGGTGTTAGGTTATGGCAAATGGAAAACATCACCAGACAATTACATTTACTTTGGAGTAATGCCACTTCTTTCATGGGAGTTAGATTTCAAAATGTACGTATTATTTTCAAATAGTTTAATCTCCAAATCACCCTACCAACACCCTTCAAACACATTCTAGACACCAAAACATGTATAAATGTAAATATGATAACCAGTGGTGGTTACTTTAAAAAGAACTTGTTGTATGTCAAAGAATTTGAAATTTTCTGAGCAGTATTCGAGTCAGTGGAATAGAGAAGAACAGACAGGTAGTTAACTTGTTAGGTGCTCCAGCAGATTTCAATTGCTTACCACAGATGTCGACAAAAGCTTTGCCCTGGGACATAAATTACACATTACATGCAGGTTCTTTCCTTTAATTGCGACAAACTTGAAATAGTGTCTATATCTCCACCTCTTAAAGGACAATTTTTCTTCTGAATGCTCTGCCATCCCGACCCTGTGCATCTGTTTTGCGTATGTGTGTTTGCCGCACGCGCTGTTCCGGTTTGCTTGTGAAATCACCGGCTCTGATTGGCTTCACACGACACATGACTCTAACCCTCAGCCAATCACAATCACTTCCATCGCATCTCTCGAGGGGCTGCATTTAGGTAGGCTCGTTTCCCGACAATTCACGTCACCTTCAAAGCGCCTGCCGTCCTCAAGATGGAAGCAGAATTATTGCTGGCTGACAGTGGGAGATGGGAACGAGGCTAGCATCAGGTGTAGCAAATAGAGAAACGTTACCAAACTTTGGAAAGCATTGTCTAATTGAATGAGCAGGGACAAACAGCTTGGAGTCAGAAGTAAGTGCGCTATTCTCGAACCTGAACGCACCCCAAGTCTTGGATGACAAATCAACAGAGCAGAGAGTCGACTCGACACGGCTGGTAGTTTCTTCAGTTTATTCAGAGTAAGTAACGCTCCGCTTTTGACCGTCAGTAACGGTAATGGCGTTGTAACGGCGGAAAAAGTAATTAGATTACCCCGTTACTGAAAAATAACGCCATTACGTAACGGCGTTATTTATAACGGCGTTACTCCCAACACTGGTAGTGAGTAATCTAATTAATTACTTTTCCGATCTTTGCAATGCCGTTACCGTTACTGAGGATGTAAAGGGGCGTGTTACTACAATTTGGCTGAGTTAGGCGCAAGTTGTCTGATTTTATCACTGCTGCCTGGGAGATATCATAACAGTAGGAGGGAGGAAGGATGGGGTGGGTGATGCCATTGCAAACTCAATGATGATATGTTATAAAGTTGCACCGGTACCGATACCAGTGTCGGCAGGGGGTGCCGATTCGGCCCGAATTGGTGGTATCGGTATCGACGAGTACCATCATTTGGGTCGCCGATTCCATCTACTGGCATCACTTGAGCGCAATTGACCTGTCCTCCCCACGTGAACAAATGTCCCAAATCCTGATGCATGGCATCTGCATGTGTTTGCCTCGAAATTACTAAATGACAATACTATTTTCGCCTTAAATATTAAGGATGCTTATAACAACGCTATAGTATGATGATACACTGCTTTTTTAACATTACATTTACTACCGATCAGCATGCGTGACTCAACGCCGGCTGTTTAAGAGCCAATAGGATCAGAAAGGTTAAGACCGTGAGAGACTAAGCAAACTCATGGTTTCATGATGAACAATGAGTGGCAAATTCTTCAAACTCGTCCTGTTTATGAAAGTCGATTTTCATATGCTGGTGTTGTGCAGTAATGAGCAGAAGTGACTTCTGTGGCCAGAAAACACTCAAGCGGCGCAGCGCGCACACTAGATATCATCAAATAGCAACCTAGATGTCCTCTGTTAGATCCCATGCTAACTCTCGCGCGCACACACTAGATATCATCAAATAGCAACCTAGATGTGATTTTTAGACCCCACGCCATTAGCTGCGTGAGCCCAGAGCGAGTCCATATACTACATTGATGAATTAGAAACCGCCATGACTGAATGGAAGTTAAGCAGGCCAAATCAAGCCATACCAGTGACTATAGATAATGCTGCAAATACTGTTAATTCAGCACATGTTACAGATGGACTCGGACCACAAATAGGATGTTTTGCTTATATGGTAAATATAGCTGCTAAGAGAGCTGCAGCAGTCAACAGTGTGCCCACTTTACAAACAGTAAAGATTGTTCTCAGCACTTATATACAAAATTTCTTCAGATCAGTAATAAGTAAGCACATAGATATTATGCACTAAAATGCTTGTTTGTATGATGGCATCATTATTTTTGCTTGTTAGCAAATAAAATAATAATAATAACAGTTGTATTTTCTGTTTCAGAGCATTAAATGTATTGAATTGTATCGAAAATCGTACCGAACCGTGACTTAACTGTATCGTTGCATCCCTTATACGTACTGTATGTGTGTGTGTATATATATATATATATATATATATGTTTTTTTTTTTTTTTTTTGCAAACAGAGTGGTATCAGAATGGTATCGGTATCGACCGATACTGCACAGCCAGGTATCGGTATCGGGCCCAAAAAATGGTATCGGTGCAACACTGATATGTTAGGTGGCTCGGAACGTTGGCAAAGCATTCGCAAGAAAGCCCGCAAACAGTTTGCTGAAGACATGTCAACAAAGCACATGGATTACTGGAACCATGTCCTATGGTCTGATGAGATGGGCGGGCTTTCTTGTGTACTGCCTTCAGAAGAGGCTTCCTCCTGGGGTGACAGCCATGCACACCAATATGATGTAGAGTGCGACGTATGGTCTGAGCAGAAACAGGCTGATACCCCCCCCCCCCACACACACGCACATCTTCAGTCTCGGCTGCAATGCTGACAGCACTCCTGTAACGAGTCACATGACATTTTGTAGTTCCCATGTGGTGTACTCACTTTTGTTGCCAGGGTTTTAGATATTGATGGCTAAAATTTGAGTTATTTTGAGGGAAAAATAAATGAACTTTATTATATAAGCTGCACACAATCTACTTTTCATTTTGTCAAAGTGTCATTTTGTCAGTGTTGTCCCATGAAAAGATATACTTAAATATCTGCAGAAATGCGAGGGGTGTACTCACTTTTGCGATACACTGTATATAAATATACTGGACTGTCTCAGGAAATTAGAATACAGAATATTCTAATTTTTTGAGACAGTCCTGTGTATATATACAGGACTGTCTCAGGAAATTAGAATACACAATATTCTAATTTCCTGAGACAGTCAGGAAATTAGAATATTGTGTATTCTAATTTCCTGAGACAGTCCTGTATATATACACAGGACTGTCTCAAAAAATTAGAATATTGTGTATTCTAATTTTCTGAGACAGTCCAGTATATGTTTTTTTTAAAAATTATTATTACCAAAAATTGTCACTTGCCCTAAACCTTTCTTGAATGACATATCCATTAACCTTTATTCAAAACAACTAGAGCAAAGATAGGAGAGGCAGGAGATTCAGAGGCCATAAGGCGCACAAGATGCCGCGACCCACCAAATGTGACACGAACACAGCATTTGTTCATAGATAAGGACTGGACTATAAACCGCAGCTGTCCTGACTGTATAATAGGATATTTACAAAGATATTAACCGGTACCACTATACAGTATTTGACAGTGGCATCATAAGATTGTCATAAGATCAAAATTAACCACCATGATTGCTTCAAGAAACTTCATTTGGTCATCACTGCTCCCTTGGGGGAGACAATCAACCTCTTCTGCCACCTGATGTCAACACTGTTGTAACCTAACATGCCTCCTAACATGCATTGCAGCACTGCAGATGTAAATAACAATCAAAATTCATGTTCTGTGCTAATTTACTGTTCCAGTTGTTTCATTATTGATAGTTATGGTGTTTGGTAACACTTTATTTGACAATGGCGGCATACGACTGCCAAAAGACGATCATAATTATGACATGAAACTGCATTTTGTGTCATCTGGCAAATTATCTCACTTTTGAATGGATCTAAAGATTCGAGCTGGACATACAGTAAATGGAGTTACTGACATAATTCATAATGTCATTAATGCCCATCCGCTGTCAAAGAAAGTGTTACCTATTAACCCAAATAAATCCACAAATAAGCTGCACAGGAGTAAAAGCAGCAGGATTCAAAAGGAGGGAAAAAAGTAGCGGTTTAAAGTTAGAAAATTGCGGTATATTAGGGGTGTGACGATACACACAAGTCACGGTTCAGTACATACCTTGGTACAGGGGTCACGGTTCCGTGCAGGTTTAGGTAAACTTTTTTAAAATATCAGTTAATATAAACATCTTTTATGTGGAAGTGTCATAGAATGTATAATGTAATAACGTGTTGAATATGAACAGTAAGGTCAGTTAACATGCTGAGTAACTACTCTTACCTACTGAGTAACTGAGTTACTAATTCAATTACTTTTTGGGTGAAGTCACTTGTCACTGTAACTAATTAATTTTTTAAAGTAAGATCACCAACACTGATAATAACTCATATAAATTTTCTTTCCTGCTTACTAGAGTGAAGCAAAGATATTGAATCACCTACACTGTACGGCACAGAGTAAGTCTGCATGTGAAAAATGTAACCCAGATAGCAGACCGACATTGAATAAACATTAATTTTCCATCAAAATCATCAGTATGGTTGACATCAAAATTTTCGATGTCAAGTGACATTGAAACAACATTTTTCTATGGCATGTCAGGCGATGGTTGGGTTAACATTGTTTCATAGTTGACAAACTAATGTTGACAAATAGTTGATTTATGATTGACCAGGAAATATGATTGAAAAGTCATTGAATTATGGATGAGCGGGCGTTTTGGTCGAAAACATAACATTGATTCAACGTTGTTCCAATATTATTAATAATCGAAATGACGCTTAGGTTTTGTAAGGATTTCAACCCTGAAACAGCATTAACTGAGGGTGCAAAATTGACGTTAATTCAACAATATAAAATCGACAACGGAATGTTAATCCAATATCTTTTTAACGTCTGTTCGCTATCTGGGAAGACTTCTGTATTTACCTTAGAAGGAATATAACATATTTTATCAGCCTGAGGCAGATCAGCCCTTTTGTCTGCAAGTGCCAGATTCGAGGCTTATCAATGTTTTTGATAAACTGAGTAACAGACAAGTTCTTGGTGGAATGGTTTGATCGCCCAGAGCTCATTTGAAAGCCTAACACTGTGTGTAGCTAGCACATTTTCCAGATGATGTAAAGGGGGAGAAAGTGTTCCCTACCTCAGCAGTCCTCAGGGATATTAATTGCTGAACCCTGAGTCATTTTTGAAATCCCCTTTAACGTTTATCATTCGTGGACAGGTTGAACGACCATTTCAGTGTGCTTACATATGGCCGCTTTCAATTAATTGTGCCATGAATTTCAAGCGTAGTATGTTTCCAAAACTGGTACAAAAATGGCTTCAGGTCTAAATTTGTCATTATTATTTTTGTCATTGTTATTTGGACTTGGAGGGACAGCAGGTTGAGCATTACTGTAATTTCCCCTAAACATTACACCTGCAGACTTCCATCTTGTAGCAGTCTGATAAAATTTAGTGATAGCTGCTTGAGGGAGATAAGAAGTGTGTAACAAATTAAGGATGTTGTAAGCATTTTATTCCGGCAACTCAGATTATTTTTTTGAAAGATTACTTTAAACCATGGCATGTGGAAGTGTGATTGTGAGGGTGGCAACAGAAGATAAACTCATTTCTAATGGAAAAAAAAAAACAGCTTATTGAGTTAGATCTTCAAGGAAGGTTAAGTAGATGGCTACAAGATTGCTATTTTTTTGCTGGGAATTATACTGGACTGTCTCAGAAAATTAGAATACACAATATTCTAATTTTTTGAGACAGTCCTGTGTATATATACAGGACTGTCTCAGGAAATTAGAATACACAATATTCTAATTTCCTGACTGTCTCAGGAAATTAGAATATTGTGTATTCTAATTTCCTGAGACAGTCCTGTATATATACACAGGACTGTCTCAAAAAATTAGAATATTCTGTATTCTAATTTCCTGAGACAGTCCAGTATACATTTTTCCTACCTTCTTGTGAGTTGTTACTAAATAAATAAATAAACATTAAGAGCAAAATGGGGGATTTTCTCTTGGGGTTGTGTCCAAGACAATGTCAGGTTTGCCTGCGATAAATACATGAGCACTGAAAGTTTCGGAACTGTCTGTCCTTGTCGTCACCCCGGTCTCACTCAGCTTCCAGTTCAGTTCAGCCCTAGAGCATTAAGCATTTGTTTGAGTTCACAAGGCTTCCCTGTGTTTGTATGGGCTTAATGGCTGCTCCATCCTGTTGTGGCCTAATGAGTGCTCGTGGACAGAAGATCTGGCACTGGCATTGCATAGGGATAAGAGTGTTCTCAATTACTGACTTTGGCTGACTGCACTCAATCTCCCCCCGACCCCAAGAAAAAAAAAAAAAGTGAAATGAAGGGTCTGATTTTTCTCAGATACTTAGTTTGACATAGTAACATGAATATTACATGATAAAACACGATTCTACCATTGAGGAAAAATGAAAAAACAAAACAAAACAAAAAACAACAATCATCAATTAGGCATTATTAAATCATGTTGTTGCTCAGTATTCGAAATGATCAATCATTATTATAGGCCAAGAAATAATTACCTTTTTTGTGCCTCTAGTTCTGGTGTGGCAACCAAGCTTTGGTTGGTTTTCCACTGTGGTTACAACTCACATCAGCATAATTCACGCATGACCACCCTCCCCCTTTTCATTTCTGCCTTTCTCTTTAGTAAAACCCAAGTCTAAGACCAGTCCCTCCATCATACATCATCCAGACTGCGCGAGCTTCATGCCCCTCTCCTACCCCCACCCCCTTATGCTGTGGGAGGGAGCTTGTGCTTTTGGTGGAAGGTTCTTATCAACAGTCTTAGCACTTCACCAAGCTCTCAGTTGACATGTCCCTCAGTCTCAGTCTGTTCGTATAGCCATAGAGTCGAGTTCCCTGTTCATCAGAGTAGAACAATCAAGTTCTGTCTAATGCCAAAAGTCTAAACCGGTTGATTAGTTCATTTGTTCCTCAACCGAATGTCCTAGTTGTGCAACAAACACTTTGCTCCAAGAGTATGAATGGTTAGGAAATTGTCAATAGAAAATTTATATTTGATAAATGATACCGATGATGAATGAATTATTGAAAATCTTTTGTTAACCTCGTGGTGAGAGCCCAAAATTAAAACACCAGGGCATGTTAGCAGTCACATAAATTCCTCTCCCGAAGTAACAGTAAAGCCTTTATTTTGTTTTCTGTAAAATGTTTTATTTTGACATCAAATAAATGAATATGTACAGTAGATCAAATAGAAATTGACTATTTCAGTGTCTCCCTTTATGGGGATTTTATCAGTATCTGATAAACCACTTAACAGTTTTTTTTTTTTTAATTTGCCTCTACCCCATTTCCCAGGAACATGTAACTGACGGGTGTGTTTTGTTTTGTTTTCCCTCAGGTTTGTGCCATTAATGTGACTATTCTTAAGAATATTTTGCTGAATGTAAAGACTTTAATTTTTTCATGTCCAGATTACAGTTGTAGGTTCAACTGATATGAAAATCAAAGAGCTACCTGATGAAAATGAAGTAATTTTAAAGCTGGGAAGTCAATCAAATCCATTGCCAAAATATTGTATCAAGTGCAGATATACAGTAAATGAATAGAAATGCAAATTAAAATCGAAATCTTCATTTCTCAGCAAAAGAAAATATTTTTGGTGGGGATTTTATTATTATTATTTCCATATTTTGTTTTTGATATATTACAATACTGATAACTAATTATTTTGTTGACCCTAATAGTGATGAAACGTTATACATTTTATCTCAAGTTGCGTGCAACGAGATGAGATTGGGGAGTGGAAATTGCATTCCACCACTCCTTTGTATACTCCATGTGAATAGCCTTTTACATGGGGCTTTGTGGGATTGATTGTCAAAGGCTTAATGAGCGTCTTAACCAAGCCAGAGGCTTTAGGCAACATATGTGACCACAGTGCTTGTGTTCCTCTATATCAAGCCAGCATGACACAACACAAAGCCAGCTCAGCACTTTACATTTTCTGCTAGTTTACTAACAAAAACATTCTGTTTTTTTCTGGATGTTGTTGCCATTAAAGGGAATATATACCCTGTTTATGGGGATCAGAGCAAAGGAAGATGTCACGTGTTGTAAGTAAGATTTATAAATGCCAAACTGGGTTTATGTTCATGTCTATTGAGATATTTTCTGTTTGATGTCACACTAAGATATAGCTTTCTTTGTCTATATATCAGATGTGTGTCATATGATATTCATGTTAAAAAGCAGGTTTGCTGCATGAAAGTGACAAAGATTGAAATGTATTGTAAATATATATAATTAAAAGCAGAAGCAAGGTTTCAGACAACCCTCTCAAGAAAAAGTATGGAATATACAAATACAGAGTAATTAATTGTTTTACCCTTTTAAAACAATAGAAACACATTCACACATATTCAGTGTATTTTAGTTGATAATTTTACTGTTACCTGAAAACAATGTTCATATTCTGTAACAACCAAATCTAGGTGTTCATGGCCAAAATGGGCATGGTTTGCAAAATATAAGGTTTTAGTATATTTATTTATATAGAAGTATAAATATTGACACTGGTGTAAATCTTCAGAGACTGGCCTTGTAATCATTCCATTGGATTTGTTTAAACATAACCTCAGATTGACCCTATGACGAGAAGTGGGCCACTCATCTTATACAGTTGTGTTCAAACTGATTCAACCCCCACTGCTGTATAGTGGTGTAGCAAGTATGTGTGAATATAAAAAAAAAAATACGTATATACAGTACAGGCCAAAGGTTTGGACACACCTCATTCAATGCAACACAAATTAAGGTTCCGACCCATTGATAAAGCAATAAATTCCACTAATCAACCCTGAAAAGGCATACCTACAAAGTCAAAAACCATTTTAGATGAATCCCTCTATAAGCTCATCAAGAGAATGGCAAGAGTGTGCAAAAAAGTAATCAGAGCAAAGGGTGGTCACTTTGAAGATTCAAGAATATTATACATGTTTTTAATTATTTCACTTTTTTTTTTTACTAAGTACATAATTCCACACATCAGTGAGAATTTACAATGTAAATAGTCATAAAAATAAAGAAAACGCACGAATGAGAAGGTGTGTCCAAACCTTTGGCCTGTACTGTGTATATATTATATCTGTAAACTTAAAAAACTTTTTTTTTTAAAAAGTTGTATTCATATTTCATAAGCCGATCAAATAAGGACTAATGTGTAGTACAGACAAATGCAATTGTCAATTTTACAAGCTTGAATTTGTTCTGAATATTAACAAGATAAAAATCGTCATACTACAACACTGCACAGAAGTGGGGGTTGAATAATGTTCAACACAACTGTAGCTGTATTACAAAGGGAACCCACTTTAGTATTATCCAGATGTCACTGCTCAGAACCAGAACAGGAAATTCAAGCCCTGAATTATAACACCGAACCTCTTGTTTAACTGGTGTGCTATGACTTTAAACAGACATCTCATTCAAGCATATATTTTCTTCTTTTTTGTCCCGACTTAAATCAGCTGTTTAGTGTGGTTGAAGGAAATACATTTTTTTTTATGTTTGGATTTTGTGGCGAAAGATTTGTGATCCAAATGCCATTAATCACGTCCTGCTGTGACATAAAAACATTAGGAGAAATTGCCAGCATTCGTCAGACCAAGTGAATGAATGTAGAAAGGGGAAAGCTGTGCTTGTGCCTACAAAATATTACTCCAGTCGGTTCAGTCATGTTTGTGAATCCATCTCTCTGCTGGTCACTGGGCAAGGCCCCCACACTAATGTGATTACTGTCCTAGACTGGGGACTCCTGTGGGCTTCAAAGAAAGCAGGTCAGAAGCAGCATGATGCAAAAGCTGTACGGTTGGATACAAACAGGTGCAGCATGCGTTTCTTTTAGCCTAAACATTAAAACATTTTAACAGGTTCGGAGAGAGGATAGTTTTGGCTTTGTTTTGATGTACATCCAGCGTGCTCAAATAACAGATTAATTTGAAAAGGGTTTGCTAATGTGGAGAAAAGTGCATAAATGCTAGGCTATCATAATTGTATGTTGCTTGAATGTGATATGCCCACCTGCAAAACATTTTGCACTAGAGTCGAGAGGTAATTATTTGTTGTTTTTTGTTAGCTATTGGAATAGATTGCGGTCCCCAGAAATTTACAATGCACTTCAAAAAGCCTGTTGATTACCACTCCAAGTTGAGGTTTACTGTCAATCTAATCAGAAAACAACAACACCTTGTGTATTTAAAACAAAAGCATAGCTTAGGCTTTCAGTTTGCAATCTAAGTGTTAAGGCTAATTAGCATCTCTGTTTTGGTGTTTTAATTCCTTTGGCAATGATTGAACACAAATGGTAGAGAATAGAGATATTAATCTTCTGCACTTGGTGCTTTGTTGCTGTTTTGTGACACCTCTGTAAACTGCCACTGTCTAATAGGGTTCATGTATTAGTGTAGCTCGCTCTTTATTAGGTCATACAGAGCACACAGGTCAGAGATCCCAGTCCTTCAGTTCAGCAGATCCCCTCTACAGCTGACTCCAACTGAGCCCATTTCTTTGCTCTTATCTTTATCACTTCCTCTTTCATCCTCCTCTGACAGTTCTCTAAGTCCCCTTCAGCCTGCTAATACCACACACCTCTGAAAAATTAATGTTGGCATAATTGACCTGTCACGCTTCAGAATTGCAGCAAAATTGAACAATTACAGGAGCAAATTATCTAATACTGCTCCCACTTCCCAATCTCATTTAGTGTCTTGTTTCAGATTTTGTCCTACCAATAATGTTTTCAATAATAGATGACTTGCATGGCCAGGGTTGTAGTAGCAAATTGAATGCACTTATGATTGCCAAATGAGACTGGTTTGTGAAGAAAGTGTGGAAACACTGAAATTATTTTTTTTTCTTACTTGCTTGTTTGTTTTAAACCTTGTGGGAAACAGACACAATGTACAATACATATGAAAATTGATGGCTTTTGTGGAGCTTAATTAAATTAGTGTGTAAGCATTATTATAAATATCTGAGGTGTGTGGAGCTCTATCACTGGTTTTAAGCAAAGCTATATTTTAATCCAATCTGACAAGACGACGAGCTACTTAATCCTATTACAGGCTTTCACAGTAAACTACACTAGGTCCACACGTGCCGGTCTGTTGTCTTTGTGTAAGAAAGCAGCAGATGGTCCCAGCAATAGAGACCACTGTACTGAACTTTGCATGGTTTCTCTTAGACCCAACACTATGCTTGACAACATATCCTCAAATGTCCGACATTCCCTAGCAAAAACCTGTTGGTGTTGTTTCCCCTTATATTGAATATATGTACTGTACTATGAATTTCTAATGGTGAAGGAGCTTGAGGGTCAAAGCCAAGATGCAAGGCCAGGCCAGATGGTTGGAATATGATGGTGGAGAGTGCCAAAAATTTTGAACAGGTTTGCCTTCTACCCCCAACAGTATGTCATTGGGTGGAGATCATCATAGTGATAAAGAATTTGTGGCCAACGTGAATGGTTAAAGTGTGATGGCTTTTTTCCCCCGTACACAACTAAAAATAAACAGAAAAAAGTAGTAGCGAGAAAAACCTCAATCTCATCTCAGTGTATCTATTCAATGAAAAGTTCACATAATACGAATGAAAAAATGAATAAACAATTGTTTGTGAACATATTGTCATCAAGTTAAAATGGCATGAAACCACTACAGCATATTTATATTTGCGATAGAACAAGATCATACCAACTTCAATATCATCATCATCAGTTTTTTCCCTCCGGCTCATTACCTTATTGCCCTATATTTGTGGCAGCCATTCTAACTGAGGTTTAGTTTACCAAAATGTGGTTCCTCCGTTCACACATGTAAACAGACTAAACTTTCTGCCGATAGTAGAAAAAAACTTCCCAAGTTTAAAAATCACTGTGGAGCTGTGGCAGATCTTCGTTAAAGAGCATATGACACCAGAAAAAAAGTCTTAAATGGCATTATTATGTAAATTAGAATCATATTTTGAGACAATTCGACTATATACAACAATTTAGCAAAGCGCAGATGACGAGAAATTAGTCTTTTAATCTGCCGGTTAGCCACGCCTACCATTAGAGGGCTTTAGCGTCCCCAACAGGTGGATGACGTCAGCGGTAGACTAGGCTCATCGGTTTTACTATTCAGCCCATTGAGGGGGAATTGTTCAGAACGAGGAAAACGCGACGAAGAGAGCTGCAAAATGTCATTGTTTCAGTCTCTCTACTCCCAATATTTTTACAGGATATTCTTTTTATCCAAGTATTTTTCCCCAATAGCTATATAAATGGCTTGAGAAGGACCAGTCAGCCCGTCGAGGGGGAACTATTCACAATGAGGAAAACGCGACGAAGAGAGCGGCAAAATGTCATTGTTTCTGTCTCTTTACTTCAATATTTTTACAGGATATTCTTTTTACCCAAGTACTTTCCCCAATTGCTAAATAAATGGCATGGTCATGACAAATAACAATCTTGTGCTAAATGGAATATAAAACAATAAAAATCCATTTATTCAAGACGAAATGGCAAAATTACTCCATAATGGTCAAAACAGTCGACTTCACCTTTACTGTCACACCTCCCGAACGATATTTTATGACACCTAAATCGGACATATGTAATTTCCCTTCCCCGGCTTTGGAGAATGTAAACAGACCAGAAGCAGTGACAGCTAGCCGACATGCTAACCCGAACCGAGGGATGTTTCAAAGTCTTCGAAGTGGAAAATCACACATAACTAGCCTGGATTATTTGACATGACGACCCGGTTGTCGAGTTTCTTTGCGGATCGGCAAACCGCCCGGCGGAGAGCAATTTACAGTTCGTTCCCTGGAGGAGGGTGGCTGGAGTTGTTGTGTAGCTAACGCGCTAACAGCTAACTGCTAATGAGCATGAGGATAGCTTTTTACATGCCTATCAATGATCAAACGTAAGTAGTCCTTTATTTAAAGGAATTTTATAGTGTTTACTTTGTAATCACTGTATTCGTATTTGACATAATACAAAACAAGATGTTTACTCACTTCCTTGTAAGTCCAATGGTCCCACAGTAAATATCCACGGTGAATGGGAACCTTTTGAAACTCCAAAAAGGCGCATACGCCTCTCCCGCATACAGAATGATTTTTCTGCAGCCGTTTGGCTGGCGTGATGCAAAAAATAAAAGTATTAATCCGCAAAATCAGCTGAATCCTTCGTCCTCATACACAACAGTACACTGTATAGTGAAGAGAACGTCTTCTACCGTACACGTCACAGCGCCCTCCTCCTCAATGCAAGACCGAAGCCGGAAGTCACTCATTTTCATGGCGCGGGATTCAAAAAACTAAATAAATATAGCGATCGCTTCCACACACATCCAAGCGGTCCATATCATTCAGGGGCATAAAATACCGCGTGTATTATGAAATAAACATGCTTTTTCGTGTCACAGGCACTTTAATGCCAAATGCATGCATTTGATGAATGAAGTCGTTAATGGCAGTTTACCTTACTTTTGAAAAAAAGTGTTATCTCTTTATTGCAATTAATGAATAAACCATGTACGCTACTGTAACAGATTACTGAAAGCATCATTTGTTTACCCAAGAGTGTAACTTCGACTTGAACAATGATGGAGGTTGAGATTTCCACCTGAAGCAGGTCCGAGGACATTATCTGCATGAGCATATTTATATAGTTATATAATATAGTTATATAATATATATACTGTGCCCTCCATAATTATTGGCACCCCTGAAAAAGATGTGTTTGTTAGCTTCTAATATATATATTTTTTATTCAAATAATATGGGACCTTAATGGAAAAAAAGAGAAAAATCCAACCTTCAATACAAGTGCATTCATTCAGTGGGGAAGAAAATCCCTCATAAAGAAAAAATTATTTGACATCAAATAATGTGTGTCACAATTATTAGCACCCCTGGTGTTAATACTTTGCACAACCCCCTTTTGCCAACAAAACAAGGTCTGGGGACTGAGATGGCCATGGGAGGAGCTTGATTTTGTGTCTGGTGAACCATTTCTGTCAGATTTGGCCATATGTTTAAGGTCATTGTCTTGCTGAAAGACCCAGTGACGACCCATCTTCAGCTTTCGGGCAGAGGGCAACAGATTTTCTTTAAAATGTCCTGGTATTTCAAAGCATTCATAATGCCATGCACCCTAACAAGGTTCCCAGAGCCTTTAGAAGCGAAACAGCCCGACAGCATCACTGACCCACCCCCATACTTCACAGTGGGTATGAGGTGCTTTTCAGCATGCGCATCTTTCGTGGCACGCCAGACCCACTTAGAGTGTTTGTTGCCAAAAAGCTCAATCTTGGTCTCACACAAAAATACACACGGTCCCAGGCTTCAACTTTTTTAAATTAATCACGTTAAAATATTTGATGCATTTAACGCACATGCCCCGTTCAAACAGATTAAAATGACAGCAATGTGTCATTTCCACTTGTTACTTCTGTTTTTTGGTGTTTTGCCGCCCTCTTCTGGCGCTTGGGTGCGACTGATTTTATGGGTATAAGCACCATAATTATTATTGGCATCAACAATGGCGAGCTACTAGTTCATTTTTTGATTGAAAATTTTACAATCTTTATTAAAACGAAAACATTAAGAGGGGTTTTAATATAAAATTTCTATAAGTTGTACTAACATTTATCTTTTAAGAAATACAAGTCTTTCTATCCAAGCATTGCTTTAACAGAATATTAATAATGTTAATGCCATCTTGTTGATTTATTGTTATAATAAACAAATACAGTACTTATATACAGTATGTTGAATGTATCTATTCGTCTTGTGTCTTATCGTTCCATTCCAACAATAATTTACAGAAAAATATGGCATATTTTATAGATGGTTTGAATTGCGATTAATTACGATTAATTAATTTTTAAGCTATGATTAACTCTATTAAAAATTTTAATCGTTTGACAGCCCTAGTAAAAAAAAAAAAAAAACTGCCATACTTCAACCACCAATGTTCCCTCTAAGCTTTGTGTGTGCGCAATCACGCACTGCTTGCACATATTCAGTGCACAAGAAAATCTATGCAGCGCACAAGATAAAATTAAACAGAAACATATTATAGCATCACTGTCAGCGTGGCATTGATGTGTATGTGCGACAGTCCTATTGGTGCATTGGATACAGCATCACAACAAGTTCAACTGTCGGCGCCGCTGTGATGGTGCGTTCGATACAGCACCCTGATGCTTCTATTGGTGCGTTCAATACGCCAACACGACACTCCCATTGGTGGTGAAAAAATAAATATGGCATATTTTATAGATGGTTTGAATTGCGATTAATTACGATTAATTAATTTTTAAGCTGTAATTAACTCGATTAAAATTTTTTAATTGTTTGACAGCCCTAATATATATATATGTAATATATATATATATATATATATACATACATACATACATATACATACATACTGTATATATATATATATATATATAATATATATATGCATACATGGAATGACATAACCAGGTAGCAGGCATAGTGTACATAGTGAACATCTGTGCCAAGTACGGACTGGAGACCCCAGAGTCAAGGTAGGGGACACCTCCGAAGGTGGTCGAAAACAACCGAGCCAAGATCCTGTGTTACTTCCAGATCCAGACAGACAAGCTGGTGATGGCCAACCAGCCTGACATAGTGGTAGTGGATAAACATCAGAAGACAGCAGTAGTGATAGATGTAGCAATCCCGAGCGATAGCAACATCAGGAAAAAAGAACATGCTGGAGAAATATCAAAGGTTGAAGGAAGAGTTGGAGAAAATGTGGGGAGTGAAGGCAAGAGTGGTGCCAGCAGTGATCGGGACACTAGGGGCAGTAACCCCAAGCTGGGTGCATGGCTCCAACAGATACCAGGAACAACGTCCGACATCTCCATTCAGAAGAGCGCAATCCTAGGGACAGCTAAGATCCTGCGCAGGACCCTCAAGCTCCCAGGCCTCTGGTAGAGGACCCGAGCTGTGGAAGTTCTCCCACTTGAAAATATTAGCGAGGCCTGTAATTGTCAACATGGTTAAAACTAAACCATGACAGACAGAATGTGGAAAAAAAAAAACACCAGAAAATTAAATTCTTTAAAAATCAAACAATGTATTTGCAAACCATGGTGGAAAATAAGTATTTGGTCAATACCAAAAGTTCATCTCAATACTTTGTTATGTACCCTCTGTTGGCAATAACGGAAACATTTTCGGTAACTATTCACAAGCTTTTCACACACTATTGCTGATTTTTTGGCCCATTCCTCCATGCAGATCTCCTCTTGAGCAGTGATGCTTTGGGGCTGTCATTGGGCAACACGGACTTTCAACTCCCTCCACAGATTTTCTATGGGGTTGAGATCTGGAGACTGGCTAGGCCACTCCAAGACCATGAAATGCATCTTATGAAGCCACTCCTTTGTTGCCCTGGCTGTGTGTTTGGGATGATTGTCATGCTGAAAGACCCAGCCACGTCTCATCTTCAATGCCCTTGCTGATGGAAGGAGATTTTCACTCAAAATCTCTCGATACATGGCCCCATTCATTCTTTCCTTTACACAGATCAGTCATCCTGGTCCCTATGCAGAAAAACAGCCCCAAAGCATGATTTTTTTCAGCCCCATGCTTCACATTGGGTATAGTATTCTTCGGATGCAATTCAGTATTCTTTCTCCTCCAAACACGAGAACCTGTGTTTCTACCAAAAAGTTCTATTTTGGTTTCATCGGACCATAACGCATTCTCCCAGTCCTCTTCTGGATCATCCAAATGCTCTCTAGCGAACCGCAGATGTGTACTGGCTTCGGCAGGGGGACACGTCCGGCAGTGCAGGATTTGAGCCCCTGGCAGCGCATTATGTTACTGATAGTAGCCTTTGTTACTGTGGTCCCAGCTCTCTCTCTCTGGAGCACTAGCCATATCCTACATCCTGTTGGGGAGATGTTTTCATTCTTTTCCCAAGCCAAGAATTTAAAATTTAAAATTGTTGGTTGTGCTGATCTTTTCATTATACCACCATGAATGTGTCACACACAGAGGGACGCACGAGTCCATGTTGGGTAAAACTAAATCTCAGTACGGAAGGGGGTGTCAGAACAATGTCACTATTTTTGACGGTTATTGAGAAAATCTACCACATTGTCATGTTTATAATACTGTTACGCGCCAAAGACGGCTCGCGAAGGGCGTAACATAAAACAAGCCACACAAATGTACGAGTGGACACAAATTTATTTACACAACAATCAAACTCGCAATCAATTTGTACAGAATGCCGACGATGTGTGACTCCAGGGTAAGCCCAGGCCAAAACAACAAACAAAAGGAACTACACTTAAACCCCACCCGCTAACTAAACCCTGATCATGTAAAAGGAACAAAGAAAAGACAGCTTCTAACCTAACTTGCTACTCTATACAAAACAGGAGAAAACGGGTTGAACAGAAATGGCGATTTACCCTTACTTGCTTCAGTGCTCTTATTTACAGTGGTGAACAAAAACGATCCAATAACGAATAAACACAAAAGACCTCACCGAAAAAGCGTGAGTGTATCAGACTAGCGATCAAATGCAAACGAGCGTGAATGGCGAGCAAAGAGCTGGCGAGGAGGACCGCGGCAGAATGCTCTCAAATGCGACCTCCTAGAACGTTGACAGCGGCAGGTTTAAGAAGCTTGGCGCCTTTTTCCGTGGCCAATCAGTGGCGGTGACGTCGTCGGTCCGTCCTGCGTCGGTCAGCTGTCGTCACAGTGGGAGGGGAAGCAGCCAGCTGGTGGAGGCGACGATCAGCTGACTGGAAGAATCTCAGAAAATTAACTATTAGACGGCCAGGGCCGTAACAAATACCTATTAGTCATTTTAAATAGTAATGATATATTGAGGGTTTGTTGTGAATGGTTTGGATTATTGAGTGAGTTGCACACTCCCCCACCTACCCCCTGATAAATTACATCCGTGCGTATACAGTTTACAGTATTTACAGTAGGCGCTGTATTTCTTCTTTAGAGCCATTTTAACCATGCTGTTTTGAAGACACACAACATAAATCAATAAGCTGATAGCAATTATTGTTTTCAATTAACTTTGTTTGAAGATAATCTTGCCTAATGAACACAATGACTGACATTAAAGGTCTACTATTGCATAAATGAGTCTTCTATTATGCTACTACATATCGCTACAAATTGGATGGCCAAATAATTCCATGAAACCTTTAAATTATGCAGATCTAAAGGTAAATGCCATTTCAATACGTTAAAGAAGACAGTTGTATATCTTTTGCATTCTTATGTTCAAAGCTGTTTTACTGAAAAATAAATATAATTTAATTTGATGTAAATGTCTTTGTTCTGTTCCTCATCTTCACCCTTGACAATCATTTCAAGAACAAACATCACACTAAAAAGACTTCAAAGTAGTGAAACTGATTTCATTTGCCTCTGGCAAGTTCCCTCTTCTTGCCCCCTACACTGCAGTGTGTCTGTCACCTCTGAGTCTTGGCAAACGAAACTTAGGGTTCATATTGGCCTTCCCACAGTGAGTAGCTTTTAACCTCCTGCCAAATTCATCAATCTCCGGCTGGTCTGATCACTGTTGAATGGGGTGGGGATTAAGAAAACCCTGGGGTCTTTAAATCAGGCGAGCTTTAGGGGGCCCCTCGTGTGCATCATATATGTGAAATAGGTTGCATAGCCATGACTTCAATGTAGACATTATTACTCACCACAGTGAAGTCCTTACTGAACCTCCCACTACCAGATGGCAGTGTTAGTTCTCAATAAATGTTTAATAGGGGGGGAACAAATTAAATCAGAAGGCAAATCATCAAGCGCAGTTTGAACAAAATGTAATCCATGTGAAGTAGTGTTAGGTGGGGAGAGGCAAATGTGGACATTAGGAAAACAATAGCTTTGGGGCATTGAAACTCCTCCTCCATCCCTCCCATTTTAACCATGCTGACCATGAACAAAGCACGAGCCATTTACAACAAGCCTCTATCTTTGATTTCATTCAGCATTTAGCAACATAAATCAAATTGTGTGGGAAGGGTTTGAACAAAAGAACGCCTCAGGCATTTTCAGGGTGACTTATAACACTGAAACACCAATCCTCACCTCCAGATAAGGTCAATAGCACTCAATTGTGATTGAGTGCGGTGTATATAATGCTAACCTACAGCCTGGTACTCCTTTGCTGATATATATGGGTGGAGCTGAGGTCACAAGCTGGTTTGGATACTAGTATTGACCCAAGAGGCCCCTAGTTAATACCATTAAGTTGAAGAATCGTTAAGTTCAGAGTGCACGTTCAATTGAAAAACGTACAAAATTAATTCCAATTTGCTCTTTGGTATGTTGTTTTTTTTTCTATAGCAGTCTGCTCCCATGGTATTTACAAATTTGGAAAGACATGGCTCTAAATGCGATAACCAATGTGAACAATAAACACAAAGACCCTGTTGATGTAAAGGCAATGTTATTCTTAATGGATTAAATGATGACATAGTACTTATTTGAGTGTAACTTTAGTAGAATAATCCAATAAAACTTATTAGGCCTCCAAAACATTTTGAATTATTTGTATCTTAAAAGTTTAATGTATGAATGAAAAAGTTACATTTGTGTGTCTCACCTGGTCATCTTGACTAAAGGTGCATAATAAAACTCAATACTTGAGGAGAGTTCACTCTTACTACTCTTTCTTATAGGCATATATTTGGGTTAATACTCAGTTCTCTTAGGCTAGGTTCATACCGCAGGTCTTCATGCACTCTCTTAGGCTAGGTTCATACCGCAGGTCTTCATGCACAAATCTGATTTTTGTCATATCTGTTTTTTTTGGCATGCCCGTTCAGGCTGCTTTTGTCGATTGAGCCTGTTCAAGTATTACGCATGCGCACTAATTCGCAGTCCGAAATGCGCTGAACAAGAAGACCCGCATGCGCACAAGTATCAAAACAAATGACTACACATGCTGGCTGTCATCCGTCATTCCTGGGAGATTATATTTTGATTTCCAAAAAAAGGACACAAATAACAGACATAAATAATCCCTGTTTAGGCTTATATTCAAAGTTTATATGGATCGATGGCATGCACGCACTGTTCGTGCATGACACACACACATACAGATAGACAGTTCGCCCCGACTCTCGGCCGTGTAAGCAATCTTGAAATATTGTTCATATAGATCAGAGAGAAAACCGAGCATTCTCAGGCTTATCCTCAACCCATTTTTATTTTTTATGGCTGTTTTCAAGCCCAACCCTTCCCAAAAACCATGTTCAAAGCAAACTAGGCGATATCGCATAGCTGCACTGCTACCGGAGCGCCCTGTCGCTATTGCTCTTTGATGACGTAATTGCTGCATGAATTCCGATTTGTGAGACATGACAGTTCAGACCACCGCGACGTTCTGGAAAAATGTGGCCCAGATCGGATTTAAACCACATACGAAAGTGACCCGGATCAGATTTGAAATGGTCCAGTTCTATGCAACTTGTCCCATTCAGACCGTCAAGTTAATGCCTCGCTCGAGTCAGAAAAACACAAAAAAATCGGATTCGTATTAAGACCTGCAGTATGAACCCAGCCTTAGTTGGAAAGATATTGAAGTACATGAGTGCAGGCAGATACTTTGAATCGGAATTGTATAACAAAGGTTTTACTGTATCGCACCTCCATCAGGCAGTAGTACTTAATCCAATACTGCGGGTGTTACTGTGTGTTAAAAGCTTAATCATCAGGTGTGTAGGGCCTCAAACAGCGCTCTGATTAAACCACCAAAACCGACAATGAAATTTGATGCAGATTTAAAAGTTTAATTCATTGACTACCAATCTAGTTTATTGTTTGTCTCTGGCCCAGTCATCTGGAATAGGCGCTAATTTACATGCTAAAGAGCATAAGCAATATGGAAAATTAATGGTTAGTCTTTGATTGATGTTGATTTTAAAGGGATCCACAGATAGATAGACTTGTAGTTCTTAAAAGATAAACGTTATTATGAGTTAAAATAATTTGATATTGAAACCCCTCTTGACATTTTCGTTTTTATACAATTTGTAAAATTAGTTAAATAGTAGTTCGCCATTGTTGTTGACGTCGCAGGGCGGTGACGTCCCATGGTTACCCTGCCGGGCTTCAAGAGTATGAATCTGACAACAAATACATGTAATCTGTTCAACCCTTTCAATTTGAACCTGAGCGGAACGTTAATAAGCATGACAGCAATATTAATATTTCACAAAATGAGCAGCAAAAGCAAAATGAACAGAAAACACGGGATGAGACGAGACAAAAGTAGGGGGAAAAAAACGGAGGTCTACCTAAGTGTGCTACACGGGTGAAAAGTGCTACAAGAGGCAAATTTGGCACCCAATGTACTACCGTACGTTTTAAACTTGTTTTGTTTAGATGCATACCAACAGAATATACTAAAGATACCTTAAGAAAATACTTAAACGTAGTAATATCAAATAGGAGTGATTTAAACATGCTATGTGACTGATGTGGTCAATATAGCAACAATCTGCTTTAAAGCTGCCACAAGAAAACACAATGCTTAAAAGTATGAGAGAGAAACACATGTATAAAGTTTTTTTAAGGGAATGAAAAGGTAATAAAAGACTAAATAAATACACAAATAGTAAGTACTCGCCGCTTTTAACCGATGAGCGCATGTGCTGGACATCTAGCCGTGGAGAAGGACTAGCAGTAACCTGGTTGTATTCATCGCGTGACAGTGACAATCTACATCAGGGGTCCCCAACCTTTTTTGCACCACGGACCGGTGTTATTTGGGTCTTTTTTTCACGGACCGGTGTTCTGACAAATTTTGCAACCCATCAAAGGAATATTTACTTACGTTTGATCATGGAAGGACTTGTAGAAAAGTTGTCCACAGATACATCCTGCCATGTTAGCTGCACACAACAACTGCACACCCCTCTCACCATTAACGACTTCGCCTTGTCGTTAAGTAAAGTTGCACCGATACCGATACCAGTATCGGCAGGGGGTGCCGATCCTGCCCGAATTGGTGGTATCGGTATCGACGAGTACCAACATTTAGGGCGCCGATACCATCTACTGGCATAACTTGAACGCAAATATACTGTCCTCCCAATGTGAGCTAACTTCCCAAATCATTACATCTGTAAGTCTTTGTCTCGACAGTGCCAAAGGAAATTTACATCTTTGTCTTCAATATTACGGATGTACACTACAACGCATATCCGCGATGTTTTGCTGCTTATCAAACATGGCATTCACAAACAATTAGCATGCGTAAGCCAACGCTTGCTATTGTAGCGCTGATGGGATTAGAAAGATTAAGACCGTGGGAGACTAAGCAAACTCATGGTTTCATGATGAACAATGAGTGGCAAATTAAGAGCGCCGTACTTCAAAATCGTCCTGTTTATGAAAGTCGATTGTCATATGTTGTGCAGTATTGAGCAGAAGTGACTTCTGTGGCCAGAAAACACTCAAGCGACGCAGCGCGCACACTAGATATCATCAAATAGCAACCTAGATGTCCTGTGTTAGATCCCATGCTAACTCTCGCGCGCACACACTAGATATCATCAAATAGCATCCTAGATGCGCTACATTAAATCCCATGCCATTAGCTGCGTGAGCCCAGAGCGACGCGTAGTCCATATAAAAGCCGCCGACGACGACGACATTGATGAAATAGAAACCGCCATGACTGAATGGAAGTTAAGCAGGCCAAATCAATCCATACAAGTGACTATAGATAATGCTGCAAATACTGTTAATTCAGTACATGTTACAGATGGACCCGGACCACAAATAGGATGTTTTACTTATATGGTAAATATAGCTGCTAAGAGAGCTGCAGCAATCAACAGTGTGCCCCACTTTACAAACAGTAAAGATTGTTCTCAGCACTTATATACAAAATTTCTTCAGATCAGTAAGAAGTTGGCACATAAATATTATGCACTAAAATGCTTGTTTATATGATGGCACTGTTATTTTTGCTTGTTAGCAAATAATAAAAAGTTATATTTTCTGTTTCAGAGCATTAAATTTATTGAATTGTATCGAAAATCGTACCGAACCGTGACTTAACTGTATTGTTGCATCCCTTGTACTGTACGTACATACATATATATATATATATATATATATTTATGTATGTTTTTTTTTTTTTTTTTTGCAAATAGAGTGGTATCGGAATGGTATCGGTATCGGCCGATACTGCACAGCCAGGTATCTGTATCAGTATCGGGCCCAAAAAATGGTATCGGTGCAACACTATCGTTAAGCATTAATTAAGAGGCCCGCTTCACAAAGATACAATGTTGGAAATTTTAGCTAGGTTTTCAATGCTCTCGTAGCGATGTCAGGATATTCCGGAATGACTTTAATCCAGAACCTGGTAGAGTTGTTGTCTCAAATGTACGTTTAATAAGGTCGCCGTCATTTGCGATCTCTACAAGTTGATCCTCCTGTTGCACAGACATGCTCGAATCACTCGGTTTATTCACAAACGGGTCACGAATCCACTCCTTTGCTGTTCGTGGGTCTTCGAGGTTGTAGGCTCGTCAGGTGCCCTTTTCGCCGTAAAAATATCTCCAAAAACGTCTGTTTTCCGGTCATATTCGCTCGTGTGGGGGCTAATTATTTCCGTGATCAAATGTGCTGCGCCCGCGGCCTAGTAATAAGGTTATTATCGAGGACAAGCGCACATAGATATATTATATACACAAACAAGATGTACTGCTAGCAGTCCAATCAATGGATTTCTATGACAAAATTCTAATCTATCCCGTAGTATTATATCTAGAGTAGACAGGGATATTGGTGTGTTAAGCAGGGGCACAGGGTTAATTCGGTCAGAATGCCGTCGTTGTTAAATTATTATTTCTGTGCGGCCCAGTAGCAAATGCGCCACGGACCGGCCCGGCAGATGGGGACCCCTGATCTACATCATCAACCCGAGCGTTCATTGCGCGCCTAAAACATGGCGCCCTCTGTAGGTCAAAATATACAAATATATAAAAATATCATAGATTTTTAAATCAATGGCAATGTTTTATGTGCTTCTAATAACATATTTTAGTAAAAGAGAACATTTGTGGCTAATTAGAGCCTACAAGTCTTTAAGTCCGAGGTTCCATTGAAGTTTAAATTGCATCCATTCATCCATTAATGTTCTGTACTGGTTATACTGTTCAAGGTTACAGGGAGCACGTGCCAATCCCAGACTAGACACCAGTAGAGTTAGGCCATGTCCACACGTAGCAGGGTTTTTTAAAAACGAGGATTCTGCCCTAATACGTCAGTGTCCACATGATGGAGCCACAGACGCAGAATTCGCACTTCTTCACTTTCCTCGTCGTTCTTAAAAACTGTGTGTGCGTGTGCGTGTGGATGATACGCCCGTCCGTAGACAAATATCTTCTTTTTGCCAAATACCCTGCTACGTGTGGACATGGCCTTAAACAAGGTGTCACTCTCACATTCAGACTCAGTGAGAGCTGAACCTGCAGGGACTGTACTGAAGTTAATGACTCCTACACCATCAGTGACACCATAATTTATATTAATATAAGGTTAACTTTAACACCTAAGTTGAACCTTGGACAGGCATCATTAAATCAATAAGCTCTATTGTTATTATTGTTATTTTCTATTGTCCTACGGGAAATGCACTTTATCCAGGTATAGACATCAAACGGGGGAGTTGACTTGAGTGGGTAGCAGAATATTTAAATGTGAACATTTCATGGAAATTTACATGTTGCGTCAAGTCCTAGTTGCAAAAAATTAACACGTTTGGTGTGCCGGGTTATGCATGACTGACAAGAGAGAGCAGCCGAGCCCTCAGTCACGGGGGATTTGTTGTGTCTGAGGTTTGCCTTTCCTTTGCTACCACGTGGGTGGATTCATGGGGATTCTCCATCTGCTCTACATTCACAGGTACCACATTTTCAGTACACCAGAGACAAAAACTGAGGGATCATTGGAAAGGACCTGTTTCTTGACATCTAATACCAACAATGAAAACCATGACACGACAGAGAAGATTGAGAATAAGTGGCATTCTTGCATCAGTCACCTTTATCTGTGCCTTTCACACAACTTCAGCTATTGACATCCCCCTGGAAGGTTAGTGATACCTTTTACTCTTCTCATACACATGAACTCACACACCACACAACCTGTGCAGCAAAGGATGATTGCACTTCAGATTCTAGATAATTAGATGTTTGTAGAGAAGATCAAAACATCAAACAGCAGCTTGGAAAAAAGTCACAAAAAGGGAGAATTTGTTTGTGTCAAGCTATTAATTGACAGTCACCTTTGAAATTTACTGTAAAACTAAACATAAGGAATTACAAGTTGCGTGTTTTAAAATACAGAACTTTGCTTTATGAAAGTCCACAAGCTTCATGCCGACATACAATGCAAAACATCATAGACAAGACCCTGTGTTTTTGTTTTAATAAAACTTCACAACAGATATTGAAACACAAACAAAACAGCCATTCTGCTCTATTTCAAAACAACTAATACTAGTTAGGTCTGTCGCGATAACAAATTTTAGTGTGCGATAATTGTTCTCATAAATTATTGCGATATGCGATATTATTGCCCCCCCCCCCCCAATTTTTTTTTTAACCAATTTACAATAACACAGTGAGAAGTATATAGTAATAAATCAAGTACACTCATTTAAACGCGATAAATATTTACTCTTAAATTCAAAAATACTTTTTAAGAAATCACATCTAAAAACAATAGACCATGCCTCTTAAGTAAAAAACAACAATATTGATACCCCACACAAACACAGAATAAAATGTGTTAAAAAAAAAAAAAAAATTGCACTTAATAACTTAAGGATTTAGGCAAATGAAAACTTTTCCCGTCATAGCTTCTGCAATGGTGTTCCATAGGGATGCAACGATACAATTAAGTCATGGTTCGGTACGATTTTTGATACGGGGGACACGATTTTCGATCCGATTCAATACATTTAATGCTGTGTAAAAAAAAAAAATATATATATATATGTTTTTATATGTTTGTATATGTTTTATTTATTTATTTATTTATTTTTTAACGCTAATGAGCAAAAATTAAATTGCCATCATATAAACATGCATTTTAGTGCACAATATTTATGTGCTTACTTCTTACTATTCTGAAAAAAATGTGTATACAAGTGCTGAAAACAATCTTTACTGTTTGTAAAGTGATGCAGGGCACACTGTTGATTGCTACAGCTCTCTTAGCAGCTAGATTTACTACATGAGCAAGACATCCTATTTTCTGGTCCAAATCCATCTGTGTCATGTCCTGAATTAAAAATATTTGCAACATTATCTATAGTCACTGGTATGGATTGATTTGGCCTTCTTAATTTCCATTCAGTCATGACAGTTTAGAATTCATCGATGTAGTATGGACTACGTGTCCCATAATCACTCTGGGCTCACGTAGCCAATGGCATGGGACGTAGCACATCTAGTTTGCCATTTCATGATATCTAGTGTGTGCGACAAGTTAGCAACCGCCGCTGAAGTCACGTCTGCTCATTACTACACACCAGCATATGACAATCGACTTTCATAAACAGGACGAGTTTGAAGCAGCTGTTCGTTGTCAAAGCGAGGTTGTTCGTAGCAGCCAAGTCGGTAACAATGTTTTGGCGAACTTCGTTGTAAATATCCGGCGTTGTGCCGAAAAATAGCCGCCCCGCGTGAACTTTTACTCCTGACGGGAGCGCCCACACGTCAACGACACCGGCGCGCCATAGATGGTCCACAGTCACTCCGGAGCACTGACGCAGCCGGTATACGTTGAACAATAGGATATAATGGGAACGATTGGCTCCGGCGCTAGTTTTTGCCGGACCTGGAATGAATATGCATTTTGTGCAGTTGGTAACGAGGAATCCGAACTTTTAACAGCACGTCTGCCGCATGCGTGCACGCATGTGCACGCGAAGCGATAAATCGCTTTTTATATATCGCGCGATAAATGGAATTATTGCATATTGCGACAGGCTTAATACTAGTATTCATTTTCTTCCATTTTCATTACATTTCTTTAATTTATGTCTACTAAATGTTTGTATTCTAACGTGACCAAGGATTAGCACAGCATCCATTTAAATAAATTCCAATGGGGATAGATCATTTGGGATACAAATGTTTGTTGCTGCAAACACTGTTATGGAATGGATGAAGCATCTAAGGCAAGGTGCTACTGTGCTGTTTAAAAAAAAAAAAAAAAAGACTCAGACCAATTTTCTTGTACACTGAGAAAATACTTTTGTTTACACTTTAATTGAAGTCATATGTAGCAGTGACCCACCAGGTCCAACAGTGGAAGCTTTACTGGAAAATAAATCTGTTGTTGATGCATTTGACATCCGCTACTATACTACATGCACAGTACTGCCAACCGAAGGGTTGGAGTGCAACAGCTTGTCTACTTTTTTTTTTTTAAATTAGTATTGTAATGTTTTTAATGGTAGGCTGTATGCAGGGGCGCTGCCGGGGATTTTGGGCCCCATGAAAAGATATCACTTTGGGCCCCACCACCAATGCCGGGACACACACACACATTTAGAGTATTAACTATGTAATTTCCTGCATTCTGGTGAATTTTACACACTATTTTGTACATTTTCTGCATTAATGTAAGATGAAAATATATTTTAAGTAAACATACAGCGCGTAGAGCAATAATGAATAGACTGATATCATCTATAAAAATATTACTGAAGGCCATCTTTTACAAATATATTTTTATTAGAAATATTCTCAAAGCAAATCCCATAATGAATGACTTAGAATAAATGTTTTGTTTGAACTTAACTATACTACAGTATACATTACAGTATACAGTATACAACTGTTTTAGTATGAAGATATTGCTATGGATTTGCCTGCTGTATTGATGAAATTTTAGCTAAAAGTGGAGCAAACACTAGCTAGCAAACTATTACAGTATTTCATTATGGAGTAGGCTTAGCCTCATCTGGAAATTTGCAATCTCCACTATAGGCTACAGCTCCGAAGCAAGGTCGCTTTTTAACAAACTAAATTCATTTGATGACAAACTAAATTCAATAAATTCTTGACAAAGTGGATTCAAGCCGATTTTAAAAAAGTAAATTTCCACACCAACTTTCAACATCTGTAGGATACCAAAAAATGCAGTCATTATTTGGAATTCATGTTTTTGAATAGGTGCATGTCGCTCATTGAGGCCGGGAAAATCCCGTATTTCTTACGGATTGAGCTGGGACCTCGCTTCGGAGCTAAGATAACAGGTTAATTTTCAGCACTAAACTGCCACAAGACACCAACTTTCCTTTGTGAAGTACTTTGTCACATCCTGTTGGCCTTTTCTACTCATCTCCTGTTTTGCTTTCTTTTCTTTCCTCTTTTAAAAATCCCATTTTTGTTTTGAAAACATTTCTGCAGTACTGCCGCAGGTCGAGTCATTGAGTGGTGTAAATGAGCACCGCTATGCTCTCGGTCTGATTGAAGGAAGAGCGGACAAAACCATTTAATGAAAATTTGGGGGGGGCTTGCAATAAATATGCTCTCTGGTTGTTTACTTTTTGCCAAAAACAAAACAAGAAAACGAAACCCTTCGTTTTATTCCTATTAAAATGATAATGATTAATATTTAAATTTGCAAACGATTACCTAATGTTCTAGTCTCACCCCCCCCCCCCCCCCCATCCCCCCTCCCCCATACGGCGCCCCTGGCTGTAGGATACTGGCTGCACACTAGGAATGAGACGACTCTCTCAAAGAATGTATGTACTCTAACATTAAAAAATATTTTAAAGTCTTGTAAAAGATGCACATGATTAACTCAGCCGTCATAAATTCATTGTAGCAAAATCAAAAGAGCACAGTCTTACGAACACAAAATTAAACTATTGAGTTCAGATTTGGTGGACTACTTTACTCCAAGTGGGTTAAACCCTCAGCTGTCACCTTCCAATTACTGGGCTGTCAGATCAAGACAGAGAACCTTCTACACCCAACTTCACACCTAGAGGCAATTTAGATTTTAGAGCCTTCAATGAAGCCTTTCTTGTGGGACTAAGTTAGACTATGGAGACAACCCACACACAAGCAGAGAGACAATAGACAAAAACTAAACTTAAAACACCTTTTTCACTGATGTTATTTCAAACTTTCACCTCAACCTGTGATGTAAGGAAGCTGTGCTAAACATGCAAAACTGCAGGAGAAAAGGTTATTCACATTCTCAACAATTCTTTTGCTTAAAGTCATGTACAGAGGGAAAAGAAAACCATATTCTCATTGAAAACGAAAGCAGTTGAATTATTAAGAGTATGCTTATTTTCATCAAGCACCATGTGAATGGAATATATTTACAGCTATTATCTCCCTCGAATCATGTTTCTTCTATCTTTTGTGTCTATGTGTATTTGAGTTTCCTTGGAAACACATATCAAATCTCGCTAAATTATTCAAGACGGTCTCTCAGGGTTCGATAAAAAGTGCTTCAAACAGTTCTTTTTCTAAAAATGAATGCAACTTTTTTGAGTTCTGTCTGTAGGGAGAATAGCATTTGACAAAAATGAATAAATCTGAAGCTACTCACTCTTTTTGCATTGTTTGTTTTCTATTATCTTTCCACTGCTAAGTGAATTTTCTAGTTTTAGGTCATGTAAATGGTAAATTTGCTCTAGCGAGCTGTAGCTTTGTGTTTTCAGAACCTAATCCCCATTGTATATGCTGATTCCATGGTGCCCCCCCCCCCCCATTTAAAACCCACTAGTAAAGCTTTGTTGTACAGTGTTTAGATTCTAATGTGAAACGAACACATTTTATCATGAGATTTAAAAACAAAGCACAACACTACATACAGAAAAACAATATTCTGATCTTATCGGAATATTGTACTATCTCAGTTGTGCTGTTATCACTGCTTATTTTCATGGCCAAAATGCCTATTTGTGACTTTATTGGCCTCCGCTAAAAAGTGAAGAAAAAAAATACTCCTCCAGTCAACTGATGCTATTAAAGGTTTTGTAACTACATGCACAAGACAATGCAGTGAACAGTTACTGCATCTGAATGACTGCTAGGTGAATCTGGAACTCTAAAACTCGCAGTTTCAATTGTATTCATTGAGTAATAATTGTGAATGACTGTGTATAACTTTATGAGTTATTCAAATGTTCTTGCTTTCTGGTTTGTCGCCCAGTTGAGCAGCTGCCTACCATCACTGACCAGTCGCCAAGCTCCCTCATTGCCTTCCCATTTGATGAAAGTTATTCCATGACATGTGAAGCCAAAGGAAATCCCGAGCCAGAGTGAGTAACACGTTTTACATCACTTCAGCTCGAAGGACAGAGAGGAACACAAACTTGATAGCAGCCAAATGAAAACAATAACACTTTGCCCACAGTGTGATAAATATTTACTGTGTTTCTCAGCACAAACACTGAGAAATGAAATGTGCACACTGCAATCTCAACTGATAGCATTGCCATTTCACTACTTTCTTTGTGTAGATTCAGATGGACGAAAAATGGCGAGGAATTTGATCCCTCTTTAGACCCCCGCCTGATGAAAGAAGAGGATTCTGGGACTTTTGTGATACCTAATAATGGGAACCTTACAGAGTACCAGGGAACCTATCTTTGTTATGCCTCAAACAAACTAGGGACTGCCACATCCAAGGAGATTGAATTTGTTGTTCCTCGTGAGTAATACGTATTTCATTCATGTACAGTATACTGCACCTGTGTCTGTCTGTGTGTGTGTGTGTGTGTGTGTGAGGGTGGTTGCTCTGTTCCAGCTCTTTTTGAATCAAGTAATTTCAGTACAGTCTTGTGTAACTATCATCTGGCCCATCCATTGTTTGTGAATTCAACAAAGTGACCTATTTGTGTGCAGTTTAAACAAATAATCCAACAGTAGTGAATGTTATCAGTTTGACAGGGGATATATTTTTTAAATTTAGATTTGACATTTAATTAAAAAGATGAAGGACTCATCACATTCTCAAAAGCTGCATGTGCATCAAAATGATTGACACACTCTCGGTCACACATTCTGTATCTTAGGTTTCAGATTGGCTGGTTCTTTTTGAACCAGGTCAGTTTCGGAGCCATACAGTGGGGCAAATAAGTTTTTAGTCAACCACCAATTGTGCAAGTTCTCCTACTTGAAAAGATTAGAGAGGCCTGTAATTGTCAACATGGGAAAACCTCAACCATGAGAGACAGAATGTGAAAAAAAAAAAACAGAAAATCACATTGTTTGATTTTTAAATAATTTATTTCCAAATTAAAGTGGAAAATAAGTATTTGGTGACCTACAAACAAGCAAGATTTCTGGCTGTCAAAGAGGTCTAACTTCTAACAACGTCTAATGAGGCTCCACTCTTTACCTTTATTAATGGCACCTGTTTTAACTCATTATCGGTATAAAACACACCTGTCCACAACCTCAGTCAGTCAGTCACACTCCAAACTCCACTATGGCCAAGACCAAAGAGCTGTCAAAGCACACCAGAGATAAAACTGTAGACCTGCACCAGGCTGGGAAGACTGAATCTGCAATAGGTAAAACGCTTGGTGTAAAGAAATCAACTGTGGGAGCAATTATTAGAAAATGGAAGACATACAAGACCACTGATAATCTCCATCAAGCTGGGGCTCCATGCAAGATCTCCCCACAGCTCCCCACATGCTGAAAGACCCAGCCACGTCTTATCTTCAATGCCCTTGCTGGTGGAAGGAGATTTTCACTCAAAATCTCTCGATACATGGACCCATTCATTCTTTACTTTACACAGATCAATCGTCCTGGTCTCTTTGCAGAAAAACAGCCCCAAAGCATGATGTTTCCACTCCCATACTTCACAGTGGGTATGGTGTTCTTCGGATGCAATTCAGTATTCTTTCTCCTCCAAACACGAGAACCTGTGTTTCTACCAAAAAGTTCTATTTTGGTTTCATCTGACCATAACACATTCTCCCAGTCCTTTTTCTGGAGCATCCAAATGCTCTCTAGCGAACCGCAGACGGGCCTGGACGTGTACTGGCTTCAGCAGGGGGACACGTCCGGCAGTGCAGGATTTGAGTCCCTGGTGGCGCATTGTGTTACTGATAGTAGCCTTTAATAGTGTGGTCCCAGCTCTCTGTAGGTCATTAACTACGTCCCCCTGTGTGTTTCTGGGATTTTTGCTCACCGTTCTTGTTATCATTTTGACGCCACGGGGTGAGATCTTGCATGGAGCCACAGATCGAGGGAGATTATCAGTGGTCTTGTATGTCTTCCGTTTTCTAATAATTGCTCCAACAGTTGATTTCTTTACACCACCGTTTTACCTATTGCAGATTCAGTCTTCCCAGCCTGGTGCAGGTCTACAATTTTGTCTCTGGTGTCCTTCGACAGCTCTTTGGTCTTGGCCATTGTGGAGTTTGGAGTGTGACTGACTGAGGTTGTGGACAGGTGTGTTTTATACCGATAATGAGTTAAAACAGGTGCCATTATTACAGGTAACGAGTGGAGCCTCGTTAGACCTCGTTAGAAGAAGTTAGACCTCTTTGACAGCCATAAATCTTGCTTGTTTGTAGGTGACCAAATACTTATTTTCCACTGTAATATGGAAATAAATTCTTTAAAAATCAAACAATGTGATTTTCTGTTTTTTTTTTTCCACATTATGTCTCTCATGGTTGAGGTTTACCCATATTGACAATTACAGGCCTCTCTAATCTTTTCATGTAGGAGAACTTGCACAATTGATGGTTGACTAAATATTTGTTTGCAACACTGTATCTATTTGTGTTCATAGTAAACACTTCAAAGTCCAAAGTTTAGAAAATTACACACAGTATTTTGTAATAGTCATATCTTTGGAAATGGGGTGGACTTGAAAAGTCCACAGCTAAAGGTTTCAACAAATGTGACACCATTTTACATACTGCAATATTTGTCTTACCCTTGTAGATGTCCCTAAGTTTCCAAAGGAAACACTTGATCCTGTTGTGGTTGAGGAAGGGCAGCCTTTTACTTTAAAATGTGACCCACCCAAAGGAATACCGCCTCTGCAGATCTATTGGATGACTATCAGTAAGTGATCCTCCACCCTAGCAGGCACTGCAAATGTTATCTCATAATTATTATGGCTCACAGTACTGTGTCCTCATATGGAAAGCTGTGTGCATAAATGTCACACGCTTAAGGTCCATGCATTGTAGATTGACATCAATGATATTTCAAGGATACTCAAATGGCTTTCCATACTCTTTTCAAGAGTGATTAGAAAAATATCTGTTGTCACTTATGCATATTTTGCACATTATGCTCAGACCTTCAACATATAGAACAAGACGAGAGAGTGTCTATGGGCTTGAATGGAGATCTGTACTTTTCTCATGCGGTGGAGAAGGACAGCAGAAGAGATTATTGCTGCTTTGCTGCTTTCCCAAGAATACGAACCATTGTTCAGAAGACAGCCATGTCAGTCATTGTCAAGACAAGTAGGTGTCACTCATTTCCTCCTAAGTCAGCATGATTTGTGTGGTGTGTATACATTCATATTCAAAATTATTCAGCCATATTTCTGCCATACTTATCTTTCATATTTATTTCCTTGATTCTCAGTGATCATATTTTTTGCACATATATATATATTTTTTTCATGTCATCCTCCTGCATTTCAGAAAAAGGTCATGGCATGAGTCCTGAAATTGGTGAGTTTTCATAGTATTTTGTCCTTTTTCGTGTTACATGTACAGGGGAGACGTATATGACAGCTGCAAGACTTGAAAATAAAATTAACACCTACCTATCTGTTATCTTTGATTTTTACCCCCATAAGCCAACGCTATCCTGCAGCGGAGACCCTTGCTTATGATGCCCTCTGGTGTCAAAACAGAGAAACATCTTGTCAGAGGAGAGGATTTAAGACTGGAATGCATTCCTGAGGGCTTGTAAGTATGAGTTATTCAATAAATCATATATGTCTATAAAACAAAAATGAAGTTATAATTTGACTGCAATTAAGTGTATTATTAACGTGAACCAAAGTATATTGTTTTTAGAGTATGGTCATCATTTCTCATGTATGCCTAATTTTCGGTTATTCTCCTGAAGTCCAACCCCACAGGTTGAATGGGTCAAAATGGGTCATAAGCTTCCAGTTAAAGCCAAAGTGGAAAGTCATGGAAAATTGCTAATTGTACCAAGTGTTGAGCAAGAAGACAGCGGAAAGTATATGTGCAAGGCTAAGAACAGACTTGGAGAAGTAGTCCACTACTTCACAATAAACATTGAAGGTAATTAAAATGCGCAATGATGATGTGGAAAATTTGCATTCCATCTGGAAAAAAAAAAACACTCTTCGTACTTAAAGTGATATAACACGGTTTAATAAAGTAACCAGATTAATTATTAGTAGTCATTTGTGCCAAATGTTATTAAAGACAATATATCTTAATATGTCTTTGGTAACACTTTACAATAAGGTCCCTTAATTAACATTAGTTAATGCATTTTTAAGTAACATTACAATAATTAATATAATTGCTTATCTAACATTTATTAGTATATTACCATGAGTTAAAGCATTAGCTAATGCATTAGTTAATGCATAACCAGACAGTAACTAATGGTTGGTTAGGGTTTATTAACGTAAGCATTTATTTATAATTCTAATTAGTTAAGGGACACATGTGCTACACTTTACAATAAGGGTCCAAAAAGCTTTCAGTAATGGTTAATAAAGGTTAAGTAATACTTATGAGGTAGATTCACATGAAATAATACCATACTTAAGGTTAGGTTAGCAGCACCCAAGGACTCACAGAGCAATGTTTCTCATTTTAAAATAACACAATCACTTAATGGTACCAGTATAGATTAACAACTATTTATAAATGCACTAATGTATATGTGAATTAATGTTAAGTAATGTATTCTATTTATTATATATTATAACCTAACCTTAAGTATGGTATTATTTCACGTGAATGTACCTCATAAGTCCGGTTATGCATTAACTAATGCAATAACTAATGTTAATTAATATATTACTAAATGTTAAATAAGGGATCATATGAATTATTGTAATGTTTCTTAAACATTAGTTATTGTCTTAAAATGCATTAACTAGTGCATTAACTTATTGCATTAACTCATGTTAATCAATATATTAATACATGTTAGAAAAGGGATTAAATGAATTATTGTCATGTTACTTAAAAATGAGTTGTCTAAAAATGCATTAACTAATGCTAATTAAGGGACCCTTATTGTAAAGTGTTACCATATCTTCTTATACTCAATAGGTTATATATATTTTGTTGCGAAGACTAAATATTTGATACCGTTATGATTGGACACAATTACTGGTAATTTTACATTTAGACATTTTGTTGTGACTAGTCAATGAAAATCCTATTCTCTGTCTTTCACTGTTAAGTTCAGAAAATAGTCTAATGCAGCATTTCCAAAGTCCGGCCCGGGGGCCAAATGTGGCCCATGGTCAGATTTCATCCGGCCCCCAGCCCCTGTCATAAAATCAATAACGTCACACAGACTTAATTGGTCAGCAGTACTGCTACCAGCCTATGAAGTAGCTTACACACTAAATGCTGCTCCTCATTTACCCATTAAAAGGCAGCAGCACTCTAAGCAACATTACCCCGTGTGACCCTTTACTTCCAATTTTCTAAAACAGTGACAATCAACAAAAAAAGTTGACTGCGACAGCCGACGCTTCAAGGATAGGTGGAAATAGGACTATTTCTTCACTTAAATACGCAACAACTGTGTCTGCCTCATTTGCAAAGAGACAGTTGCTGTTTTTAAAGAGTTCAATGTGAGGCGATATTACCAAACAAGACACGCTAACATGTATGATAACATTACAGGGAAGATAGGCAGCAAGAAATTGAAGCAACTTGAAGCTAGTTTAATTTCACAGCAGCATTATTTCGCAGAGTCGAAATAGAACGCCACAAAGGCTAATTGCGAGATTGTTGATATTATTAAGTAAAAAAAAAAAAAAAGGCAAATGTGACACACAGAATGGCCTGCTAAAATTTGCCTAAATATATTGTTCTACGTAAGGGACGTCAGCCAAGATCAGCCCCCCACATTTTTACCACACCAAATCTGGCCCCCTTTGCAAAAAGTTTGGACACCCCTGGTCTAATGTCTATAATGATAGAGAGGGCCTTTCAGGTACAATATAGTAAGGCTGCATAAACAAGTTTTGTAATAACAATATTATCTCTCAGTTTCCAAATATAACCTTTTTCTTTGCTGCCAAAGTAGCGCTTGTACTGAATGAAATGTATTCTAACTGTGCCTCTCTTCTCCCTTTGTAACTGTTTAATATCTGTGCTGCATTCTGTTGGATCAAAATCAACCTGATTGCGTGTCTTCCCAGAGCCTCCAGAGTGGGTGCTGGAGCCTGAGAGTCAGCTTAGTATGATTGGCTCCAATGTGCTCATCAAGTGCTCAGCGACAGGGACTCCCCAGCCAACTATAACTTGGAGAGTGAATGGTCTGCCTTTGCATGGTTAGTCCCACACGTCTTTTTGACAATTGCTGTGTGTTGGACCTAAATGAACTTGATTTACAAATCGTCAACCGTTATGAGTCACTCTTCTTTCACTTCCCGCAACTTGGTGCATGATGAAGTAAGGAGGAGGATGCTTAAAAGCTGCTTGGAATGGTAGTGAACTCTCAAAAGCTCAGCGGATGAGGGGAATCTACTTTGAAATAACTTGAGTTTGGTCCTGAGCTGTCACCAATTCTGAAGTCATCAAATTGAAATCTCTCTACTGGGATACAAAAATGATATCAAAAATGAAGTAAAAATATTTTGCACCGTGTTGCTACTATGATGGACTGTGGGAGTGATGTTGAAAGTGATACAATATAGGAGAGAAGATGATGTCATAATGTATATATTGTTAAATGTTTTTGACAGCATAAACAGGATGGTAGAGAGAAATTATTGAGATAAATGGAAAACATTCAACTATTTGTATGCTGATGTCAATATTGAGTTTAATTGTGCAATTATAAAGAAGTTTTCATTTATTAGGTGAAGACAAAATATTAGCAGGGGCATTCGCAATGTTATTAAAAACCATACTGAATAAGACATAAAGAATTTGAGAAGGGCCCTTATTATGCCCAAATAGTCCCGTTTATTCTCCTTTCTAAACAAAGTGCTGGTGTGTCGTTACTTAATATTAAATCTTATCTTGCAGAAGCCCCAGCAACAAACAGGAGAGTGTTTGATGACACCATCATTTTGCACAATGCCCAAGCATCAGACAGTGCAGTCTATCAGTGCCAAGCATCCAACAGACATGGTACCCTACTTGCTAATGCAAACATCATGGTTATGAGTAAGTAAATTTTACTTTACATAGCATGTTTTGTTTTAAGGTATTCTAGCTCAAATTCAGCTTGTAAAATTCAATTTGCAAGGTTTACCTTAACCTAATACCAGGGGTGAAAGTGGGCCAGAACGGTCATAAACACAGTTCCGGTATAAGATTCAGGTCAGGAATGCAGTTCTGGTATAAGATTCAAGGCCGGAACGCTGTTCCGGTACAAGGTGCTTTGATTCTAAAAATATGAAGGCAACTGTAAAAACGCTATGTAAAAAAAAAAAAAAAATGCTAAGCTGCCACACATGCATTTCATCTCCAAGAAGAAAACAATTTACCAACATAAGATTTACATACACAAGTGTTAATAACAAGCATAATAAAGTGCTTGTGTAGCGTAATCCGTTTCCACCGATATCTATTATTTATTTTATTCCACGGACGGCATGGAGGTTTCTCCAGGTGCTGCAGTTATCTGAGTCTGACGATGATGAGTCACCCCAATGCATGCAGCAAAGCAAAACGCCTGGACTCATTAATGTGATCAGCAAATATAGTTAGCTCTGATTGGTTCAAATGTGCATGTTTTCTGGAACAGCAAAAAAAAAAAAATTTGTTGAATTGATGTGACAAAAAAGGGCAATGCAACAGAAAATGGATCAAATCTTTAAGAGCAAGGAAAGAGTTGAAGAGGCTTATTTATCATATTTAGTTTTATTTGTTCTGATGGGGAGGTTCAGAACATCTTAGCTGTCAATGTGCAGTTTGGACTTATATTTTTCATTTATGTTAGGCTACTTATTCATTTCCTTATGATTTAAAAAGTCAGTGTTTGCGCAATCTTCAAAATATATTCCATTTCACTCAGCATAATATAAGTCATTTGTACTTATTTTTCTGAATGCATGTTACTTATATCTTTATTATTGAAAAAAAGGAAAGCACAAGTAGAAGTTTACGTTAACTTCAATTTTGATATACATCCTATGTTCTTAAGTAGTTAAAATTGAGATTTTGCATTTACTATGTGAGGAAATGAGGGGAAAATAAAAATTAGGAGATGGAGGTTGGGGTTATTGGTGTTTTTGTTTTATTTTACAAATCATTGAAAAAATTAAATTTTGAATGAAAATCAGTTTTTGTATGTGTTATAGAAATAACTGTGCCAAAACAGTTTTCTTTGCATTTCAGTAGTTTTAGGAGGTTTGACCCCCCCACCCCAAATGAAAATAAATAAACAAACAAAATTGCTGGCTCCGTGGCGATCTTCACGTCGGGGAGTTCCGGCAAGAAATTCTAGCCACTTTCATCCCTGCCTAATACACTATTGTATTAAATGCCAGGTTTGGCTTTAAGTCATTTTGAGATTGCTGAGTGATGTGCCTGCAGAGTTTATGCTGATTTTGGCATATGTCCATAATGTTGAAAGGAGCTCAGGGGAGGAGAGCTGTCCATGAGCCTCACTTCATTGCAGCTTTTAGCACTCCCAGAAGTACAACAAGTTATGTCCCTTGCCAGTTAAATGCTAAGAAGTTTTCGTCCATTCCACTGTTTATTAAAAGCATGCTGTCCCAGACAAAATTGTAGAAGTGCATATTAAACCCAATTTGCACTTAATTAGTGGACCTTTGTTAATTTGACAATTACTGCCCAACCTCTGTGTTAATTGCAGAGCATTCTCTTGGGATGACTAGTCTGTGTATTTGTCGATTTTACTGAAATTATGGTTGTCAAGGACACCCTAAAACAGCACCGCAAGAGGTGCATTTTGAACTGATTGTTCTTCAATCTGATGCCATGTCAGGTTCAAGTCTCTGTAACTGAATGACTTTTATGATTCACTTAGCGAAGCAACACCGAGGCTCTGTATCGGAGTAGATATTAAGCAACACAAATGTCAATACATACGTCACAAATTAATATTAACTGACCAACACATTTGATATATTCAGAGAATTGCTGTTCATCTGTCCTGGCTTGGCCCCTATGTCAAATTTTTAGAACCCATTTTTTTCCCATCATAAAAAAAACTTTTACCACCCCTGCTACAGTCTCTACGGACTCCACGGTGCTGCAGCTAAATGTCACAACTCATTTTGTTCACACCGTAGCGTTGGTCTCTTCACAAGCTCAGAGTGTTTGTTCTCATTCAAATCTACTCCTTTGCAGATCTCTCTCCAATGATTCTTACAAAGGAAGGGGAGGATTACTCTGCTGTGGAAGGAAGAGGAGTGACGATGCACTGCAACGTCTTCAGCTCTCCACCATCTACTATCACTTGGTGGGTGGACATGGCATGTTATTCTTTCTTTCAACAACAGGGAGCAGTAGATCACCGAATGCATACAGCATATGTGTTTAGAATCTTGCTTTCCAGTGTATTTTTATAGATTCCCATTTCATCTGTAGAATGTCATATTTGACCTTAATATAAAATTGATATAGCTGACAGAGACAAAGTGTGTGATTAAGAGCCACACCAATGGCTACGCTATTTACAATCATAAAATCTGCACTTTCATATCATCATGTCTTCATATCACAAAGAACATACATTTTTAGTTCACAAAAATATTTGTGCCTTAATCATGCACAGTGCAATAGACCATTAGAGTAAGTGATGACAGATAGTGGCCAAATACATATATCAGTGTGATTTTAAATTAAAATAATTAAAGAAATGTTGCCTCAAGATCAGTTCCACAGAATGTTGTGAAATTGACAAGCCAGGTATTTACCGTATTGGCCCGAATATAAGACGACCCCGATTATAAGACGACCCCCTCTTTTTCAAGACTCAAGTTTGAAAAAAGACTTTTTGAACACCAAATTAATTTTTATACAGAAACGACCACGGAAAGCTTTTCTCTGACTGTGAGCATTTTTTAGGCGATCTTTTTGAGCTCTCCATCTCCGTACATTACACTCTGTGACACCATATTTCACAGCCGCTTTGCAGTTGTTTGAAGACACCGCCTCATTTATCACCATCAACTTGAAGTTTGCGTCATAACTTCTCCTCAGCTGCCGGTGTTCTGCCAAAATATGCTACATCGGCGAAACGTGCTACATTAGTCGAATTTGACACCTAAATTACTACCGTGCGCTCTAAACTTGTTTTGTTTAGATGCATACAGGAATAACGTACTAAAGAAATGCCTGCAGAAAATACTTAAATGTAGTTATATCAAATAAGGACGGTTTAAATACGCTACGTGACTAATGTGGTCAACTGCTTCAAAGCTAACACAAAAAAACACAATGGTTAAAAGTATGAGAGGGTAATACATGCAAAAAGTATCTTTGAGGCTGTGAAAAGGTTCTAAATAACTAAATAAAAACAAAAATAGTGAGTACTCACCGCTTCCAACCGATGTGCGCATGCGTGTGAATGCATACGCAAGCGCCCTGAGCATTGTGTAGGACGTTTCGCCGCGTAGTAAGGAATGGCCGAACACCTGTTAATCTGGCCAATCTTCGACCCACTTTTCTCCAAAGTGTCGCGAAGTTTCTCCATTTTTGGTTATCTCTTCTATTACCGGTATTTTCTTCTCTTTTCCTTCTTACCACTTTCTTCTTCGTGTCAGGGGTTCGCTTTGGCCGCCCGAGTCGCGTTCAGCATTCGATTCATTGATGACTGGCGCCATCCAGCGTCGTGAATGGGTATATGTCTAGGCCGCAGTTTTTTTTTTTTTTTTTTTTTTTTTTTTTAGGCCGCAGTTATAAGACGACCTCCTCTTTTTCAATCTTATTTCAGTGCAAAAAACATCGTCTTATATTCGGGCCAATACGGTAATTGTCTATATTGTTCACAGGAACAAAGATGATTCCTCTCAATCTTTGGTGGGTCCAAGATATACTGTCCATGACAATGGATCATTGGAGATCTACACTACAGAAAAAGAAGATACAGGACAATATACATGTTATGCCAAAAATACAGAGGGATCATCTGCCATTGAAGCTTCACTTTATGTAAAAGGTATAGTATGTTGTACAGTTGTACCTGATGCATTTGTATTATCACTTGTGCCCTCCTCTTGAAGGAAACTAGTGTCCTGCTTTTACAGATCCTACAAGAATAACAGTTGCCCCAGAAGACCAGCAGATCCTAATAGGCACCACAGCCCAGCTCTCATGCCTGGCAGAATACGACAAGTCCTTCAGCAACGACTTTGAGCTCCTGTGGGAAAAAGACGATATGGACATAGGTTACAATTATACAGAGAATTCAAGGTAAGGTATGCTGCTGGGACTTTTGCATTGTATTATGGACCTAGTGTATTCCCAGCTGGAAAGTCATTTTAGTGCTGTATTTGGTCAATCAATATTATGTCTCCATCTTCTTGTCAACAGATACTTTGTGGAGGATGGTATCCTTCAAATATTCAATGTAAGCCACAGGGATCAGGGTGTGTACACATGTGTGGGTAGAACTCCAGTGGATCAGGACAGTGCCTCTGCATTGCTCATGGTTTTAGGTGAGCTAACATTGAAATACTATTTCAGATCCAGTCCGTATCAGACACTGATAAAACATGAATGTATGACATTTGAGAGCAGATCAATATGTTACCAAATCAAAACAGCAAAGCACGACCTTAAATGAGACCCACTACTTTGCTACATAACATAAATAAGCAATATTTTTGACATCATCAAAAGCCAATTCGGTGAAGCAGGCTACTCTATGTACACCTTATCAGGATTGTCATGATTTGATGTGAAGTTGTTCCCTCGACCTTCTTTCCTACTGTGATTGATGTGTAAGTGATTTTTTTTCCATGGCTATGTCATGATTTTCAGATGTCCCTGATGCACCTCAGCACTTGGTACTGTCAGAACACAAGACTAAAAGTGTGAAACTGAAATGGACCCCAGGGAATGATCACAACAGCTCTACCACAGGTAAAAAGAACAACTATGCTGCAGTCTGGTGTTCATAAAGACATGCATATTTTTCGTTTTAATTCAGTGCATGTGTTATGTTTACCACAATACACAACATATATTAATTATTGATCCAGTCAAGCATGAATTGTGATCTGTGTCTCTGTGGAGTCTACAAGCCCAGAGCAGAAAGCGGGAAAAGCTCTGCACAGCCTGTGGTTAGATAAGCAATTCTTTGGCAAGAACCATAGCAGTCAGGGGCTGATTGTCTCTCTGCTTTTCAACAGAGTTTATTATTCAATACGAGGAGAGCCAGTGGGAGCCTGGAAATTGGAAGGAGCTGCTCAGGGTACCTGGGAATCACATTTCGTCCATCCTCAAACTCCACGGTCATGTCGACTATCGTTTCCGTGTGGCTGCTGTTAACAGTGTTGGGAGGGGTCCTCCCAGTGAGCCCACAGAGAGATACAAAACCCCTCCAACAGGTCTAATGCATCCTATGTGTATTGTTTATTATGTTTTATACTTTTTGGATAAGGAGCCTGAGGCCACTAAAGCTGCCAACACTGTGCTCTGTGTGAACTTCACACAGTCTAAGAGCTGTGACATAATTGATTCCACTCTTGTTGAGAATCTTCTTTTGTGTGCCTATTTGAATTGAGATTTCTTTCACACTAGCAATTCTGACCGAATCTATACTCATTGCACAGCTCCTGACAAGAACCCGGAAAATATCAAAATTGAAGGTACTTTGCCACATGAAATGGACATCAACTGGGAGGTAATAAAATGTTTTATTTATTTATTTATTTATTTTTGTGATTGTTAACATTACTTCACAGAAAAATTTGTTGCTTGGACAAACTGAATCACCACTAAGGTTTTAATTAAAAATAAATAAATAATTGTGAATTGTTTTATTTACATTTTAAAGTGCGTATCAGAGGATAAAAAAGCCATAAATAGCATTATTATGTGAGTTAGAATCATATTTTAAGACGATTCGACTATATACAACATTTTGGTAAAGCGGAGATGACGAGAAATTAGTGTATAAATCCGCCATCTAGCCACGCCTACCATTATAGGGCTGTAGTGTCCCCAACAGGTGGATTACGTCAGTGGGAGGATGGTTTCATCTGATTTAGTATGCAGCCCATTGAGGGGGAATTATTCATAACGAGGAAAATGTGACGAAGAGAGCAGCAAAATGTCATTGTTTCAGTCTCTCTACTTCAATATTTTTAAAGGATATTCTTTTTATCTTAGTATTTTTCCCCAATTGCTAGATAAATGGTATGGTCATGACAAATAACAATCTTGTGCTGAATGGAATATGAAATAATAAAGATGCATTTATTCAGTACGACATGGCAAAATTACTCCAAAATGGTAAAAACTGTCGACTTCACCTTTACTGTCGCACCTCCCGATCGCTATATTATGCCGTCGTAGTAAGTCAGGCTTTTGACATTTCCCTGCCCCCTGGCTTCGGAGAATGTAAACAAACCAAGAGGCGTGACAGCTAGCCGGCATGCTAACCATAACCGAGTGACGTCTCAAAGTCTTAGTTTCGCTTTCGAAGCGAAAAATCACACTCAAAAAAATCAAACTAGCCCGGATCATATCACACTGCCGTGGGATCGTCGATTGTCTTCGCCGATCAGCAACCCGCCCGGCGGAGAGCAAGTTACAGCTCATTCCCCTGCTACTACGGACAGGAGAGCTCGCCGGGGAAGCAGCTGGAGAGTACCGCCGGACAAACCCGCCGACGTCGGAGGAACGTGTAGCTGCCACATGGTCAACACGAATATAATGAAAAATATTGCTTTACTACACGGCGACGACATAAACAAAGAGCGGCGCGCAGTTGTTGTGCAGCTAACATGACAGACAGAGGAGGTCTTTTCTACCTGCCCATCCATGATGAAACATAATAGTCCTTTATTTAAAAAAAAGTTTGTAGTGTTACTTTGTAATTGCTGTATTCGCTGACATTTTTAACACAAAGTTGCAATTTCTGATGGGGTTGACAATATGACAGAACATCGGGCACATGAAGAGGGCAATAAACCGAGTAAAGTGCTCTCCCGGCGGGGGGATGACAAGCCGCCGGTGTCGTCGGCCGAGTCGACAAGGAGCATGTCAGCCAGAAAAAACAAGCCAACTACGTATTAAAATGATCCCAGTATTTGACATAACACAAAACACGATGTTTACTCACTGCCTCGTAAGTCCAGTGGTCCCACAGTAGTAGGGCTTGTTTTGGCCAATATCCACCGGTGAATTTGCTCCGTGGTGCAGCAATTTTTTTCTGCAGCCGTTTGGCTGGCGTGATGCAAAAAATAAACAAATTAATCCGCAAAATCAGCTGAATCCTTAGTCCTTCTCATACAGCAGTACGGCTGGACAGTGAAGAGGACTCCTTCTACCGTAGACGTCACAGCGTCCTCTTTCTCAACTTGAGACTGGAGCCGGAAGTCACTCATTTTCATGGCGCGGGATTAAAAAAACGAAGTAAATATAGTGATCGCGTCCACACACATCCAAGCGGTCCATTTCATTAAGGAGCATAAAATACCGCGGAAAATACGAAAAAAAAAAAAAAAAAACATGCTTTTTGCTGTCGTAGGCACTTTAATCTTCATGCAAATCTTTTGAAACTCACATGTACCATTGTTGAATACAGTATCTCATGCTTTTCTTGCAGACTGTTCACCACTAATAATATTATTTTCTAACCAGATTATATACATTTAAAAAAAGCTCCATGAAAGCAGGATAATCTGCCCCCTGTTTTAATAGATCGTAAGATTAAAAAAACACTACTAATCCCCAGTATTGGATTGTCATTTTATTGAAATGGAAGATGTGCCATTGTGAGACAAAGAAAGACAACCATCGTTCTGTACAATCCAAGTGTAAAACCGTTGTCTCTTTTGCTTTCCTCTATATCTAGCCACTGTTGCCAATTGAACACAATGCGCCAGGTCTTGAGTACAAAGTAAGCTACAGACGTCAGGACTTGGAGGAGGACTGGAAGGAACAAATCGTGAAGAGACACTCATTTGTGGTAAAGAAAACACCCACATTTGTGCCCTATGAGATTAAGATCCAAGCAAAGAACAACCAGGGTTGGGGCCCAGAGCCAAAGGTTGTGACTGGATACTCTGGTGAAGATTGTGAGTATCCACTCTTTTAATTTGATTTGAAACTTGTACTAATTAGTTTTTTACTCTTCACAGCCAGCTATAGCTCATGTGGAGCTACTGAATGGGAGAAAATCAATAATGTTTAAGGAGATTGGCTTTAAATTGTTTTGGTTTTACTGTTTATTTTGATTTCTCACAGCTGCAAACTGAAACTTTTTTTCTCCATCTCATCTCTTTCAATTTTAAACAATTTTAGGGAGAGCTATTCATGAACCTAGCACCCACCACCCACCCTTCAATTTAAAAAATTATAATAAAGTTAAAAAAAAAAAACTTTCATAAATGTTTCTTTGTATAAAATATGGGCATTGTAACATATATTGCTTAACAACTTCATCAAAAAGTAAGTATGGATTTTAAATATGGTACTTTTCAACATAGTATTTATGGTGAGAGATTGTCTGAAATTACCATTTCGATGACAATTTTCTGACATTACCAATGCTGTCTTTGATAGTATGAGTAAGTACTGGAAAAACGGCAACAACAATAAAGCCACTTTTTATTTATTTATGGGGAAGGGGGGGGGGGGTGTTATTCATGTTATTCACTTGTAAAATCAAAACACATTTGTCATAAAACCTATGACAAAGCAAAATGTTCATAATTACTGTACTGGTATATACAGTACCTCTATATACACTGCTTGCCAAAGGTATTGGTACCCCTGCAATTCTGTCTGATAATGCTCAATTTCCTGGAGAAAATTATTTAAATCACAAACGCTTTGGTAGTAATATCATCATTTATTTTGCTTGCAAAGAAAAAATACAAAAAGAGGGTGGGAAAAAAATTTAATCATTATCATTTTACACAAAACTCCAAAAAATGGGCCGGACAAAAGTATTGGCACCCTTTGAAAAATCATGTGATGCTTCTCTAATTTGTGTAATTAACAGCACCTGTTACTTACCTGTCGCACATAACAGGTAGTGGCAATAACTAAATCACACTTGCAGCCAGTAAAATGGATTAAAGTTGACTCAACCCCTGTCCTATGTCCTTGTGTGTACCACATCAAGCATTAAGAAAGAAGACCAAAGAACTGAATGTGCACTTGAGAAGCAAACTTGTGAGGAAGCATGGGCAATCTCAAGGCTTCAAGTCTTTCTCCAAAGACCTGAATGTTCCTGTGTCTACTGTGCGCAGTGTCATCAATAAAAAATTGAGGAGAGATTTCAACGAAATATTTTACGGATGGTAGATAAAGAACCTCGACTAACATCCAAACAAGTTCCAGCTGTCCAGCAGACCGAGGGTACAACAGTGTCAACCCGTCCTATCCGTCGGCGTCTGAATGAAAAGGGACTCTATGGTATGATACCCAGGAAGACCCCACTTCTGACCCAGAGACATAAAAACGCTAGGTTGGAGTTTGCCAAATTTTACCTGAGAAAGCCAAAAATGTTTTGGAAGAATTTTCTCTGGTCAGATTAGACAAAAGTAGAGCTTTTTTGGAAAAGGCAACCGAAAAAAAAAACGAGGCCTTCAAAGAAAAGAACAAGGTCCCCACAGTGAAACATGGCGGAGGTTCCCTGATGTGTTGGGGTTGCTCTGCTGCCTCTGGCACTGGACTGCTTGACCGTATGCATGGTATTATGAAGTCTGAAGACGACCAACAAATTTTGCAGCATAATGTAGGGCCCATTGTGAGAAAGCTGGGTCTCCCTCAGAGGTCATGGGTCTTCCAGCAGGACAATGACTCAAAAAGCACTAGAAATAGGTTTGCGAGAAAGCACTGGAGACTTATAACGTGACCAGCAATGTCCAGACTTGAATCCTATAGAATACCTGTGGAGAGATTTGAAAATGGCAGCTTGGAGAAGGCACCCTTCAAATCTCTGAGACCTGGAGCAGTTGGACAAAGAAGAATGGTCTAAAATTCCAGCAGAGCATTGTAAGAAACTCAGTGATGAATACCGGAAGCAGTTGTTCACACTTATTTTGTCTAAAGTTTGTGCTACCAAGGCTGAGGGTGCCAATACTTTTGTCCAGCCCATTTTCGGAGTGTTGTGTAAAATGATAACCATTTAATTTTTCTCTCTCTCTCTTTTGTATTTTTTCATTGCAAGCAAAATACATGAAGATATTACCACCAAAGCATTTGTAATTGCAATCATTTTCTGGGAGAAATTGAGCATTATCTGACAGAATTGCAGGGGTGCCAATACTTTTGGCCAGCAGTGTATACAGTACAATAAAGCCTTTGTATTTATGACTTCAAATGTTTGAATTATTCAATATAAAATACTAAAATTCAAGGTACTTTATTCTTATTGTACAAGAGATTTGTGTTTAAAAAAAAAAAAAATGCATGAAATATTAGTTTCTGAGGTCACCATACGCTGCTCAAACTGGCATTTTGATTATTTTTCTTAGTTTGTTCTATCTTAAAAGTTGCAAGGATTTTAACCTAATCAATTTCCACCCTCTGAGAGCTATTCTTTCCTCACTGACATAAACTCATATGGTTTGTAGATATTGAACAGTCAATTTTAGAGTCACCAGTATGTTTGTGATCTATTGTTTTAATATAAAAAGAAAGGATGAGAAAGAGAAGATTAGATATAAATGTGTTTTATTTCATCTTCACTATAGTAACCTACCTTTATGCAGTAGCATTCAGCTTTTAACATTTCGTATACCGCAGATATTTGAGTACAAGTTTGCCTTTTAAGGTTATAGGATTTTTACTTTTTTGAAGTAAAGCAACGTTGCATCTTTGTGTTCAGCTTTCTTTTGGACTTGTCCCCAGGAGACCAGCACAGGTCACGACCTCTAGATAGATGATAAATTGTCTTTTATGTTACTTACACACACACCACTCTTACTGATGGTAGAGCCCCTCGATCCTTGCAGTTGTGTGTATTCCCAGTAAAGGTGCGCGTACCTGTATTGTTTGATTTTCATATGTGAGGTACAGTAGCTATTCATATTAACAGGTTTTTGGCACAATAGCTGTTTGTGTTGTGAGTAGTAGCTCCCCTTGTCCTATATTCATACAGCATCTTAAATGGTACAATCCATTGTGTTTGCTTTTGCAGTTCCGTCAGCTGCACCTGAGGATGTAGCTGTGGTGGTGATGAACAGCTCAGTGGTCAAGGTCAGCTGGACTCGTGTAAACAAGGACAAGTTGCATGGACATCTGGGAGGCTACAGGGTAATGCGTCAAAACAGACCCTTGTTTTTAGCCATAGTTTAAAATGTTGACCCTGAGCTGCTCTAAACGTTTCATGCTTTCATTCTTCTATCTCCTGAAATTTTAACTTTCTCTACTTCATACCCACCACAACATTATTTTACACATACATACAGTACAGATAAAGGGACAGTGGTGTTGAATATTTACCAATGTACTCAGAAACTCTTTCTTTGTGTAGATAAACTGGTGGCGTCTCCGAAGTCTGGTGGATTTGAAGAAAAGCCATGGAGAAAAACACACACTAACATTACCGGGTGACCGCAACCATGCCGTCATACCAAGACTACAACCCTTTTCCGAGTACAGTCTCATCGTCATGACCTTTAATGGTCGCGGCAATGGTCCTGGCAGCCATCCTGTTAATTTCAAAACCCCAGAGGGAGGTAAGATTGCAGAAAAAAAAACTTGGAGTACTGTACTGTATATTGAAATACAACTTGTGAACACAATACCAAATGAAAAAACAAAGAAAATTACTTTGCATAATTCAACTACTGACTGTATTTATCATCTTGTTTTTTTACCCTGCAGTCCCGGAAAAAAATCCTGTTTTCAGGATCACAGATACACAGAGGCATGCTGTCTCTCTGGCTTGGGCCCCACCTTCAGAGCCAAATGGGATTCTGACAGGATATCTTTTAGAGTATCAGCTAAGTATGTATCAATTCTCATTATATTAAGTGACCTAGATTTAAACTTACCACAAGAAAATATTGTATTTTCCCTTTGATTAATAATGTTACAGTCCTTGGGCTATTTGCATTCTTTTAAGAAGGAGGCAATTAACATAACAAATGTGCAATTTTGGGAAACTGTACCACTGCATTAGAAAATCTTTCTTGTCATCCACCATATATCCTCCAATATTTGCAGCACTTTCTGTGTATTGTCTTTTAGCACATGATCACTATCACAGATATCAAACCATTCTGCTGGATAAATGGGGCAAAGTTCAAAATGAGTTCATAATGTGTGTACAGGAAACATGTCAAGGTTAATGTCTGGTTGCCCGTGTGTCATGATCATTTCTTGATTCATGCAGAGCAAGTTTACTATGTCATAATCTGTTAGGGTTAGTGGTAGTGTTACTGACCCTGTTCCTTTGGCAGGTGCCATCACCACTCAAGTCTCAATGGGATTCAATCACTAAACACATTCTGTTTGTTGACACACACGGCTCTTCTCAAACAAAAATAAATTTTAAGCTGAGGAGTAACCCCAGCATCATCTTATTGCCGCATTTCCTGGCTAATTGAGTTTGATTTGGCAGCTGGAGAAGAGGGCCAAATGTCACAGTGTATTTCAGGAAGGGACACTTTCAGTGTGCCACGGCGATAAAGCTGATGGACTCATTGAAGTGTGACTATTTTAAAGTCCCCTTGAAGTTGGCCATGTGTAAAAAGTTGGGAGTAATGCAACCAGCTGCCAAGGAACCATCAGTGGCACAAGTGAAATTTCAAGCTGAGGAGCAGCTGTTACAGGGCTACACCCACCTGCTTGCCATCCTTTAATAGGTTTACATCTGACAAGTTTCAATGGCAAGTCTGCTAGAATAGCATTTTATATGTGGAACTCTTAGCGTCTCTCAATTGTTACATATGAGATGCAACAGAGTAATTGAGCATGTATCAATTGTGCCACTATGACACTGACGAAAGAAATTGTACTTTTTTGTTATTATAAGGCTCACCAAACGTATACAGTAATGAAGCTAATTTTTTCTGCCTCTCAGAGCAGTTTTGACATACCGTATTTTTCTGATTATAAGTCGCACCTGAGTATAAGTCGCTCCAGCCATAAAATGCCCAACGAAGAGGAAAAAAACATATATGCCGCACCGGAGTATAAGTCGCATTTTTGGGGGGAAATTTACTTGATAAAATCCAATACATAGAACAGATATGAAAGGCAATTTAATATAAATATACAATAGAGAACAACATGCTGAATAAGTGTGCAGTATGATAATGTTACATGATGCATGAACAACGAAATGCAAATATACTGTCCTCACCAGGAAGCTAGGGCTCGGTCCTGGCTATACAGCGAGCTAAACTCCCAAATGACGATGCTGGACGTCCATATTATTTGCTGACTTTATTTTGGCTGTCGTTATGACAACATCATTTGAAGAGTGAAACTAAAAATAAAAATAATACAAATCAATTTCGTCCTAGATACCAAACAGTTTCGCATCAACGTAAATAAATGATGATTAACTGCTATTACAGCAATGACACATCGGTTAGCATGTGTTCGCTAGCATTAGCACATCGTTTGAACAACAACGCAACTGGCTGTAAGTGTCCGATCGCTGGAAAACACACAACAACAACAGAAAAGATGATACACACAGCCATTGCCTCTGTAGAGATATTTTACAAGCATAAACAATGAACGTAGGTTAGCAGCCATGTTTCTCTCTCTCTCTCTCTCTCTCTCTCTCTCTCTCTCTCTCTCACCCACTCGCCGTAGCTGTCCATCCTCTTCTGGCGTGTGAGCGCTCTTCTTCGCGTAAACAAGTGCGAGTGCGCCCCCACTTGGGCGTGAAAGTGCCACAAACTAAAAGCATGCATTTCAATATAAAAATGTCAATAATACGATTGAACACACATTGCCAAAGGCAGAACGCAAACGTGGCCATAGCTATTAAGAGTTATTCAGATAACTATAGCATAAAGAACATGCTAACAAGTTTACCAAACCATCAGTGTCACTCCAAAACACCAAAATAACATGTGAAATGATATCATAATGTGATAATAATTTCACACATAAGTCCCTCCTGAGTACAAGTCACACCGCCAGCCAAACTATGAAAAAAACTGCGACTTATAGTTCGAAAAATACGGTAATCAAATAGACAAAGAAATATTCACTTTCTAATAAAACTGAATCCAACATAACGGGTAAAAATTACAAATTTACAAAAAGGGGAGACAGTAAAAGTCAGATACGCACTTGGTTGCTATTATGTCACCGAAATGTACACACAAAATTTTGTAAAAAATAAAAAATAAAAAAAAAAAACAATTAAAAAAAAAAGGAAGCAAAAGAGCATTAGGCAGTGTGACTGCATATTTTGCATATTGTAGTTAAAAGGATAGGTGTTACATTACTTATGTTCTAAGTATATGTATTCTTATTTTGAGTGACCTTGGTTCAAATTAATTCTGTTGCTACCATAAGACTTATTAGAGGATGTGAGCGTAATTTGCGATCTCAACATATGTATGTCCGTGTTTCAAAGAAACCCATTATATTGAGTCGGACCAAAGAATTTTCACTGTTTTTGTTGCTTTCCACTAGAGAGAAGTGCTCTCAAAAGGTCGCCTTAGCAACTGCAGCACTTCTAAATGCCACCTGCCTACCTGCAAGGCTAGTTTACATACTGTATGAAATCACGTTACTAAAAAGACCTGAGTTCATTCTTTTGTAAGCAATCAGACATTTGTTGTGCTCCATTTACAACTGATTCAGTCAAAAATTCAGTGCCCCAAATAATCACATTCGTTCATTTAGTATTCACAAAGGCATTATAATCACTGGACCAAACATTGCACCTAGGAGGAAAAGTGGCATGCATATAATACAATGCCAATGTCAAGAAGTCCTTCTAAAATCCGGTATAAAAATAATAATAATAATAAACCATGATAATCAGCAGCTTTTATTTTCATTTATAATTTCCAAATCTAAAAATTGTTGTACATTTGAACAATAACAAATGTATAAAAAGTCATTTCTAGAACTGTTTTTCTTTTTTTTTTTTTTTTTTTTTTTAAAGTAGGACATTAAGTATTTTATGATTCATCAGTAAATTCCATTTCAGAATGTAACTTTTTTTTCCAACTTAATCATTGACTGCAGTTAACAACACAGAGGAAGTCGGACAACTGCAGTCTATTGACATCAGCAAACCCGACACGACCAAATGGACTCTGCGGGACTTGGAGCCTTTAAGCAAATACAAGTTCCACTTGCGTTCTTGCACCACAGTAGGCTGTGGACCCATTATCAGTGAAGAAAGCACAACCACCCTTGAAGCAAGTGAGTAATGGTGGGAAGCAACACAGTTTATACTGGATTGAATAAGATGTTATGCATTGGTCTTACACACTGAGGCAACAACAACATTAGAGTTATGGCACAGAAATGGTTCAGTATAATCCTAGCTTAGTGAGGTGCGAAACAAAGCCATTTTTTGTTTTCCAAACAGCATTCAGACAGTAAGAGCTTAAATCAGGGCAGTCAAGCTTTTCTTATGGCCTAGTAAGTTCTATTTGTACACAAACAATTTAATATCTCCGTTCTGTAGCTCTTCATTTGTCACTGTCAGAGCAAGTGCTTATTGATTGGACTGAAAGTGCAAGTTATGAGACAATCAGCTAAGAAAGAAAATTGCTCTGAGCAGGGAGTAACTGAAGGTTCCGATAATGAATTGTGCAATCACGAAAGAGACTCTGGGTAAGTCAGCATAATGATCCAGTTTGTAGCATGTAATTGTCTCTTTGTGATGATATATCATTTGTTGAGGATTACATGGTACACCTCTAGTCAAGGCAATCTGTGAACTCGACTAAGGTGTGAAGTTTCAATAAAAAATGTCCGTAGGCCTCCTTGATGACTAGATAGGGATATTAATTGACTATCATTGTGCCAAAAAGAAATTTATCTTTATTTGGCTGCTAATCCTGTAGAGAAAAGAAACCTAATCATATCTCTTTCTGTGATTGTTCAAGCAAAATATAAATGATTACAATAGTTTTCTTGCCACTACTTTGTTTCTTATCATTCATTCATGTATTTATTTTACATCCTTTCATGTGTAACAATTTAAAGTAAGTATTAAAGGTATTAGTTCCATATTCATTACCACCTTGTGAAACGTCAGTGTCTTTCGTTGTCCGCTCACTGTCGTTCTGCTCAAATTTACATCGCTTCAAGTGGAATCTTTGATCATGCAGAGTCTAATGTACAGTATGTGCATGCAATGTATTCGCTTGTCCCTTTTTGTTTTTTTCCACCCCTACAGCTCCCAATCTGGTTCCCACTGATGGCCTCAGTATGTAGAACAGTGTAGATACATAGCACTTCACACATACCCACACACACCCCAATCACACGCAGTGTGGCATCTGATTATCATACTAATTGTAATCCATGACTTTGGGGACTTTCATAGATGTTAAAAAAACATGCTCTGCCTTATTCAAGGGCGTACATAATAAAAATGTATGATTTTGAAGAAGTTTATTTTGAACATAATTTTTGGATAGATAATTGGCTACGTGTACTGTTTGTCCTTGCCATCAGCAGTAAGCATCTGATGTGTTTTGTTATGATGAAAAGAATAATATGTTCTTCGTAGCTGTAATTGCCTCATTAAGAAATATTATATTTAGAAGATAAATCATTCTATTGTGATAATATTACCCTTGTTGCTCCAGTGATACATAGACATGCAATGCTATTTTTTACCCAGACTCCAAGGTGTATAATTTCAATTATGTTTTCCACTGTAGCAGCATGGATAGTTACTAATCTAGTTAGAAGCAACTTCGTAGTTAAAAAGCATGGGTGCCAAGACTAGAGAGTAATAATATCAGCCCTATCACAATTAATAACCTTAGGTCTATGTTTCTTTTCAGGAAAATCAGCTTCTCCCTCACCTTCAAGCACTCCCAAGTCCCCTTTGACCAAATCCACTCAATCCACCATAGGTAGAACCTCTGACACAAGAAGGCATCAAGACCATAAACCCAAAAATGTTACATGATTCTTGTCAAAACATTTTGAAAAACTGGGATTACAAATTCACTGGACGTTTTTGTTTTTATTATCTAATTTATGTCGATATATAATTAATTAACATCCACATGGTAATGAGTGTCTGTGCTAGATTCATTGCTGATACTAATTATAAAAAGAGTTATAAGTGATACTGCCAACAAATCAGTTGGTCCTAATACAGTTTTAATTTCCCTGTTGTATCATGGGGATTAAAAGATACAAGATCTATATTCTAGCCAGACAGTGTAGCTGCAGAGTAACATCACTTGAATGGGACAAACACATCTAATTGTCAGTGATTGATTTGTTGGGCCCTGGTCCCCACTCTACACGGCAGTGTATTGACCCAACAGTCACCTGACATTTCCATATTATCCTCAACTGGCTAAGCAGCAGTACCACAATGAGACAAGAAAGTTGTCTGAATTGACAGAAAAAGAGGATAAATGTCCTCCGGGACTATATCAGGGACTTGTGAGGACATACTGGGTAGGATGATATTTATAGGATAGAATATGTTGTGGTGTCCTCTTATCCATCCTTATCCAAAAGTCACTCTTATCTTGACCTTATAAAGCAATTATCTTATTCAAAAAAAAAAAAAAAAACGGAGGCAGCCTGGGGATATTTTTAGACCAGGTTAAGTTCAAACTAATTGTGCAAGTCTAAATGACTGGAATTACCATAGTAGCGGACTAATCCATCAAAATTAGTCAAAGCGTGACATTCGTATAGGTTGATATGGGCAACACCGACGCAGGTGTCCGTCTACTCTATGCTGAATTATCACCTGAGTAAATAAAGCACCTGAGCTGAAGGCACAACAGAAGATTTGCATGTTTGCCGTGGGGAAATGAAGTGGATTGATGTCAGCCTGCTCAGACAGCAGCTGTCCAGGAATACTAATGATGCACATCATTCACTACATTATTAGATAGTGCTCCTCCTAAGGTTAACTAGCAAAAGGCCAAGTTATTTGGCATGTCTAAATTTGATGATGCGAATTAAAGAAGATAGAGGGTGGGGTGGGGGGGGTTATTCATTTGTGAAGTATAATAAACCTAATATTTTACTGTAAAGCAACTGAACGTGATTAACAAATTTACTGTTAATCCGCCATTTTCTACATTTATACATTTTAAAGCAGTAATTGTGTGTTAAAAAAAAAAAAACATGCATTTCAATTAACTGTTATATAGTAAAACACTCAGGTGAATTGAAGTTCCGCTAAGAGACCCCCAATTTGGCCAACTTTCAAAATTGTCCGAAATGCATGTGTGATACATCATTGGAAAGCTTAAAATCTCAATTTTCGAGGGGAAGAAAAACTTTGAACAGGAGGGCATGTTTTGAAAAAAAAAAAAAAATTAAACAGCAAAACCCTAACTGGAGGCGAGAGCACGCGAGAGCAGAATTAAAGACGCCACCATTTTAACGAGGTATTATCGCGTACTTACCTTGTTTCGATCCAAAAACTCCATGTAGCATGTATCACCGAGTGTCAAGACACAGCTGTGAATGGCCACAGCCAGATTTTTTTTTATTTTATGGGTGAGATGGCCACAGCCAGATTTTTTTTTTTGTATTTTATGGGTGAAACATGGTGATATAACAAGGGTCGCGATGCAGAAATCGCAGACAAGAAGGAATGGTTCAGATTTTCTTTTTCATATAGTTACCCTCTTAAACGTTATTTTTCAATTTTTCTTTGTTTGGATCCATTATTTAGGGAAAATGTGACAGTAACAAAAAGAATACAATGAAGTGATAGTTATAAGGTAAATATCCGTGACTTTTTTACAGACGCCAAATTTTTCATTGTGACGTAATTTGTATAAAAGGTTAAAATATGCGAGTGAATAATTTTTTAAAGTCGTTTTTTTTTTTTTTTTTTTTTTTTTTTAAACTAAATATTAGACATCAATTAATGATTCTAAGCTAAAAATGACATTTTGAATATTAAATATAATTACCTTCTTTTTATGGCTAGGTTGAAACAAAAGCGGTATCGCAACGTGTGTAAACGGGGGTTTCCGGGTAAAACGGACAAATTAAAAATAGTTTGGGGTCTTAATGCGCCATGAATCTGCTATGGCAGCATATAAACATATTGTTCTATCAAACACAACAGTTTTTTTGGCTCAAAATACTGCAGTTTCTTTTAAAGAGGAGTGCAACTGTATACTTAGTCATTGTCGAGAGGTGCCATTCATTGTATAAAAGTTTGTTCGGCATCTACAACTGCTTTCATATGAGCACCATGTAGTTATTTAATCAAAGTCTTATTTGTTTATGGTGAGGTGTGTTTTCTGTTAGCATCTCATATAGATTTCTGATATTAGCACACTCTTTTTAGCCAATAAAATAATGTGCTCCAATAGTGCTTTCAAAGTGCACTTGGCTATTTGCTGGTTTATTAGCGTAGTAGAATCAACCAACGGAAGAGTTTTGATCCAATTGTTGATTTGTGTTGCTGTACTTAGTATCAATAGCAAGGCTGTATAATACGGGTCAGGAACCTTTTTTACCGAGAGAGCTAAAACATACATATATACATACATATATACAGTATGTTCTGTTGACAGCTTGTCCGAGTCTGTTTTGTGAGCACTGTTATTTTTTTTCGTGAGCGCATTTGAACGCATCATGCCGGAGCGAGAGTGAGGCCACGCTCAGCTTTTACGAGCAGTCGCCGAGTTGTGATTGAAAGAAATCTTTAGAAAACAACAACGAAAGCCTGACATCGATGCTTGGGATGCTATAATTGCTGCTCAGCTGCGCAGTCATTGCTTGGAAAATAACAAATAGAAATGTTGTATGGTGCTGCGCATGTTTTCTGGACGAGGAAACCCCAACCGGAAAACAAATAATGGTAATTATCACTACTGTATACTCAGTCATTGTCGAGAGGTGCCATTCATTTTACAAAAGTTTGTTCGGCATCTACAACTGCTTTCACGTGAGCACCATGTAGTTATTTAATCAAAGTCTTATTTGTCTTTGGTGAGGTGTGTTTTCTGTTAGCATCCCATATAAATTTCTGATATTAGCACACCCTCTTTAGCCAATAAGACAATGTGCTCCAATAGTGCTTTCAAAGTGCACTTGGCTATTTGCAGGTTTATTAGCCTAGTAGGATCAACCAACAGAAGAGTTTTGATCCAATTGGTGATTTGTGTAGCTGTACTTACAGTGGGGAGAACAAGTATTTGATACACTGCCAATGGGTTTACCCATTGAAAGTGTATCAAATACTTGTTGTCCCCACTGTAGTATCACTAGTAAGGCTGTATAATTGGGGTCAGGAACCTTTTTCACTGAGAGAGCTAAAACATACATATATACATACATATATACAGTATGTTCTGTTGGCAGCTTGTCCGAGTCTGTTTTGTGAGCACTGTTTTTTTTTTCGTGAGCGCATTTAAACGCATCATGCCGGAGCGAGAGTGAGGCCACGCTCAGCTTTTACGAGCAGTCGCCAAGTTGTGCTTGAAAGAAATCTTTAGAAAACAACAATGAAAACCTGACATCGTTGCTTGGGATGCTATAATTGTTGCTCAGTTGCACAATCATTATCTGGAAAAGAACAAATAGAAACATTGTGTGGCGTTGCGTATGTTTCCTGGAGGAGGAAACGGGGGGTGAATCACAGTGGCCAAGACAGGTGGAGCCTCTCAGGGCAGCCGTTTTGTGAGTCTCGCTCTCTTGGAAGTGGTAGCGAATTTGACAGGTGAAAAAGTCATGTAAGTAAAACTGATCTCCCGCCTCTGTGACTTGGGGTACCAAGTTCACGTATTTTTAATAAACTCCAGTTCGCTCAATGAGTTGGGAAGGGCCAGCTCTGCTGCAGGCTGAGCGAAGACTTGATGCGCTTCTGTACTAGTTCATTCTGTACTAGCGCTCATCTCCGTGCAATCTGTGACGGAAGGACCACCAAAGGGCACTGAATTGAAACATATTATTGTAACATATTTTTGAAGGTCCGACCCCTGCTGTACAACAAACCTACATTGTGTTTACATTAGTGTAACTGCTACAATATGAGACTAACATTACAGAGTTTTTGTTGAAACATTTTGATGTAATTATTTACACACCCATACCAATTGAGTTAAACCTAAGAAGGCAAATTACAGGTATAAGAGCTTTAGGGCACCCTTATCATTTATTCAGTACTCTAAACATGACTCAATGGCCATGTTTACATGATATGAAATGTTGCTGAGAATGTCAACATTTTGTTTTAGAATGATATGTCAAAAAAAGATAATAGAAAATGGAGTTTTCTGGCTCGAGTTGTGTAACTGTAAGCATCAGTTTTTCACAAACAATAGATGTACTCTGATATGATTTCTTCTTTTCTTCCAATTCACTATTTCTGACTATCGCAAAGGTCTAGGTTACTGTGTGTGGACAAACCTGAGATGAACGACTTTCTCTCTTTGATTCTTTCTTTGATTTAATTAACCATGTTTGCTTGACTCGTTGCAAGGAAGAATGTGATTTAAAAAAAAAATCTAACACAAAGCAGCAGACTGATATGACCTCCCCTTTTTAACTGACTACAAGTGCATCCTTGCTGTGCGTGGTCCTTCATTGGGTGAAGGATTTAATTTGCCGGCATGGATTAAGAAAATTCCATTTGTATAGTGCCCACACTTGATTAATTAGACAGGCGAATTAGCTGTTTAATATTAATTTTGGACGGTTTCCATCACTGTCCTACTCTTCGGCGTCAAATAGGCGTTGTCGATGCAAACATTCAATCAAGCCGTCCGATAAAAAGGTTAAGGCGTGTCAAAGTCACCGAGTTTTCTTCTTTTCAGGTCTTGCAAGCATCCACGGAGGAATATCTAACCAGGGCTGGTTCATTGGCCTCCTGTGTGCCATTGCTCTACTCACACTCATTGTGTTGATTGCATGTTTTGTCAACAGAAATAAAGGAGGAAAGTATTCAGGTATTTGCTAACCCAGAAGCACACACAACCTCTTATAAACACGCCATTCATTGATTATTCTTTCCATTTACATAAACTGCTATGAAAAAAAGAATCAATAGATGTTATTAGCCAAATGTTTAAAGTACTATGTTATTGATTTTTACAACAAGTATTAGCCCAAAAAAACAATTACAATCTACAGTAAATGAATTAATATGGTTGTGCAATGATAGGGAATTTGTTTTTCTCGCCTCCAATTAATTGTTGGATAATTTACACAATCAGATTTTCCAACAGCATTCGAAACAATGTTGAACCCACAGTGCGACAAGGGGCAATTCCGCGCATTGCTTGTGCTGTTAATGATGACATAAGCTTTATGGTTATCTCACAGTTTTTTCTCCTAGTGGGATCTCCAAAGTCCGTAATTGCCTTTATTATTCACAGCTAATGGCCATCAGGTTGGTGCCTGGGTAGCATTCACCCATCATGAAAACAAAAAGGATACACAGTTTAGTTCTTTGTTCCCTCATTAAGTCCCCATTATTGTTGTCTCAAATTAGTATTTGTGGTAAAACTAACTGGCCCTTGTCTAAGGTCTAAATCGTTTAATTGTAATTATTACACCGAAGTTAAATAGAATTTTTTTTACTGAGAATACATCTCTTTCTGATCTGTATTAAATCTTGTTTTAAATTTCAATCCAATCTGAATATGCAGGAGTTTGACTGTAACTTATAAAACAGACTGAAAAGTAAAGTCATTGAAGATGGTTTTCATATGCAGCTCTCTTGAGCATTTGTCTGCTATTGTCTCCTGTTTTTGTGAGCAGTAAAAGAAAAAGAGGACCTTCATCCTGACGTGGAGTCCCAGGGAATGAATGACGACACATTTTGTGAATACAGGTAAGTGACACCCTTGGAGCAGTACTTGACTATTAAAGTCTCTTTCCTCCTCGCTCAGTCCCACTCTTTATTTCTCCCTATTGCTGCTAAGAGAATGCAACACTCACGAGGTTGACACGGAGCCTCATACTTCTTCTGTGGGAGAAATTTGATGGTGTTGGTGAACTTGAACGTATGTGATAAGCAGCAGTAGTTATGTGTGCTGTTTTCCCATGTGTTGTTGCAGTAGTAGTTTCATTGTAGCTATTGTATATCACTAGATAGAAGGTGGTTTCTGACCATTGAGATTTAAAAAAAAAAAGAACTGTAGGCTATGCAGTTGTTGAAACAATATAGCACGCTGTTTAATGTTTCCAAAGACAAACATTTAGATAATAGTTTTGATTGCATTCACAAGTAAACTAAATAATGAATTGGCGTCATCAGGTGTCATCAAGATGAAGGATGCCTCAAATCCAAGGGCCATAATTCCACCAACCTGTACACTGCAAAACACACCTCCTGAAAACTAGTTAAATTCCCTTGTTTTCAGTTAAAATCTACTAGAAATAAGTGAAATTATCTGCCAGTGCTTCAAGTAAATGTTACTCTCTTAGATATCTTACAATAAGAAAAATAGCTAGCCCAAAAATAAGCTTCACAGACTTATTATAAGCAATTAATTAGTACATTTAATCCCCACCAAAAAGCTTTGAAATGTCGAAATGTTCTTAATTCCAGAATAAGTGTGGTTCAAAACATTATTTAAAAGCAATTGATGTACGTAAACAAAATCACAAACTTTTAGATGTATGCGCTAAATAAGAACCGATATTTATTTAAAGTGGAATAATCTGATTAATCTTTTGACTAATCTTTAACACTCAAAACAAGATGGAGAAAATTATTTGACTAGATTTAAGAAAAATGATCTGATTATACATTTATAAATTTGCAGTGTACAGATTACGTACCCTCACTATCGTAAGGTTAACAATTGACATGATAAATACTGATCTTTATTAATGGACTTTTATAGAGAATATTGTAGGAAGAATGTTAACAGTACAGGGTGTCCATAAAGTCTCTTTACCATTTCAAAAATGTATTAAAAATGCAATTGATTAGATATTTTATTCAGATATGTTCCATTGTATTCAGCGTTTATTGATTTTTCTTTTTTACCTCTTTTAATACACTTCTACATGGGCACCATTAGTTGCACGAAGCACATCAAGACGGTACTCGATTTCTTTCCATTTTCGCTGTAGCATAGCCTCATCAATTGTGGCAACGGCATCAGTAATCCTTCGCTTAAGGTCAGTAATGTCCCTTATCTTTTTTCGATACACGATATCTTTAACATAGCCCCATAGAAAGAAGTCCAGGGGAGTGATATGTATCTGGTGAACGTGACGGCCAAGGAATTGGCCCATCCCTTCCAATCCATCAGTCTGGAAATGTTTGATTGAGGAACCCACGAACATGCAGCCCCCAATGTGGTGGTGCACCATCTTGCTGAAAATGATAATTGGTTGAAGGTCAGTCAGTTCTGGTGCCACATATTCAATTAAAAGGTCAACGTAAACATTTGCAGAAATTGATGTCTCGATGAAGAAAATGTTTGTAAGCGTACAATCACAAGTTCTTGTGTAGGACCTCGTGCTACCTGTTGAACACGGTAGCTGTAAATGTGTGGCAGCAGTATGGATGGACTTTGTGAGAACACGAGAAAATGATTGTCTTACACGTTCGATGTTTTACATTAGACGTTTTTGATCGCCCACTCCTTTTTTTATCTAACACTGTTCCTGTCTCGATAAATTTCTTGTGCCATGCACGAATTGACGGACGTGATGGTTGATCTCTTCCTTACTTAGTTCTGTAGTTTCGCTGAGTCTGCCTATCCGATTTTGTTTCAATAAACCATGAAACACAGTATAATAAAAAACTTAAATAAACACTGAATACAATAGAACAAATCTAAATAAAATATCTAATCACTTTCATTTTTAATAATTTTTTTAAATGGTAAAGAGACTTTCTGGACACCCTGTATAACAATTGCAGCAGCAACAAAAATAGTGTGACATGATACCAAAGTATGACACAGTAAACAAATAGCAACATTAAAGGAAATACAACCTTTTGTGTTCTGCATGACAATTTACTTGAAAGCACAAGAAAAAAGGATTGGCAGTGCATAGCTTTGTAAACTGTGGCTAAACCGATCAGTTCTGCTTGGTGGAAACAGGGTGATTGTGCAAAAAGCACCGACCTTAGTTTTTACTGCACACATGCAAGCGCAAACTCAAACCTCAAACTGTAAAAAGTTTCTCTGGTCACAAAGCGCCTATAGTATGGTGAGTGTATTTTCTTTTCTTTTTTGTTGTTGTTTTATCAGACATTGCTTCCTGAAGGGAGCTGTTTCAGTGGTGAAATGCTGCCTTACCCCATTCTGACGGCACTGGGCACTGACTGCCCAGTACACAGCTGGAAGCTGAAAGCAATCAGTGTTTGAAAGCAGCTCTTCTCTGGGGCATATTATGTGGGCACGTTTCATTAATCCTGTAGTGGTCCAACTCAAAACAGAGTACTACTACACTGCATGGGTTGTGATATAGTTTTATAATTATCCAGTCATTGCTATCTAAAAAGCAAAAACCAACAAAATAAAAGCAAAAGCAAATTGTATCTTGGTGTGACTAAATTTTCACTTCTACTGCATGACAAAAAGGGGAAAAAAACAATGCTAAACAAAACATAGAACCATGAAAAAAGTGCACTCTATTCCCTATTTATTCTAACTACCACTTTTCTGATTTAGTCTAACTACTACTTTTCTGAAATTTTCTTCATACTTAATTTTTTAAATTATATATATATATATATATATATATATATATATATATATATATATATATATATATATATATATATATATATTAGGGCTGTCAAATGATTAAAATTTTTAATCGAGTTAATTACTGCTTAAAAATTAATTAATTGTAATTAATCGTAATTAATCGCAATTTCAAACCATCTCTAAAATATGAAAGATAAGACACACGACGGATATAAACATACAACATACTGTACATAAATACTGTATTTGTTTATTGTAAAAATAAATCCACAAATGGCATTATTAACATTCTTTCTGTTAAAGTGATCCATGGATAGAAAGACTTGTAGTTCTTAAACGATAAATGTTATAGTTAAAGGTTATAGTATTTTTATATTAAAACTCCTCTTCATGTTTTCGTTTTAATAAAATTTGTAAAATTTTCAATCAAAAGTAGAGTTAATATAATAATAATAAGAAGAATAAAAATAACAATAATAAAAATAGAGTGACCAAAGTCTAAGTTTTACGTGTATTTTGCATAGCTATTTTGATATGGAATGCCAGTTCATTTTGCATTGTTGTTTAACTGTGTGTCAGAATAGGGCCTCATTACTATAGACTGAAGTGCTTTTCTTTTTGTGAACATTATCTTTTTTTTTTGGAGAGATAGGATATTATTTTTGTTGTGCTTTCAGTAAACGATACTTAAGTTTGTTGTGAAGGAGTTGCCGAAGCTTATGTCAATAAACGGCACGGTCGAAAGAACGCCTGTGTCCACTCGCCTTTACTGTATAACATATATATGTACATATCTTACCCAAAATACAACAAGAGACACATAATTGCCACTAAAAGAAAGAAAACTTACCGAAATATGTGTGGAGCACAAATAGCAATTTGCATTGCATTGTGAATGCAGCATAAACGTCTCACAACTACTAATTCTCCCACGTTTAGAAGAAATAACATGAGTATGAAACGGCGCTGCCCCCAAGCGGCCGGTGGCATTCTCTTCACTCTTAATGTCCATAAACGGCCTCATTGTAATCTGTTTGAGGCAATATGCGAGCGGGTCATTCAGTGCATGCGTTAATTGCATCAAATATTTTAACGTGATTAATTTAAAAAATTAATTAACGCCTGTTAACGCGATAATTTCGACAGCCCTAATATACATATATATGTGTGTATGCAAATATTCAACCGCTTTCTAATACAGCAACTATCTAAATAATTAAATTGTATACTTATTTTTGATGTATGCAAATCATTATTTTTTTAGACCTCTAATCATGCAGAAAATATTTTTTTATACACAAGACCAACACAATTCACTAGTGCCGCCATTTTGTCCGTCATATTCACAAGTACACACTGACACTGGTCATTGTGACTAATGATGTCACGAGGAAAGGGAAGCAATTTGGGATACTCACATTTGAATGGCTAAAACAGTATCACCCTTGATAAAATGTCCGTAGCTGTGTTTTGGTTTGCTGCATTGTGGCTGCATAGTGGATTTTATTGACCTTTTTAACCACTATTACACATCACAAAATAAAATTATACGTTTTTACCGAGATGGGCATTATAAATGTGTTGTATTTTCCTTTAAAACGGTAACCATTCAACATTTTGTCAAACACACAAACTTAACATGCATCCAATCATGGCAGAGTTGTAACTACAGTAAACTGTGCTTTTCCAACAGCGACAATGATGAGAAGCCACTAAAAGGCAGTCAGTGCTCTCTGAGCAGAGAGATCAAAGCAGGGGACAGCGGCGACAGCCTGGTAGACTATACTGAAGAAGATACTCACTTCAACGAAGATGGCTCCTTCATAGGCGAATATGCAGGCCGTAAGGAGAAGAAAGTTTCATCTGAGATCAAAGCCACTGCTCAGAGCCCGGCATGAGCAGCCTGACTTCCATCCATCTTCAACCATGCACACTGTTTTCATTAAACCTACTCAGAGGGACAAATGGCAGTGAACACGTTAGTGATTCAGGGCACACGTTTTGTGTCAAATACGATGGCACCATTCACATTGGTACTGTCATCCTCATTTTCTAATGCCCTTGTTTGTTTGGTTGCAACAGTCTAGTGACCATTGGTAATATTGTATATATGAACATACTGTCGGTATACAAATATACAGTTGTGTTCAAAATTATTCAACCCCCACTGCTCTATAGTGTTGTAGCAAATCTAGAGTTTTCATTTTTTTAAAAATATTATCTCTAAACAGATCAGAAATAGGACTTATAATAGAAATAGGACTAAGTTTTAAATTGATTATCAATAAGATTAAACATATATTGTATGTCATACTGCAATACTATACTGCAATAGGGTTGAATAATTTTAAACATGAATAAGATTAAACATAGATGTCATACTGCAATACTATACTGCAATAGGTTTGAATAATTTTAAACACAACTGTATAGGGGGGGTGCGTGTGTGTGTATATGCACACATCAGTCATATGCTGTATATGAAGAACATGCTTTTATCATTATTACTACAATAAAATGTAGTGGGCTTGTTTTTAATTGTCATTGTTGGTGTTGTTGGTTTTACACAAAGTTCCCCTCCCAGCGGCAATTTTTTTTTTTTTTTTTTTTTTAATGAACGCAAATTTATGAAGTCAATGTATTTTTTTGTCAAGCAAATTTGTGATTGTTTATATGTATTTGGGACACATGAAAAATAAGATCTAATATGTCTGTAAAATGTTACCTATTAACTTATTTGCCAGTGATATTTTATTGGACATAAGTATTTTTGAGTCCCATTTCTCATGGTGATGTTTGAAGTTAAAATATTGTCATTATGCCTCATAGGAACTGTAGGGATTATTGATTGTTTGCTATAACGGCCCAGTTTACAAAACCCCATGAATGTATAGAATAGGTACAATTTTGTGACACTGAAAATCGGAACATATATTTGTTCAAATTGCATAATTTAAATGTATCAACGTATGAAAACAATTAGTTTTACAAATATAAACATTTGATCACAAATGACGCATCCATTTTATTTGACTTAAAACCTAGCGCCATAATCACTGCATTGTTTTATTTAAAAAAAAAAAAAAAAAAATACCATTTTGCATGTTCAGAATATTAATTTGTCCATATTGATGTAATAAATTGCTTTTTTCCTACATTTTTTAAATGACTTGCTTGCATGTTGACTCATCTCTTGGGTTAAAAGTTGTTTAGGTGCAGTACATACAGGTAGCAACCCAAAAAGCATCATTAAAAGACAATATAAAAATCTGCTAAGACTCGCTGGTAAACCACACAAAAATTAATACACATAAGATAATTATTTTTCAAATTGAAAGAAGCTGACTCTTCCTATCTTCCTTGTGACTCTAGCCAAACCCTTCATAGGGTAGGAGTTAAATATATTGTTGGAACATTTGAAGCACTCCATAAGAAGTCAAAGGCAATGAAACAGAGAGTTAGCTGTAATTATGTCAAATTGATGGAAAGGAATCAAGTTGTTATTCGAGAGAGATTTTTTTAAAAAATCATCCTTGTCTGGCACCTGCTGACAGCTTATGTACCATGAGAAAAACTGCATTTTGAAAAATAGTGAAAATTGATCACAAACTGGTTTCTTTTGTCCACTGTAATAAATGGAGTGTTGTATGCACCACTAAAATTGAATTAGCTCTGAAGCAGATTGACACATTTGTGGTAGGGTGATACTATATAAATTCATCTGCAGTTTATGGAATCATTTAAATCATACTTTGGCCAATTTGAAAAATATTTCCAAGTACCTAGTTATAAGTTTTTTTTATGTTATGTTACAATGGCACAAAATTGCAACAGACATAGGCATTCACCGAGTGATTGATATATCTGAGGTCCAGACAACCACTGCAAGAAAAATGTTGACTTTTTCTAAAGCTGACATTTAAATTATATAAAAATTGGCCTTAAAACTCTTACATAAAGTTGACTCAAGACTCCTGTCAAAATTACCATAGCATAGCATTTATTCAACAGAATTTGATTGAGACAATGAAAAAGCCAATTGCCAGCAATATAGAGTAAAATAAAAAGAGTAAAATAGAGCCATATAGTGTTCTTTCGTGTCCGCATCTTACTGTTAGGGACAGTGGGGTAGAGGACCCAGATTCAGACAAGTGTGGAGCGGGTAAACCGAAGTATCAATTCATTGAACTTGAAGAATAATGTGTGGAAGATGCCAGCTGAGGTCCAAGGTGTGAGGTGAGCAGGATGGTTATAGAGGTGTGAATATTGAATTTGTAGAATTCAAACACCAGGGCTGAGGTACAAGGTGTGGAGTCAGGCCAGGGGAAAGGCTTTGGATGAAAAGTACAAAAGGTAATTCCCAGGCATGCAAACAACAGACAAGAGCAAAACAGAAGCCAATCAAGATGAAGCAACATAGCAGCGCTCTGGCTGGCTTAAATAGCTGGGTGATGATATTATCTGACACCTGCCGTTGCTCCACCTGTCTAGAGCGGGATCTGTGATAGGGTGAAACAAGCCCATGCACACATTCAGAGCCCAAGGCTTGCCACTTACATTTAAAGTACAGGTGCCTGTGCATCTCATATAATTGCAGTATTGTGAATACATTGTAAATATTTGTCTGTCATTTTAGAAGGTAAAACTGATTTGAACTGAACTGAAATATACAGGGTGTTCCAAAATGTTTGACCCCGTTTCGTAGGCCAATAACTTTGACAATTTTTGTTGGAATTACCTCAAATTTTCACAGCTTGTGAAGAAACGTTTCAAATTTTTGTGTGTAACGTTTGGCATTTCTATCTTTTCAGGTTAAGAAATGCCGTTCACTTGAAAAGAAAAGGCATTTTGCATGTTAGAGTACTCTCAGACTCAGTCGCCGAAGACAGTGCAGCGTGCCTTCTTCACAAATTTTGCAAAGAAGGCACAAACTACAAAACAAATTAGGACTTGGCACCAAAAATTTCAAGAAAGTTCAGCAAGTTTGGCGCGAGCTCGAATAAAGACTAGACGTGTGCAGAGTCACAGACGGCGCTCATATTAAATATTTATGAAAATCTGTCATAGAACCAACAAATATTTGTACTTTTCTTTGTAAATTTAACCAATAAAACTTATGACCTTCAACATAAAGTGTATCTAGTTTCATTAAGATCCATCAAGTAGTTTCCAAGATATGGGCATTTAGAATGGAGTCAACCATTTTTGAACACCCTGTATGATGGCTTAGTCAAAATTCAATGTCTCTTCAAAAATTAGAAATTGATGGGTAAATTAAATATTGGGACTCATGGTGGCTAATACCTCAAAACACTTGCAAAGGTTCCTTAAGCCTGAGGAATATTGTGTGTGTCATATGAGTTGAGTCATCATTTTTAGTACTTGCTAAAACTTTTGAATGACTAGACTTTGCTTTGGCATTTAAGTGACTCGACAACTTTGTCTTGAACAGCTCACAGAGTTGAAAACCTATGTTTTCAGCATATATTGCTATTTTTTAAAATTGGAAAGATGAGCTCTTTGTCATAGACATAGACACATTTCTGACAAGATCATGGACAAGTGAAAATAATATTTAGGCATCAGACAAAAGATGATTTGAGGATTCGGAGTCTAATAGTTATAACTTCAAAATATCAATACTGCCCTTACAATGTAATACCTAATTCTGGCAGAGCAGGGGTGGGCAAACTTTTCCACAGAGGGCTGCAGTGGGTGCAGGTTTTTGTTCAAACCCATCATGAGGACAGCCTTTCACCAATCTGGTTTCTTACAAGTCCAATCACTTGATTGAAGTCAGGTGCTTTTTGTTTCAGATGAAACCTCATTAGTTAAACTTTCTGTGCTGATTCAGTTAGATTAAAGACCAGGACACACTGCAGCCGTCGAGGACTGGTTTGCCCACTCATGTAGGAGAATGTTTTTAGACATTCGTCTCATAAATTGATGACCTTTACATTGATCTTATCTCCATGAGCAGGGGTGAAGGAAGACAACAGGTGATGCTTACTTGATGTTATTGCAGATGATCTGATTTCATTGTCCAACTGACCGGAATCCTGCCGCTTTTGTTTTCTGTCTACAGATCTCACATGTCTTAACTTGATCTGCAGTCTGTAAATCAATGTCAGGCATTGCGTGTATTTCTGTGTCTTTTGAACTTTCATTTTGAAATGCTAACCAGTGGAGGCACAGTCTTCAACTATGATATTCAAGTCTACCAACATGTTGCATGGACTTTTAAAATTCAACTGAACTAAATACAAAAATTACGTTAAGTGATCAATTTCCTCTTAGAAAAATCTAAACTGTTCCATCTCATTGATAGGATAATGATGTGTATAGTGGAGGCCAGTTGTGTTTGTAGATCTTTTCTCAGATGTTTACGCATCATGTACTATTAGCTGAATGTGCTACATTGGCATACCATACACATATTCAGCCTATTGTACTCTATTTTAATTTTAGTGACTGTTTGTAATGACTGTTCTCATTAGTCTATCCGTCCGCAAAGGTTGATGGGTAATTGGTTTGAGCACCGTTACTGAGAGTAGTGTTTTTAAGTAATGACCTGCATGTGTGCTGTGTTCAGTAAATGCGCCACAACCTGGAGCCATGCAGTGTGAGGCACAAGAGCAGCAAGTGAGAGGTAAGTCTTTTGTTTCTCTGCTCTTTTTTTCCATGTCGCTGGCCACATTATCTTAAAATGCCTTTCAATCTGAAATGTTTGTTGTTGGTGTCGGATTTGATCTGATACTGTACATTTTCCCCCACAAGTATGATTTATAGTCCAGTGCAAATTGTTTTCCCCTTCTTTATAATGCATTTTTTGGCTGCTACAACTTATAGTTAGGAGGGAATGAAAGTCTTAAAAATACAGTAAGAGATGCTTTATTTTGTTTTTACCAAATGTAGAGATGTTTTTCCACACACAAGTAATCATAACCTTGTTCATATATTGTTTCCAAATCTTGGTTATTGCTACGAGCAGTAGCATTTGTTTCTTGATTATTTATTCTTGCACACACACCAAAGTAAAACCAAACACTATCCTCAATGAATTTAGAAAAAATAAATACATTAAAAAAAAAAAAAAGTGGACGTATCTGGGGAAAAAGAGGATGTTTGGTCACCCTACTGATCGGTCATTGCAGGTAGGAAATGCATATGTAAGTAATTTCTGGGAGCTTTAAAGATCAGAGTAACTTTCCATGCCACAAATAAGTGAACCAGCTAATAATTTGCAAAAATTTGCTTTGTATATTTGCATTATTTGAATTTACATTGTTAGATATTGCCATAACTTGCTGTTGAACCACTTAATTGCCTTCTAAAATGTTTCAAATACAGTGTATCACAAAGTTGAGTACACCCCTCGTATTTTTGCAGATATTTAAGTATATCTTTTCATGGGACAACTGACAAAATGACACTTTGCCTCAATGAAAAGTAGTCTGTGTGCAGCCTTTAGAATAGTTAATTTATTTTTCCCTCAAAATAACTCAAAATATAGCCATGAAGACGGTACAGAAGAAAGCCCACAAACAGTTTGCTGAAGACATGTCAACAAAGCACATGGATTACTGGAACCATGTCCTATAGTCTGATGAGACGAAGATTAATTTGTTTGGTTCTGATGGTCTCAAGCATGTGTGGCGGCGACCAGGTGAGGAGTACAAAGACAAGTGTGTCATGCCTACAGTCAAGCATGGTAGTGGGAATGAGCACCCCCCCCCAATCTCTGCAGCAACGCTGACAGCACTCCTGTAACGGGTCACATGACATTTTGGCGGGAAAATGACAAGCAGTACTCAATTTGGACATTTAGGGATGTACGTAGTTCCCATGCGGTGTACTCACTTTTGTTGCCAGGGGTTTGGATATTAATGGCTAAATTTGGAATTATTCTGAGGGGAAAATAAATTAAATCTATTATATACAGTAAGCTGCACATAGGCTACTTTTCATTATGTCAAAGTGTCATTTTGTAAGTGTTGTCCCATGAAAAGATATTTAAAATATCTGCAGAAATGCGAGTGGTATACTCACACTTGTGATCCTGTAACTTCAAAATCATCTCCCCAAAGGAAGAGATCATCTATTCCATTAGCCACTGTATTGTATTAAATATGTGATTATGTGACTAGTACCTTCTACCTAACAGGGTTTGAATTGGTCTGATTGTTTGAAGTTCATTGGCTTTCATAACCATCTGCTGCTATTAAATATGTTCATACTTTATGCTTTTCGACCTCCTGGACTGCAGTCGATTAGTTTATTCTCTGATATATAGTAGAGAGGACTAGCTGTGTTCCCCTAGAGTGCCATGTTTAAAGGGATAAGACGGTGACTAGCTGTTGTCTGTGAATGGATCAGTGAATTATTTTTTTTTCTACAACAACCTCAAACATCCTTTTAAAAATGTGCATGCTTAAGCAAATCTACATACTTCTCAAGGCCCAACATGACAAAATCATACATGATAAAAATGGAACCCCTCGTGTTATTGCAACTTTTATAAATAATAATAATCATACGACTGGCTTATCAGATTTACCTAACGTAGGCTTGTTTGCAGTGCAGATAAGTAGGCTTCAGTCAAAGACTCAAAGGTGGAAGGCTTACTGAAGTGGTTATTTTAGAATCTTCCTAGCAGTTTTAACACTGCAACCTCTGCCTTTTAGATAATTGTGACAATAACGACAATCGAACAATTCAGCATCCATAATATTAGTCATGCCAGCTTTGTATTGTATGAAACGACTCATTCAATCTCCATCCTCGGTCAGCAACAAATACGCCTGTATCGGTTTCATTCTAATTATAGTTTGAGCCGAAATCATTGTATTGCAATTTTATGCCTGGCGAGTTAGGTGATAATGATGTTTCTACAAAAAAAGGGAAAAACACAACAGCTTCTCATTTAAATGATAATTTGGTATCACTCTGTATTTTTCTAAGGTGTCAGCACAAGCCTTCTGAAAGCACGCATGCTTGTTGCGTACAAAGGATGTCAAAGCCAGGACAATAGCCCTCATTCACAATGAACGCATATGCCCTAATTTGTGCTTAAATCGTGTGAGTATGTGTTTCATCAATGGTCTTCCTCAAATTTGTGTGTAATTTGCAAACAAATTTAGAACCTAGGGATGCTGCCTGCACCCAAGTTAGGCAAGTATACCACAACACCATCAGTGAGACAAGTCACCAATATACCAGCAAAAACATCAGCAAATAATAACATGAAAATTCTTGCCTGCATTTCTGAACAGTAAATCTTAAAACAGGCCCGGATCTAGGTTTATCCACCAGAGTGGGCACTAAGAAATCTTGAGGGGGCACCCCCAATGCAGGCTTTTTTTACCCTCTGCATTTCTCCGGGCTTGGGACCGGCGCAAGAAGGACACTGGCTTGTGTCCCGTTGAGGCTGCATTAATTTTTGGGGGGTTTATTTTATTTTTTTCCATTCATCTATCTACTTATTCTTGCAGTCAGCGTGATGTCACGATGACATCATCTCGCATAGCAACATGTCGCCATTTTGAGATGGGGGCACGCACAGGCAAACATCCGTAGACAAACGTTGTCTGAAATTCATATATTTCAGCTGTTTTGCGTTTTTTTTTGTTTTTTTTTTCATAAAAACGTCTTAAACATAACGTATTATTATCACGAG